>NC_137075.1:69099692-69445137 GCF_951640355.1 Cnephaeus nilssonii | reverse complement strand
CTTCAGATCTTTGCTCAGATGTCACCTTTGCTGGGAGATCTTCCTGACCACAATTGCTGCCATCCATCTCAGACATCCTTTAGTTTCCTTCCTACTTAATTTTTCTCAATAGAAATTATCACTATCTGGCATACTATATGTTTTAATTATGTTCTTTTTGTATGTCTATTGCTTCCCTCCTCTCCCTCCATCCCCATACACTAGAGAATAAGCTTCAAGAGGAAAGAGATCTGCCCTAGCCGGTTTGGCTCAGTGGATAGAGCCTCGGCCTGCGGACTGAAGGGTCCCAGTTTCCTTTCCAGTCAAGGGCACATGCCCAGGTTGTGGACTCAATCCCAGTGAGGGTGTGCAGGAGGCAGCCAATCAATGATTCTCTCTCATTTATGTTTCTATCTCTTTCTCCCTCTCCCTTCCTCTCTGAAATCAATAAAAATAATTTTTTTTTAAAGAGGAAAGAGATCTTTATAATGTTATGTCCACAGAGCTTGGAAGGAAGGGAACCATTCTTGAGATGTACATAAATTTGACTTCTACTTTTTAAGTAGTCCATTCAGTCGGGGTGTGGAGGGGAGGGGAGGGCAGGGCAGGGGTCCAGATTGTTGTAGGAGGGTTTCTTCACATCATTGAATTGCAAGCCCAAGGATAAGGCAGGGCCTAAAGATGGTGCTCAGTCCCCTCAGCTATGCCCCCACTCAGGATTTCCCAGCATTCCTTAGGGCTGGCCTTTGAGAGAGGCCATTGATATTTTATTTACAGAATGAAAAAAAAACACAAAACACCACTTTCAGCAATCAGGGAGGGTTTCTCAACTCAATATTAATTGCACACAAACCACATTTACAGTCATTTGTGTTCTCACATATAACCTATTAAACAATATTAGTTTTGCTGGAGATCTAATTCAGCACAAATTTGAGCTCCATAGACACATGCCATTATTTTGAAAATGCTCCAATTTAAATGTTTTTAAATGACAATTTTGAGTGTTTTCAAAAATTTAGTTCACAGTCAGTTTTTATTTAATTTTGTGCATTCACTGTTAAACTGCTATGTTGAATTGCCTTTCTATCCTTGGAACTAAGAAATTAATCACCCTATCTGGAAAAAAAGAACTTTGAGCCACACACTAATTAGGATGGTCAAACAATAGCATTATTTTTCTGTGAACAAGAGCCTAAAGTATTTTATCCATTAAGACTTAAAAAACAAAACAAAACAAAACAAAAAAACCACCAACCTTTAAATCTGTCTAGCCCCATGCATATTTTAATTGTTAAACCATTTGTTTTATCAGTAATGGGAAGCTGTGAGTAGACTCTGTGATATGGACTGGATTGAAATTTAGATGCCTGTTAAAAAAAGAATAATGTTAAAGCCCTTGAGATTTAAATAGGCTAAGAAGCGAATGTTGGTTTGTTTGTTTTTAAAGATAATTTCTTCTCTAATCTTATGCAGATTTTTTCCAAAATAGTAAATAGGTATAAATTTGGTCAGTCAATATCAGGATTATTAAACTGCCAAGAAAAAATAAGAAAAAAGGATGACAGATTTAAACATTCACTTACCATCTGTTGATGAACAACAAACATTACTCCTCCATGTTATCTGTTTAATAGGGTAGTTAATGTGTTAATGCTTGATCTTTCTCATATAATGAATGATACCTCTATCCTCACAAAAAGCTCATGGGCTGGAATTTTTATGCTCTTTAAGACATAAAAGAGCAAAGATTTACACTAACTAATTCTCCCAAATTTGGACAATTAGTTCTCTACACAGGTGATTACTAGACCCGAAAGTTTTCATTAACAGTCTACCATCTTAATTAGCCATTTCTAATGATAAAAGAAATCTTATCTATAATAATAAAAGCGTAATATGCTCATTAGATTGGACAGCCAAACGACCTTCCAGACGTCCTTCGGACGACCTTCCAGGTGAAGCCAGGGCTGTGAGGGCAAAGGCAAGTCGCCATGGCTGCAAGGGCCGAGCCCCTTGCATGAATTTCATGCACCGGGCCTCTAGTGATAAATATTTTCCTTGGGCACTAAGTCATTATCTTAAGAAAAAATAACTGAAGTTATTTTTAAGTAGTTTTAAAAACTAGTTAAAATATATTAGTTGTCAATTGACCAAATTAAAATACTTTTCAGATATATATGACTTTCAAAATCCATGAAAAATTGCAATGCAAGAAGAGACATTATAAGATAAATATCTGCTATTGGTTTTTATTTAGTATTAGCACTTGTTATGTTCCTTTATCCAACTTAGGTTGGTATAAAGTATTGCTACACACACAAAACAAATCATTTTGTAGATACTTTCAAATAGATCATTGTGATCATTATTATTACTTTGTAATTTTTAGCAATTCACATTCCTAAATCTAACATTATTCTTGAATTCCTGATGTGTTTTATCAATTATTGAATCAGTGATATATTTGTGACCAGTTTTGTGTTTATGCTGTTGAGCAAGGATTTACTTTTTCTTTGCATCCTCAACACTGACTATTCATTTATTCTGAATCTTGTCTCAAATGTTATTTCTATCTTCTTTTTTGTTGTTGTTGATGATGATTTGCAATTTACAACATTTTAAAATAAACTGTCAGTTGTTATGCTTTGCTTTTCAAAGTATTTGGAGGGGGATATCTGCTTTGCAGTATGGTGACATCTCGTCAAGTAGGAAAATGTGTTACTTAATGTAACTAAAATGATATTCAGTTAACTATATATCAGCGGTAAACACAATATAATCTAAGGCATTACCGTGGTAAATGTAACAGGTAGCATATGTTCATGTTTTTTAATTTTTAAAAGTTTACTTCTAGTCCAATCAGAACATTCTGTGTGCAATGTAAACATTCTTAAAGGCATGAAGGAGACTGTTACAAACAAACAAAATTTTCCTCCTTGTACTGAGACGTAATGGAAAGAACTAGATAACAGGAGATCTGGGTTCCAGAGCTGATGTTACCACTTACTTGCTGGTAACATAAAGCAAGCCTTATAACCTCTCTTGGCTTCCTACCCACAAAGATGCAAAGGAGCTAAAACTATATTGTGGAGGTATTTTGAAAAAAAAAATGTTTATAACTTACTAATTTCAGTTTGACCCAGGAGAAGGTTTTTTAATAAAACAGAAGTTATTGTCTCACTAGTCAACAACTACTACATAAAAATCTCACCCCCCAGCTTGGAGTACTTTGCTTGCTCCTTCCAGAACATAGAGTGTAGTACAAAGTCTGGATGGTGGCATAAAAGAGTGAACTACATCATTATAGGTCCAGAGAGAAAATTCAGTTGAGTTAAGCTCAGGGAATAAGAATGCTATATAAAGGTTTATTTGTATATTAAATGAAGGTATCTTGTTTTTCAATAATGAAGCTAAAAATGATAACTGATATGACTCAGGTTATTTTTTTTTCAGATTCTCCAGTGAAGATATTATTATTACATTGAAGTATTATAAATTGTTCTTCCTATATATGCCACGAAAATATGCTATTAATTGGAATTCAGGGTCAAATCACACTATGCATAAAGTAAGAGAAAATGATCACAGCCATCTGTTATCTATAATAATAAAATGGTAATATGCTAATTAGACTGGACGTCTTCTGGACGTCATTTTGAACATCCTTTCTGCCGAAGCCGGGGCCGGAGGGAAGGCAGCCTGGGTCCCGGGTGCTGTTGGGAAGCCAGTGCTGGCAGCCGGCGGGGAAGAAGGCCTACTCTTGCATGAATTTTCATGCATCGGGCCTCTAGTTAAGTAATAAGATAATGCACAGACAAAATTTACCTTTACCATGAGTATAATAAATTGCACTTCTCTCCCTAAACACTTCTCAAAGTGTGTGTATGCATATAACTGAACCTTGGCACACAGGATAAGATTCATTGCAAGACAAATGTTTAAGAATGAAATAGTTCTAAATAATATCATTTTTGTCAGTTTCATGAGGGATTGATGGTTATAAACCCACTTAGGTGATCTCAGAGGAATTCATGGGAAATGAAACAAAATCAACTCACAGAGAGAATGGAACTAGAAAGCTGGAAACTAAGTTCACTCTCCATATTCATCAGTTTGGACTAAGTTATGCTGCAGTCACAAACAATTTCCAAATCTCAGTGAATTACAACAGCATGTAATTTCTTACTCATGTCAATGCCCACTGAGACTCAGCTGTGGCCTCCTCCTCCTCCTCCTCCTCCTCCTCCTCCTCCTCCTCCTCCTCCTCCTCCGCCTCCTCCTTATTCTTGGACTTAGGCTGAAAGAGTGTATTTGAGATATGCCAAACTTATGGCAGAGGAAAGAGAACAAAGCAGAACCACTCAATGGCACTTAAAGATCCTACTCTCCTACTCAGATGTGACATGGCACTTTCCTTACAGTCCATTGGCTCAAACAGGTCATGTGGCCCAACCTGATGTTTGTGGTGCAGGAAATACACTCTTCTAACAGAGAGAGGCACAAGAGAAGAGTTCTGTAGAGGTGGGCAGAGAATATTTTGAACAAATAATATCATCTCTCTCTCTCTCTCTCTCTCTCTCTCTCTCTCTCTCTCGGCCTTCTTAGCTTGCGTGAGGCCCTACGTGACTCCTCCAGCCTGATTAGCACGATATTTCAGTTCAAGTCTGCACTGACTAGTGTCTCTTAGTTCACATTTTCAAGTTTAGAGAAAAAATCCAATTAGCTCAACTTGAGTCAGGTGTTTACTGATGACATCTGGGTCCTGGCTCCGCCCCTTTGGTTAGGTGGGTGCAGAAGACAGGTACAAGACTTAAGAGGGCACCAAAAACTATAGGTTAGTTTTTGTTTGTTTTTTTTCTTAGACAGAAATGACAAAAGAATAAGTAGAGGATGGTTTTTTTGTGTATTGTGTGTGTGTTTTGGCATTTTAAATATCTTTATCTCTGCAGACCAAAAACATTTATAAGTTTATCTGCAAAAACATAAAAAGATGTTTAAACCTGTAAGCAGGTATCTGCTTTATACTCACTTTCAGTTTTTCTCTTGTACCTTTTGCAAAGGTGGTTGAAAGAAAATACATGTATTCCTCTTCAAGAATATATGCCTAACCTGCCTTTTACCATAATATTTAAAGGAATCTATGAACTGGAAAAGCCTATTGTTTAAAAATGAACTTAAGCACTGCCAGATAACATTGATCCTTATAAGCCTTGCATGTTTTGTACTATTAGTTCTGATCAAAGAAGGAACTATTTCTTAAAGAATTAGCATGGGAAGTAGAATGCTCAACATTGTTGTGTGGTGTGGGAATAGCCACCTCTGTCATTAGCCAGTTAATTCTCGTCTACCGCTGATTTGTTCATGTGAAGCTGATTATCCAGCCAGAGAGCATCACTTCAGCTTTTTTTGAGATTTTTGTTTATCCTCTTTTCACCCTTATTTTGCTTGCAGCTTGCAGTTTTAGAAGCAACTGTTGGACACCAAATACTTACCACTCTCTCCCATGTAACAGTACCAGCCTGTGGTAGGGCCATACTCCTCTGACCATGGTGTCATCAGTCTAAACCAGTTGTCAGCAAACTCATTAGTCAACAGAGCCAAATATCAACAGTACAATGATTGAAATTTCTTTTGAGAGCCAAAAACCGACTTCTGCGCATGGGCCACAAAGTTTCAATCGCACTGTACGTGCACGCCTGCACGTGGTGTTTTGTGGAAGAGCCACACTCAAGGGGCCAAAGAGCCGCATGTGGCTCGCGAGCCACAGTTTGCCAACCACTGGTGTAAACCATTACTTAGTCTATGAACAAGGCAGGTTGCCAAGAGAAACAAATGTGAATATCAGAAGTTAAACAGTTTCTACCTAATAAGGCTTTTTTATTTTGTAGGGAGCAAATGCTTGGCAAGTTAAATATACACAGGTTCAGTTGTAATTACAACTCATCAAAAGCCAAAGGGAAATGACTCTATAACATACTCTACCATTTTTGATCATCAGTACTTCAATTTCTTTCCATCAGTACAAATAACCAAGTGATTTTACTGTAGATGTGTGTAGTACACTATGTAGTAGTTTTTGCATAGAGATATTCATGCCATAACCCAGATACACCAATATATGAAATTGATGAAATAGCGTAACGTATGCCAAACCCACACCCCCCACATGTTATCCCAAGAGCATTAGTAACATAAAATCAAGTGTAAAATTGGACTTCCATCCAATCTAATAAATCTTACATGGCACAGAGAAATCTGTGGTGCTTTTAACAAGCAGTCGTATTGATTTTATTGACCATCAATCATCCGGCCAAGACTTAGAAAAGAAATATGATAAACACCTTTCAGCACACAATCAGTGCAGTATGAAGAAGCTTGATGTTTACATTCAACTTGTGCTATATGGCTATCTTCTCCCCTTATGGAAGCGAATCTGACATTGGTGGAATTTAAAACATTATTCAGTATTAAATACAATTTTCTCTACTTTCCCCTTTGAGAATCAAGAAATGTAGGATATGGAGACTTATATAAGCACAGATTTCCAAGCTGGCTTCAACCAGCACAATAAGGATATAGAATGTAACTACCATTTCCTTACAGTTCAAAAGTGGCACCTTTACTCCTGGACTGGGACATGGATTTCTGATTCCTCTGGTCACTGCATATAATAAATTTGTGGGAAAACATATTACTAAAACTTTTGGTATTAATTGGCAAATCAGCACATAAATATTTTACATGAATTTTTAAAACCATAAAGCAAAGATAATTTTAATGCTTCTAACATTGAGAACGTCCTTGATTCTTGTTTTCCAAAAGGCTGTACAATCTTACATTTGTGCTAGCAATGTATCAGGGTTCCAATTTCTCCATATCCTCCCCAATACTAGTTATTGTTGGTCTTTTTTACTAGAGTCACCCTAATGGATGTGAAGTGGTATCTCATTGTGGCTTTGATTCCAGTGACTAGTGATATAGAGCATCTTTTCATGTGCTTGTTAGCTATTTTTATATATTTTTTTAGAGAAATGTCTATTCAAATCCTTTGCCCATTTTAAATTGGGTTACTTCTCTTTTTTAAAATATATTTTTATTGATTTCAGAGAGGAAATGAGAGGGAGAGAGAGATAGAAACATCAATGATGCGAGAAAGAATCATTGATTGGCTGCCTTCTGCACACCCCCTACTGGGGATCAAGCCCACAACCCAGGCATGTGCCCTTGACTGGAATTGAACCCAAGACCGTTCAGTTCGCATGCCCATGCTCTATCCACCGAGCCAAACCAGCTAGGGCGGGTTACTTCTCTTTTATTGTTGAGTTCTAAGAGTTCTTTTCATATTCTGGGCACTTACTCATTTATAAAATTTAAGGGACAGAGATGTGAGCCTCTTATCCCTTGGAGATACTTACAGGAAATAAAAACAGACATAGAGCTGAGCATGAGGGAAAACTTGTCAAGACTGGCCCACCAGCACCTACTGATAATTCCTTGCCCACAAACCTTTATTAGCCAGTTCTGGGGCAGAACTTGCATAAGCCCTATAAGGATTGGCTCCTGACAAATAGAAAACATGGAAAAGTCCAAAAGCAGGAGGGGGAAATAATTTAGTTATCAAAGTCATGGATATGGTAATAAGCTTCCTCCTTACCTCTAGTCCCACTTCTGACTTTGATAATGAAATACAATATTATCAAGTCCCAGCGGGGCTATGATTTCTGTTACTACCAATATGGTATCCAAATAACTCACTGTAGGGTGTCAAGATGGTGGCTTCTCTGCTACATTTAAGAGTTATGAATGGATAGAAAGGACACTGGATCTTTCAGATCATTTGCCCAACCCCCTCCAAAGTCAGAAATATAAATCCCAGAACACTTCAGTAAATCACCAAAGACACACAGTATATATTATCAAAAAAACTTTTATTTCTTAGAACTTGTATTAGGAATTAAGAAGATCCAAGTACCTATTTTCAGTGGCGTGTGTGTGTGTGTGTGTGTGTGTGTGTGTGTGTGTGTTCAATAAAACTCAATTGAAACACTGATTCTCTCTTTTAGAGGCTCTCCTATGCCCCCAGACAACAGTAATCACAGGTTTTCTTCTATAGTCCTGACCACAACTGTCAAAGTTTACCTTTCCCTTGTTATTCTCTCTTTAGGGCATAGTACATATGTCTATACTATTGAGTTATAATGTTCCTCGTTATAAGTAAGGTCTCACTTTTTTAACATTGGCTTTTAATAGATAGTGCCTTTGCTCAAAGGATCCCTCTGATGGTAGGAGTTAGAGCACGAGGATGGAAAAGGAGAAATCCGTAGAGATGAGGTTTTGCTTTGTCCCTTACATGGGGAACTGCTGCAATGCAGCACAGCTATCCCCTTGCATTGGCTGACCGGCTGGCTACTGCTCAAGCCAAACGTACAAAGAAGTTTATGGATGAAGCAAAAGAGAGCCTCCCGCTGCTCCTCTGCCCTCCTGGTGCACTACTTGCCAGCTTTGTTGGCTCCTTACTGACCACTAGTACTCCCTTCTTTTCTTCTGGCCTGTGGTCTCCTGTGAATCTTCTGTCTTTGAGCCCAGATTTGGTTCCAATGTATGAGCCTTCTTTCCTGATCATCTCCATGCCTTATTCTGACCAGTGTGTGTCTGGTCTTCTCATCCAGCTCTAGAACCTTGACCTGCAACTTCTGGGGAGTGTCACTGCCCAGTCCACCTGGCTTGTGCACCTTCTGCCTCCAGCCTAACACTGGCTTTCCCAGCCCTGACTTCCCTCCCAGGGAAGGTCCCAGTGCTGACAGCTCCTCCAATCATACCTTGTGGGCAGCAACTTCAGGGTGGGCACTGATCCCAACAGTAGATTAGTGTAATGTACTTGGCTGGTCACCTGTAATGTTAAAATAAGAGGATACACATATCTGGGTTGTATAAAAAGGCACTCACGTAACTCTTTTCTTTTGAAACATGCCATAAAATGATTTAACTAAATACAAACACAGAATCCATTGACAAAAAGCCACCACTGAAATGAAAGATGATGGATATATAGTAGAACTTGGAAGCTCTGCTTACACTGAGAGCAGGAAGTACAGGATAATTTATAAATTTAATATACAAAACAGGGAAGGAATGATTTAGTAGGCAGAAGATTATTACCCAATTTGGAGGCTAGCCAAAGACTGGTCAATTACTCTCTTCTGAGTGGAGCCAAATAGTTCAATTATATTATAGTTTTAGTCCCTCAAGCTTCTATTTACTTTTATGAGGACAAAATCATCAATTCACCATTTATGTTATTAATTTGCATGTTGTTACAGCTTTTGGGTTATGGTCAATTATTAAGTTTTCTAAAATTTTATGTACAAAAGGTTATTATTGTGAGATATAGCCATAAAAAATAGCCCGGTGTTTTTAGAGACATTTTAAAACTAGTATGTCTGAAGGGATTGGTATAAAAATTTGCATAAATATTAGACTTGAAAATTAATTTCATTTAGTATTTGTTTACATCATCTAATTTTCTTCAGGGATTAAATCATATTTATCATTGGTATATTAAACCCATTGCATTCCTTCCTGTCATAGTGTTCTTTAATCTTCCCAGGCATTTATATGATCTGTATTCAAAGCTCCAACTCATTGTAACTACCTCAAGGCCCAGTGTGGACTGGGTGAGGCCCTTACTGTTGATTCAGACTCAGGATACAAATGGTGTAGCATGAGGCCACTGGCTGTTTAGCTGGTACTAAGCTTTGGTTTTATCCAGCTGCTCAACTGGGGAAATCCACACAGTAAGGGAGATTTCCAGTTTGATCACATAAACAAAGCACTTTTATATGCCCAAAAAGAAGACTAAATAATGGTTACACAGATAATGGTGTGTGACTACTTTAATTCCCAAGTGCCTCTGAGAAGAACTGGTTCTTATAACATATTAAAACCAAGGTCATGGAACAACTGTTGCTGGGACAAGATTTGCTGTGTAAACTGCGCTATGAGATGTGACTTCATATCAGTGTCTTGTCCACCAAGAACTCTTTCTTTGACTTAACAGTGGGGATCATTAGAAGTGAGTTAGGAGCACAGTGTCCATGTTGAAGCTGAGACTGAGGGCCAGGACTTAAGTCTGATAACTCATGATCACCTTACCTCAAACTTTAAAATACCCAACAAGGTAACCATGACACCTACAGGAAATGAGACTCCTTCCTCCCTGCTCCTAAAAGCAACTGATCATGTATGCCATTGTGAAGTTGCCACATCAATGCTTTGTTGGCTGAGAGCAAATGATGACAGCATTTTGACACATATATAAGCTAGGAGAATCTGAGATGCATAGCAGGGATTCAAGGAACAAACAATAAAATAGGAGAAACAGGAAATAGAATGAACATGGCAGAAATGCAAAAACTAGTCTCTGGTTAAGCCGTTTTATAGCAAGCACTAAAATGAGAGTGAGGGCCAAAGGCCTAGAGCCCAGCGGAAGAGGCCTTTTCATAATGAAGCTTTGGTGGGGATTGCCGGCATGGTATTGTGTAGCTTACTGGTATAGGGTCAGAAAAGCTGGGTTCTCTTCCTGGGTCTACTATAATTCAGGCATCACAGTGGAAGGGTTTAGGACATGGGCCTTGAGGCAGATGCCTGGGTTTGATCCCTGACATTTTCATCACTTAGCTGTGTGAACCTGGGTGAATCCCTTGACCTCTCTGTGCCTTGGTTTTCTCATCTGTAAAATGGACATAATAATCAGACCAACCCCCAAGGATTGTTGTGAGGATGAAAGGAATGGAACACAAAGCCCTTGGAACAGATCCTGGCCAGAATAAGTGCCTGATTCATGTGTGCTAGTGTTATCTGTTAAATGGGACTGGTAATGTCTGCCTAGACCTGGGGTGGTGATGAGGACTGGATTTATTATATGTGCTTTATTATAAGGAATTGGCTCACGCACTTGGGGTCTGAGAAGTCCCATGATCTGCCATCTGCAAGCTGGAGACCCAAGCAGGCACCAGGAGAGCCAATGGTGTAATTCCAAGTCTGAGGGCAGGAGAAGACCAATGTCCCACAGCTCACGCGGGCAGGCACAGAGAACAATTCTATCTTCCTCCACCTTTGTGTTCTGTTCAGGCCTTCTGTTTAGGATGACGCCTGCCCACTCCGGGGAGGGCAATCTGCTTTACTCAGTCTACCAATTCAAATACCAATCTCATCTAGAAACACCCTCTCAGACACATCCAGAAGTAATATTTAGTTAAATATCTGGGCACCCAGTCAGATTGACACATAAAATTAACTACCACATTGGGTGAGTTAGAAGTTGGCCAAGAGAAATGAGAAATTCAGCTAGATCAGACCCCTCCCTGCCTCCCCCCGCCACAGTCTTGAGAGCTAGGACAGCTCAGCCATCTGTGGTGCCATTTGTTTCTCATCAGAGCCTGATCCAAGGCTTTCTGACTCTCACTCGCCTCTGGGTCTTTGCAAGGAATTCAGGCCATGACTTAAAGGAGGGCAGCAAAAATGGAAAGAAAAAAAAAGTGACAGGCAACAAGCTGCTAAGAAATGTTTCCAAAATGCAGTCCGACGTGGGCATGTGTTCCTGAAAACGTCGCATAAACCAATTGTATTTCACATGTACTAGAGACATGTTCAATATATAAAAAAACTGGTATGTATCTCCAAATGTAAAAATCTGTTGTAAATCAGATTGCCCAGATTCCAGGATGCCAACAAGTTAATAACATGTTTCTAATTTTTTTTCCTAGAAAAAACACACACAAGGAACATAAGTTTTTAAAAGTATTGTAAGGTACTTCCCAATTTCAGAAACATTAACATGGAGTGGGGGGAGAGGGGACGTCCATCAGGGAATTTAGAATACTGGTGGCCAAGTATAATAGAAAAAGAAGGAGATGCAGAGTTAGAGGCCCCTGTTGTGATTGTCTACCTCTTGGGCAACCTATTGGACTCCTCAGGACCTCCACCTTCTCGTGTGTAGAATAAGGATGTAGAATTAGATGAGAACTAAGGTCCCTGTCGGTGGCAGGTTTAATTGGGACCTAGATTTATTGATGTTTCTCTGGACCAGTTCCTGACAAGAGTTTCTTGGATAAAACTGTCTGCTACCTGCTGCCTGTGCCTTTGTAAGAAACACTTTAATTTTCCTCCTGATTCAAGTTTCTCAGTTGGAGCTTTCACAATTCGTGATGAAAGGAAGATAGACCAGGTAGCTGCAGCATCTTTCATTCCCCTCATTTGACCCCCGACCTTGAAAGTGCCCCAGGGGCTCCAGAGCCATGTAGGAGGGAGGCTGACAGCTCAGGAGGCAGCTAAGGGGGGAGAGAAGAGCACAGGCTGCCCAGCTTTGAGCTCTGCTTGCAAACCCCCAGTGGAACAACCCACTGGCGGATCTGTAATGACCTTGTCTATAGATGACACTCCTTGTCTTTTACTTGCAGAGAAAGAAAAGGGTGGGGCAGAGGGGGATCAAGAAGGAATGAAAAAGCTGTTTTTGACATTTACTTTCTAAAAGGAAAAATGACATTTGATTGAGAGAGATAAAAGGTGAAAACGAAGGGTAAGTATGCTCATGCCTTCTCACTCCCTCATCCTGGGGATTCTGAAGCTTGAGTTGAGCTGTGAACCTGGCCTGGAGTTTCTTATTTCAGGGCAAGAGCCCAGTTCGGTGCTGAACTTCTAAGAGGAGTAATGTATGTTAATGTTGAAGCCAAATTCCTTCCATTTCGAGTGATTATTATTTATGCAGAAGAAATGGATGTGTGAGAGGCCACGCGCCCCTGGGTCCGGGTGAGGCCACGTGCTCCTGGGTCCGGGGGAAGCTGGAGCCCGGGTCCGGGCGAGGCCGTGTGCCCCTGGATCCGGGTGAGGCTGGATCTCGGGCCCGGGAGAGGCCACGCGCCCCTGGGTCCGGGTGAGGCCATGCGCCCCTGGGTCCGGGTGAAGCTGAATCCTGGGTCTGGGCGAGGCCGTGTGCCCCTGGATCCGGGTAAGGCTGGGTCCCGGGTTCGGGTGAGGCCGTGGGCCCCTGGATCTGGGTGAAGCCGTGCCCCTGGGTCCGGCCGAGACCAAACCAGAGGGAGTCGGACCTGCATTACCACCATTTGTCCACCATCCAGAGCTGAGGGGTCAGTGCCGACATGTACTCATAAGGAACTGGTGGACATTGATATTGGGTCTCAAAAGAACTGTTGGTCCAGAAAGAAACTCACTACAGACTGATTCATTTGCCTGTCAGCATAACTATTATTGCTCGTCGCACATTCAATTCTTATAAGTATATCTCTAGTGACACATGATTTCGCTCATCTAGGGGAAATGATGAACAACATAGACTGATGAACAAGAACAGAACCAGAAACAAGGAGGCATCGATCGGACTATCGGGCCTCAGAGGGAGGATAGGGGAGGGTGGGGGGAGGGGGGAGAGATCAACCAAAGGTCTTGTGTGCATGCTTATGAGCCTAACCAATGCTTAAGTTCAACAGAGGGTTGGGGCACCCATGGGGAGGGGTGTGGGATGGGAATGGGGGGATGAGGACAAATATGTGACACCTTAATCAATAAAGAAATTTAAAAAAAAAAAGAAAGAAATGGATGTGTGGGTTTTTGTGGTTGTGACTGCTGTTATTCAGTAGTGTGCTGGGAAATACGGAAAGCTCTGGTTTTTAGCATTTGCCATGGCTGACTTCAAGCGACCCGACGTGAGGGCACTGGCCTTGGGGTTGGGAAGAGAGTGAAGACAAGCCAGCGCCAGCACCCCACAGCTTGTTTCTCTCTGTTGCTTTATGTCAGACAGGAGGGACTGCCAGATTGTTACGTTTTCTAAAATAATTTCTAAAATTCTTTAAGGCTGCAACTGCAAAAAAATGACATTACAGAAATTTTTAGTGTAGACACTATGAATGTACAGCACAATGAATTTTCACAAACTGGTCACACCCGTGTAATTAGCACTAAATCAAGAAACAGAATATTATCAGCCCCTGGAAGCCCTCCTCATGCTCCCTTCCAATCAACAGTCTCCACCCCCAGCCACCTGCTTTCTAACAGCAAATGAATCTTGCCTGCTTTTGTACTTCACATGAATGCAGTCATACAGCGTGCACTCTTATGCATGGCTTCTTTTGCTCACTTTTATGTTTGTTGGACTCATTCAGGTTACTGCATGTAGTTTAGATCATTCTCATTATTTGATAGTATTCCATTTTAGGAATATTCCACAATTGATCCATTTACCATGGGTGGGATTTGGGCAGTTTCCAGATTTTGGCTATTGTGAGCAATGCAACTGTAAACATAGTACTTGTCCTTTGGAGCAAGTTCTGTTGGGTGTATCCCCAAGGAAGGGAATTCCTGGGTGGCCAGATATGCATAAGCTCAGCATTAGTACATGCTGCCAAACAGTGTCACTGAGTCATAGTACCATAGTACATTCCCACCAGCAGTACTCCTCATTCTCACCAACACTTGCTAGTATGTGTTTTTGGTTTTCATTTCAGCTATTCTAGTGTGTAGAATACCAGCTACTCTAGTGGTATCATAGTACTGTGATAACCACAGGTATTAAGTAAGCATCCTATATAATAAAAGCCTAATATGCTAAGTGTCCAGTTGTATGGTCAGCCATTCAACCAATCAAAGCGTATTATGCTAATGATATGCTAAGGCCACTCAACTGCTCACTATGATGTGCACTGACCACCAGGGGGCAGACACTCGAACCGATAGGTTAGCTAGCTGCTGGGGTCCAGTCGATTGGAACTGAGCAAGATGGGTCAGGCACATTCTGGAGCCCTCCCACAGTCTCTCCCCGGTTGGCCAACCTCCCGCGTCCCTCCCAGCCCTGATTGTGCACCAGTGGGGTCCCTCAGCCTGGCCTGCGCCCTCTCTCAATCTGGGCTGAGCAACCCCCCCTCAAGTGCACAAATTTCGTGCACTGGGCCTCTAGTGTTTTCATAAGTTGGTCATTTTGTGTGGTCTGATAAGTCATTTGCCCACTTTTCCATTGGGTTGTTTGGTTTTTTCTTACTCACTTGTCTTTTAAATTTCTTTTTTATCCACAAATACTAAAAACAAACAAACAAAATTAATTCTGAAATAAGCTGCTTTTTTCGTGTGGGCCAGAGATACTAATTAGAACAGATTAGAACAGATTCCCCCCCCCCCCCCCGCCGCTTTCTCTTGTAATTTTTTCTCAATGCAGATCTTCTGCTATGCCATGCATTGCTCTCCATCAAGTGTTGATCATATTTTGTGAATATTTCATACCTTCACTTTGAAATATAAAGCAATTTAGAGAGAATGGTTTTATAAGAGCAAATTGTGCAAAGGCAAATACATTTTCAAAAGAGAACAACTCTTTTGAAAATGAAAGTAAGAAAGAGCTATTCAATTCTTTCTAAATGAAAGTAAGAAAGAGTAGTCTGTAAGAAAAAAAAAATGACTTGAAACCTCAATAACCTCAAAAGGTAATCCTGCTTTCACATGAAATATGAATTTCAAAAAGTTTCCAGAGGTAAGGCTTCTTTTCCTTCCCATTATTTCAGTAGAAAGACCTTCTTCCTTATCTACCAGTCTTTTATTTAAACCTTGTCCACTGAAAATTGAATTTCTCCTATGTATTGTGCGAGATGTTTAATTTTTTAAAATCCTCATTTAGATGTGGGAGTGCAATCTGTTAATCCATACTGATTCTAAGGCAAGAAAGTACAACAACAACTTAAAGAATGGTTTATTATTTCAGAGGTTAATGGTGGGTCAAATATACCAAACAGGCCTTTCATAGACGCCTAATTGCTTTACTCTTCTTCAGTATTTTTTCTCATGTAATAAAATAAGATAACGTATGAAGACTGCTATTTCAGGAGCAAGAGTTAAGTCTCCCCAAGAAGAAAGAAATTTCCTGAAACACTCCAGACGGAATCGGGGCATTCCCAGGACCTCCTGAAGGTCCAGGCGTATTTTCCCCAAAGCCCAGGTTGGCCCTGTCCTGCCGTGTGTGCCTTTTCACTGCCCACAGCATGGGCAGCCCAGAGCAAAACTGGGAAGAAGGGGAAGTTCCCCTTCCGTGCATTCTGCTCCCCTCGTCTCTGTGCTGTCCCTTCAGGGTGCTCCCTCACGTTACTGAGGCCGGGATTGGCAGATAGACAGCATGGCAGCCATCACCATCAGTCATGGCACTTTTTCCCCAGTGAGCCCAGATGTAACCCAAATACAGCTCAGAATTCTGAACATGTCACCTTGAGAAACCAATACCAACTTCAGATTTGGCATTTAAGATGGTGTTTATTTGCCATCATTTTCTTAAGTGATGTGATTCTTATTCTATATTTCCCATTAGCCCCAAAGTGTAAAGTATTACTTTCCCCAAGATTATGAACATTATCTTCTATGGCAGTCCCCGTTGTCTGAATCTCTGACTCATTGTTTTCTATCATGGTCCTGGCCACTTTCCAGTTCCAGACACACAAAAAAAGCATATATATATATATATCTAGGATTGCTCAAGAAATGCCTTCAGGGACCAGATGCTACAAACAAGGTAGCAAGGTTTGCACATTTAATATTTAGTCTATAGACTAGGAATAATAGCAATAGTTTTCACCTTTAGACAGAAATACACTGTCCATTTTTCATATAACATGCGACCCTGGGTCTATCTTTGATTTGTCCAATTTTGAAAAAGGCATATAGCTGATTCTCATTACTCAAGATAGTTATGTTCTATAAACTACAAACACTGGATTTACAAATACTCAACCATTGATCCTAGGGGGAAATACAGAGTTAGGTTCCTGCAATTCTCTGGTCACAACATTTTATCAACTGATCAATATATAACCTTGTTTTATGTGTGTTTCTGTTTATAGATACCTTATTTTATATATGTTGTCATTTCATTATCATCGAACTTACCACCAACAGCACTGTAACTCATGCCTAAATGAAGCTTATCTAACACATGATGAATTCATTGTTATAAAGCTATTCATAATATTTATTTATTATCCTTTTCTCTTTTTCCTTCAGATTGAACAATTGCTATTAATCTCTTTTCAGAACCTGTTATTCTGCATACTTCAATATAATATTAAGCCCGTAAATTATATTTATTACAGATATTGTACTTTTCTGTTCTAGTATCTCCGTTTGGTTCATTTTTTTTATGGCTTTCCTTTCTTTGTTTAGATTCGCCATCTGTTTATATAATGACTATATTTTCATTTAAGTCACCGAACGTATTTATAATAGTTGTTTTTGAAGTCTTTCTCTGCTAATTCCAACATCTGGTTTGTCTCAGGTTTTGTTTCTACTGACAGATTTTTATTCCTTTTTTCTTTTCAACAATGGATCTCATTTCTTATTTCTCCACATGTCTCATAATGTTTTATTATGCACTGGACATTGTACATAATATATTTTTTAAGTTATCCTTTCTGTTATTTCTCTAAAGAGTTTTTTTCCTGGTACACATTTAAATTACTGGGTGATCACTCTGATGTTGTAGAAGCTTAATGTGTTTACCAACTACTCCACAGTACAGGACTCAGGCAGATTCCTCTTAGATCCTCTTCATTACTCAAATATCTCTGCTCATTTATTTCACTCTTATAGCCATTACTAGGTTTCCCTAGACTCCCCAGAGTTTCTCCCATATATCTACAGTTAGCCAAGCATTTCAGGAGGGGGAGGGATTTAAATGCAGATTTTAGAGATCTGCTATCGGTAGCACTCTCCTTTATAATATCACCCTTTCAATTTCTAGCCACTCTGTCACAGATGAACTGTCGTCCCTAACCACAGGCCAGTAAGACTTCAGCTCATTCTAGTTGCCCTTGCCCCAAAGAAAAATCACTATAACACAGGTCTACATGTAATCCCTTCCAGTTTATGTCTCCTTTTTTTGTTGTTGTTGTTCCTTAATTCCTTTACTTATTAGATATATATTTTGCCCAAGGTTTCTAATTGATACTAGTATGAGGGTTATTTCAATAAAATCTACTCCACCATTAGCAAAACTGTCACTTTAATTATTTTTTTCAATGTGATATCTGACATAAATTCAAAAATTGTGAAACGTATGAAGAGTCCAGAAAATATGACCCATGGTCAAGACCAGAAGCAGTCAATATAGCAGGAACTGATATTCTAAAGAAGCTACACTGATAACTAGATGTCCAAAGCCGTAGTAGAGGAATATTAAATTATCTAGTAGGGCTGTATTTTTTTCCTGTTCTCTTCATTATGCCCCCAATTCTGTTCCTCCAATTTGAATATTGATGAACAATTAAAAGTAAACGTTGAAAGAAAAGACTACCCATCATGGTATTTTTAGTAGATTACATGTAGGATTTCTTATTATTAATGAAGTCATCTGGCTGAATGCTATGCTCGGCTTCCAAGATTGCTGTTTCTGCAGAAATTAATTTATAAGTCTTGTGGTAACCATGGTAACCTGAGGCAAAGTTGTGGAAGTGGTGTTTAGTGGAAATGAAAAATCTCTGCCCTTCCTCTGCTCTGTGATTTTCTGAGGAAAGAGTTGATTTCCCAAGAACTATTATGAGGAGGATTGGGGCGGGAGGCGGGAGCGGGGGGAGATTGGGGGGAGGAGGAATGCTGATATTGGGTTGGCCCTAGGCCTGGCTGACTAAACCTCCATTTTATCAGCTCTTTCTTTATAAACATATTCTGACCTGCCCTGGGAGAACCTGGAGAACTGGGTACACAGCCCAAGGGTTCTAAAATCTTGTTTCCTACTACAGTCGCTGAAGAAAAATGCAAACCATCACATGAGAATTCTTACTTCTGTGTGAAGAGCTAAGGATATAATTCTTAAGCTTAAGAATCAGCTATATTTTTCTTATTTTTCAAACATCTCATAACAAATCCTATTCAGAATTTTCATGGCATTTGTCATTCTGAATTTGTGATAGAAACACACTGTATGCAGCTGAATTGAAGGGGCTGAAACAAAATAGAAATTTATTTCACATAAAAGTCTGAGCTGAGCATATTGGTTCTGCTGAAGCAGTCCCAGGAATCTAAGCATCTTCGGTCTTGTTGCCATCCTCCTCCTGGCCCAGGATGGCTTCCCACCACACCTGCAGTCTTACCACCACAATGGGAAAAGGCAAAGGGGGGGCATGTCCTGTAGGATACACATATGACTTCTCCTCACATCCCAATGGCCAGAAATTAGTTCTAGGTCCACACCCAGCTGCAAGAGAAGCTAAGAAATGTAGTCTTTATTCTAGTGGAGAGAATTCAAATTCACTTGCAGCTGAATCAACAGCTTAACATACATACATGATTTCATTTGGTCTTCCCAACCAATAATGTTGATAGAGTAGGCAAAGCAGGAATAACTGTCCCCATTCTGTGGATGAGATGTGCATAGCTACTGAGTGGCTCAAGGGCCCTCAGATAAGAAGTGGTTATGTCTGGACTAGATTCTAGTTTCAGCTCTGGGTTCCAGTGCATGATTGCGTTGTGCTGTAATGCAAGGACCCCCTCCATCCTACGGTGGGGGGTTGAAATGTGTTAGTTCGGGCCCCTAGATTACCACGGGACTTTTTTTCATTTTCTCTTGTTTTTCAGTCTCTTCACTGATAGGCTATCAGCTGTCACCTCCAGCTGCAATCTGTTGATATAAGTGTTACTTTCCATGAGTTGTAGACTTAGAAACTAAATAATCAAGGTAGTTTAAAATTAGAATAAATTGGCTTGAAATCAGGCCTCAAAGTTCTCTTCTTTGAGTAAATTATATTTAATTCGTCTTTAAATTGGTGTATCAACTTTCGTACTTGAAATCGAGAGAGATGGTTTGGTATTATATAGATGTTTTAATCTCAAAAGAATCTTTTTGATTTGTGGATTTAAAAGCTTGGCCTGTTTTTTGTCAATAGACTATTCTACTAAAATAAAAGTAAATTCAGATTAAAAGACCACAATTTTCATTTTATAACAAAAATAAAAACATGATTTTTATACCTTCTGAAAATTGCTAATATACAATGCTATTCTGCCCATGTATATCATATTTTTATGAACAGTTGACAAGCAGATTTTAAAGATGAAAAAATCTAAGAAAAATATTTCAAATATGATAAAGCAATATATTAAATTTAATGTATTTTATTTTAGCAGGTAGAATATGACTATAAAATATAGGGAACTCAAATTTTAATAATATTAATTATGAAGATTTTCAGAAAACAAATCTCTTGATCTATAGGAGAAAATAATAAGACTTCCATTATAACTTTCTTGAATACAACTACAGGAATATCTGTAAATTTAGAAGACAGAAAGATTTAATTCTGTCAAAAGAGCAGCACTCCTAATAATAATCAGGCTAATAGCAGTGATAGAATAATTCATTAACTCAGTCATTTGCTGTCAAGGCTACCCAAGTAATTTGCTTCCTTTTAAAGTGTGAGCAGCAATTCCTGTCAAAGGACAATCGGGTTTTAGGGTGATAAAATAAAAATCAGGAGACTTAGAGCAAGAAGATATAATGTTTGAGGTCTTATGCTGGCTACGCGAAGAGACTTCTCAATAAATACTTCAAAAAGTAAAAGGCTCCAGAATGATTCTGTTAATGAATGGGAGATGGGTTTGTTTATCTGATGGGCAGAAGCTAAGCCAAGCCAGATGAATATTAACAGGTACAAGATATTGCCTTAAATGTCTATTTCACCTTAATAAATATTTTCTTCTTGATCCCAGAAGCTGAAAATACTGACCTTTGATATGAAGGAGATAGGGGAAAGGCTTGGGCAAATTGCATTATGTATGACAAGATAGCAATGATAGTGGAACAAAGAAATAAAAAACTGCTTGCCAGAAAAAATCAAGAACTTGGACCAGCTAAAATTGAGATCCTGGAATTGTGACACTGGAAGGAAAGATAATGACATAAGAATAACAAATAATAATTTTCTTTGATGGTCTGCTAAGCTCTTGATCCAACCAACTGCCTGGGTCACTTATTTTATATTCAGAGTACTGTGCCCTCTTGATGAATAGTTTGTTGTGCACATGTGAAATGACACTTTCAAACTGCCTGAAAAAATGCTGGACTCATTTGTTTAATGTCAAGGTTTTATATGTGAGATTATGAGATCTGGGATCTAGAGTGTAGCATATCTGGCATTAGGGATTATTTCACAATGAGTTCATTTATTTTGTTTTGTTGTTAGAAATTCAGCTTTGAAATTAGGTAATACAGTTGCAAACTCTGCATTTGTGTAGAATTTATGTATTTATGTGCTGGATTTAGGGCTAACACAAAGAAGAATTTTTTTAACTTTTTAAAGAAAATAAATACTAATTGATGTTTTTCATTTCATTTCATGATAAAGACTCACTGACTGTAAACTAATTTCTGGTCTAGTTAGAGAGGTTTTAATACTTCTGAAATACTCCAGTTTTTTTAGCTGGATCAAGGATGATGAATGCATAGGCATAATTTTTGTCCCATGGTAAAGGTTGGCTTTTCCACATCTATAATAAATAGAAGTGGATGAAACATCAGAGACATGAGTGGAGTGTTGAGTAGTGAGGTTAGTTTTTGGACATACTTTTCTGAATTTATATGTCCTAATGAAGGTTGTTTCCAATGGCAGAAGAGTGTATAATTAATCATTTCACGATTATTTAAAATTGTTTATTTATGAATAATAGTTGACTAATTCTCATGAATTTTTATACCTAATAAAATATACACATTATAATTTCAAATCTGTACAAGTTATATTGCATTTGTGGATTCTAAGATGCATATAACATGAGCTTCCTATCCCTGCCATAACAAGTTCTACAAATTTAGTGGCTTGAACCAACACAAATTTATTACTCTCTTTACAATTCTGTAGATTAGAAGTCTTGATCAAGTCTTTCTAGGCTAAAATAAGGTGTCAGCAGGGCAGCATTCCTTTCTGGAGGCTCTAGATGAGAATTCATGTCCTTATCTTTTCTGGAGGCCGCCCACATTTCTTGACTTATAGCCCCTTTCTCCATCTTCAAAGCCAGCAACCTTGCTTTTCTCTGATCATTCTTCTGTAATCATATCCCCCTCTGACTTCTGCCTCTATCTTCCACTTTAAGGACGTTGTGATTACATTGTAATTATAACCCAGGATAATTCCCCCATCTACTGATTAACAACCTTAATTCTCTTTTGCTATATAACCTAACAGATTTATAGGTTCCAGGGTTCGGAATGTGGTCGTGTTTGGGGACCATTATTCTGCCTGCCACACACATTTTTTTCACACTTTAGGATTTTTGCCATCAGGACATGTCTTACAATCAATGTGATATGAATACATTGTTTTATAGTTTAATTGGCAATGCTTTTCTTCCTTATTGGAACATAAAGTAATGGTGCTTACAATTGATAGCATTGAGACTTAATGAAATAACATCATAACTTCAAAGTAATAAGCCAAATGAGTATAAGACCCAATCCTTTTTCTTCTATGTAAGTCATAAATCATACTTTCAAAATGATGTCAAAATAGTTTCTAGAGAAAGATTAGTTAATTCTGTGATAGTCTCTGGACTTAATAATTAAATTTTAAGATAATGAATTTTTAAAATTCAGGTTGACCATCTATCTTTGGAGATGGTAGCTGATTAAACTGACAACTGCCTTTATTAAAGATTTTAAGACAACAGACCCTTGTAGACTCATCCTTGCCCATAAATTTTTTCCTTTGTAGTCTTTCTTTGGGTGACACTCTGTAACCCTTCCCATCCATAACAATGCTTGTTTTGATCAATTTTACAGTTGAGCCTGGGTCTCTGAGATTCCCAAAGTGTGTGAACCGTGCACTTCACACTGAGTGTTGAATGACCTTTTCTGCATTTGAATTGAGGCACCCCTACTGTCAGTCTGTGCTGTGCATCATTTCCCCATCAACCAGAGACACCCCTCCATAAAGACTCAGCTCTTTAAAAGAAAGTGCTAGAAGAAGCACAGGATTTCCCTGAGGCCCATGGAAGGAAGTGGACAATTGAAACTTGACTCCTCTTGGGGCTCTCTGATAAATGTTGTGAGAGTACCTAAAATAAAGCTCATCTTATTATCATTAATAAAACATTTCATAAATTTGAAATATAAATGTTTTGCACAAATCATTTTTTGAGATTCTTTTTTATTCTGAGTTTTGTTTTGTTTTGACATTAAAGACAGTAAAATGACAACTTATCTCCATCAATGTCAGGGGTGAGGTATGGGGCTTATACATACAGGGCACCGATACAGTGATGTGACCTGCTGTACCCTCACTCTCAACAACTAGAGATTTATAGGCAATGATGTCTGCTCCTGGAGTCTAAAAAATGGCTGAAGAAGAATCTGCTTCAGTAATAAAGTCTGAGTACCTAGTGGAAGCAGCTAATCCGAATGTTATAGAATCTTGGCAGCCTCTGTGCCTACATTAAATCTCCTACTTTGAAATCAAGGGTTCATACCATTGAAGAGTGATGGATGGTATGTCAGATCGACTGTGCTGCTTCAGGCAATCAAAATTGTTGTCTTCTTTCCATTTAAAATTAAATCCATAGAGGTTAAATACAAATTAAGTGTTCCTAATAGCAATGATAGATAGCCAGAAATAAATAGTGCTAAGGGATAAGGCTGGTAACGATCAAATATAATTCACAAGAAAAGAGGGATTCCAGCAGACACAATGTGGGTAAAAAGACGTTGAAGAGTCATTATTAACCAATAAATAATTCCTAATCTTGTTGGCGAACATGTCTCTTTTGTTATTTTTAAAGGGGTTCATTAAGTGGTAGGGAGTTGGTAGTTTGCTTACAACACTTATAGGACTTTTTTCCACCATTGAAAAATGTGTGTTGAGAGAATTAATTTAATGACAAGCCAGATAAGGACATTAATAAAACTACTTAGTAGCTGGATCATTATGCCTGTCATATAAAAGACCTTAAGTATGGTTTGCTAAATTGTTGTATCTTTTAATTGGGGGACCACATTTATACCTCACTAACAATTCAAGTTTAGGATCATTTAGCTATTTGCATTATACTCCTCTGATAATTACACCCACACTAGCAAGTTACATGAATGCATCTCTCCCTAGGTATTTTTTATAAAAATTTCCCATCTCTCAACCTCAGTGCAGCACAGGCTTTCCAGGTAAGACCTACCTGCCTTCATCCCACCCACTCCAAATTTCTCTTCAACCCTTTCTTCACAGTGATGGGTTGGCTAACAGAATTACAGCTCTCCTGAATGGCCTTGGTCAGGCCAAGGAGGGAAGAAATTAGAATAACTGAGAGGAAGGAAGAAAGCAACAGGACTGGGGGGAGAGAAAGAGAGCTAGAGAGAGACATTAAAGAAAGAGCAAGGATGGAAGATAGAAGGGAAAAAGATAGATAAACATTTTAGGGACAAAGAGGGTTTCCTGTGGTTATCTGGTTATGATAATATTTTTTTGTAACTGGTAAATCACAGCATATCAATTTATTGTTAAAACTCTCCAATGACTTGCCACCACACTTAGAATTAAATCCAAGATCCTTACTATGACCTACAAAACTTTACATGTTCTAGCTCTTAGACACCACTTAGAGACTAAAAACAATTCATCGTTGCACAGTGTCTGTGGGTCAGGAATCAGGAGTGGCTTGGCTTGGTGGTTCGTGAGGTTTCAGTCAGATGTTAGCTGGTGCCAAAGTCATCTGAAAGCTCAGGGAGGAAAGCTTGGTTGTAGAATCCATTTCTAAGGAGCCTCACTCAGTCAGCTGGCAGGTTGGTGCTGGCCATCTGCAGGAAGCCTCAGTTCCTCAGTATGTCAATTTTTCCAAGTGGTCTGGGCTTCCTCACAGCCTGGCAGCTGCCTTCCAATTGTGAGCATCCATGGGAAAACAAGAGGGAAGGAGGAAGGGATGGCAGGAAAAAAGGGGGGAGGGAGGGAAGATAAGGGGAGGGAGAGAAGAAGACAGAGACAGAGATTTGAAGCCGAACAGAAACTTTACTGTTTTTACTACCGAGCTTTGGAGGGCACATGCAGTCACTTCTAACATATTCCACTGGTTGGGACAATCCCAAGCTTCTCCCCAGATTCAAGGAGAGGGAACATAGAGCCCTTCTCTCTCTCTTTTTTTAAAAAAATACATTTTATTGATTTTTTACAGAGAGGAAGGGAGAGAGATAGAGAGCTAGAAACATCGATGAGAGAGAAACATCGACCAGCTGCCTCCTGCACACCCCCTACCGGGGATGTGCCCGCAACCAAGGTACATGCCCCTGACCGGAATCGAACCTGGGACCTTTCAGTCCGCAGACCGACGCTCTATCCACTGAGCCAAACCGGTTTCGGCATAGAGCCCTTCTCTTGATGGGTCACATTGTTAGAAGTACATGTAGGAAGACAAGTACAGGTATGGTCATTTTAGAAGAATATAATCTTCTGTGGTTGCATGGTTATAATAACTTTTATGTAACTGCTCAATCAGATCATATCAATCTGTCCAATACCTTCCCACCAAATCCAAAATCCCTTACCTACAAAGCCTACCTGACTTGGTCCTTCACTCTGAACCTCATTCTTACCACTCTTGACCCACCCCATCCCTCTTCAGGCACGCTGATCTTTTTGCCACTTCTCACACATACCTATCTCATTCCGTTGGCCTGGATTGGTTTTTCTCCCAGATATTCACACAGTTTTGCTTCCTTGCTTCATTCGAGCCCCTGTTCAAAAGGTACCCACTGAGAAAGGCCTTCCCTGAGACTCCACACTAGGGTGCTCATGCACACACTCACTTTCTCTCTCTCCCTCTCCCCTTACCTCATTTTATTTTTGTCCAAGGTAACTCTCACTATCTGACATTATAGTGAGATTTTATATATATATATATATATATATATATATATATATATATATATATAGTCTTACATTATATATCTATATGTCTATATCTATCTTTCTTCTGTTGCCTCCCATCAGAATTGTGAGCTCTATGAGGGCAGGAACAGTGTCTACCCCAAAGTGGGTATTTAGTGTGTGAGTGTGTGTGTGCACGTGTGTGTTGGATGAGAGAATAAAAAAACAACAACACACAAATGAATGGTAACTCTTTGTAAAGGTCATTTCCAAGTTGCTCTGACCAGGGGTGGCAACACTGTAATGAATGTGTCTGGGAAGAACACATTCTAATGGACAAAAGTCCACAGCATGTGCAGATTCTTGGTGCTAAGAAGCATTCACGTGACTGCATTCACAATGAGACCTAGTGTAATCTCTTCAGTCCTGAAGAAAGAATAAAAGCCCATAATGGTGCCTACACTGAACTATGTTCATGTAAATGATAAGACTGAGGTGTAATGACTTCTCATTTGTGCATTCAAAATCTAACCCAGCCATTTGCTTTTGAACTTGCTGATTGTTCTTGCCAAAATCAATCATCTTTGAGGTTTTTGAAACAGCCTGGCACTATTTTAATGATGATATATCAGATAAAAAATTTCAAGATAGATAGACGCTATAATGGATTTTAAAGGCATATCACTAGGTACAAGGTAAATTATACTGCTAATGAGATGATATTTCAGACCTTTTCTGAAAGCCAGCAGAATAAAGCCAAGCATAATGCCTATGCCTGGTAATTTAAGAAAGTTAGGAACAGCTTGATTAGTGATGGCTGTGTTTACTACTGGAAACAGAGAGAACATCAAGAAAATCTCTGGACCATGTCTTCTCACTGCCCTACTGCATACACACTGAGCAGCTCACCGTTCCAACCAGGGCAGGCCATCTTACACCTCCATGCCTATGCTAGCTATGTTCCTTCTTATGGGACCAACTCTTCCCTGCAGCTCTTGAGCTTCACCTCCTCTCAGAGGCCTCTCAACCTATACTCACCTCAAAAAGTAGAACTTTGGGTGCTTCTTCTGTTAACTCCATGATACCCTGTGCACACACCTCTTGTGTGTTTATCGGACAGTTTGCCTGTGTGCCTTCTGATTCACCAGCTTCTTGAGAGCAGAGTCTGGGTCATGTTGGTCTTTGTAGCCCAACATGTAGCCCTATTAACAAGCCAATAGTTTTTACATTGGGACACACTCAACAGGAGGATGTGATGGATGGGCAAGCAGACAGACACATGCATGAACTTTCATAACAGTGCTCAACGAAAAAGGGCTCTTAAAAGTCTAAAGGAAGATGCTGAGTCATCAGCATCCTGATATGATACTCACTGGGGAAAGGGTTGGTGGCTCTCTTCCTAGACTGTCACATTGAATATGGCTCCTGTCTGTAAGTTCTGTGAAATGAGAATTCTCAAAACCACCCTTCAGGGACAGAGCTGCATGACATGGGGTCTGGCCAGCCCAGCATGTACAGGCAGAGATTGCCCATGCAATGATTTTTCCCTAAGCTGCTACACAACCATTTAAACCCTGAAAACCTCTGCACTGCAAAACAATGGGACAATTTAATCTGGTTTAGTTGGATAGTAATCATTCTAACATTAACAACAGAGTCTTAGGTGAGTAAACTTTAGGAAATGGCATCTGAGAGCAAGCTATTATCAGGAAGAAAAATGTGACTCTTCAGTGCTTAAGTGAGGGCATGTACTGTGTACTTATAAGATTTGCTAAGCGGATTTCTAAAGAATAAATTATATAAGACTATATATACTTAAGGTAGATTGTTCCTTTAGGTTTTTTAAAGTTAGAATTACATATAAAATTTTGTTAAAAGCTCTTTTTCCATTGAAAATATTTTTATATAAAATATTATTAAAAAGCTATATGTTTCAATGGAAAGTTTTGTTATTGTTCTCCAAGATGTGTTGCATTATTCTGACTTGGGGAAAAAAAGAATATCTCATATTCACCCATAGCATTTGGTTGGTACCCTTCTTTAGCTATTTTTCTTACCAGGTACAGATCATAAGTGTGAGACTCTCCTATATTAGGCCATATGTCCCTGCTCCTGCTTGTTTTTTTTTTTTTACAGCAGGGCCTAGACCAGGGCTCTGCACATAAACATTTCAATGAATTACCAATCAAATAACTTGATGCAGAGGGTTAATTGTCCTTTCTTGCTTCCTAACTGGGCACCACCTCTGGTAACAAATCCGTGTCACGATTCCATCATCCTACAGAATGGTTTTCTGAGCATTATCTTCATTCCTCAATAGTCAGCCATTGCTCAATGCATTGGCCTTGCCATCAAAGAGCTCCAGTGGGAAGAATGGGTGCTACAGAAGTAAATAAAGGTGCTGTCTGGGTGCGGACAGAGGGCCCTACTAGGGGTGGGACAGTCAAGGAAGCATCTCGGAAGAGGTGATGTCTGAAGCACAGGACTTGAGAAATAACACACTATGCAGACAAATGGGACTCCCTCTGTGTCTCTCCCCAGTCCCTTTCTCATTATCAAAAGTAATTCTGTCCTGAATTTGTATTTGTCACTTTCATGCATTTCTTCTTAGTCTTATTCCACCATATGGATACCTATTCTAGCATCACCTATTTTCAAACTTTATGTCAGTGGTATCATCATCTTTATATAATAACCAACAATTTACTGGTCATTTAAATTGTTCCACTGTTATAAACATTATGCGTATATCGAGCTAGTTCGTCCTCACAATAACTCGATGATGTGGGTACAATTGTTACCCCATTTTATTAAGAAAGAAACTAAGGCTCGAGTTTTCAATTTGTCCAAGGTTTCACAGGTAAGTGGGAGAGCCAGGACTCAATCCCAGGCAGTCTGGTTCCAAAGTCTGAATTTTTCCTTGGCTTTCAAAGTAATTTCATTAATGAGAATCACTTTGTTTTTCCTGTAAGAGTGAAAAAACAAACACACACACACACACACACACACAAAAAAAAAAAACCCCTACCTTTCTATCATAGGACAGAAGACCGAGAATATTTTCTAGGTATTTCACATTTGAAGTGGTTTCCCTTCCTCCTTTTTTAACTGAGATGACTGCAGATTCACATGCAGTTGTAAGAAATAATATAGATAAATTCTCCTACCCTCTTCCCAGTTTCCCCAGTGGTAACATTTTGCACAAACTATAGTACAGTATCACAAATTACATGACACTGATACAGTCCACTGATTTTATTCCGAGTTCCTAATTTTACTTTCCTCAACATTACCAAAAATGTCCTTAGCTAAAGACAAAGTCTTTCATTCGACAACTAGAAATAAAAGATTTAAAAGGGAAATCTTTGGTTTAGATAAAAATTTAATGTGGATGAATTTCAATGAAAGGATAATGGATGGGGTTTTGGGCAGATCATTCTTTAGTCACTGTTATCAGATCATTCCTAAGCTTTGACAGAAGGAAGGAGAGTTGGCACCGGGAGAGGGGGCCAGGCTGAGGGGACAAGACGGTGAACAACACAGATGAACACTTTACCATATTTGGCCATAATTGTCTTCTGCTGGGTGGGGACAATGACAGGCAGTGTACTGAGAGATTGCTGTTGAATACTTGCAGTGGCTTTTAAAAACCAGCTCCCTTAGCATAATGCATCACAAGACAGGGTGGGAGGGAATTGATTTAGCTATCAGGTTTGCACTTGGCAGAGGGTCCTCATCACATCTGGAGTATTTGCATCCTCATTCAGAGCTGCACACTCATTCCCTCCTCTGATCTCTGCTGAGGACACAACCTCACTCCAGCAGCATTTCCTGCTCCAGCAGTGAGTCCCACTTCTCAGAAGGAAACGTGGCTTAAAGGATTCAGGACTGGAGTTCATGAAATTCGCTTTAAATATCTACCACTACATCAATATCATTCTTTTTCTTACAAATTCTAATTAACCATTATAGTAAATGTTGTGGGCAAAATACGTTTGTAAAGCATTATCTGAAACAACATCATGTTAGGCTTTTAAATGAAAATGAAAAACCTGAAAATGTTTCCATACAATTTTTAATCAATAAAATAAGGTAGATTACTAAGAAGGGGAAATGGTGGCAAAGAGGTACAACAGCAGCACCTGGTTTTAACAGAGAAATATGTAATAAGCAATTAAATCCATACCATACCGGATGCCTTAACAACAGCTCTGGGAATCTCATCTTTTCAAGGAACTAATCGTTTCTGGAAATAAGAGGAAATAATTTGGAGGTGAACACTTGTCATTGCTATGAGATGCACTAAAATCTATTCCCTCCACCTCAGATTAAAACATCATTGACATTCACAGGAGGTCCAGGCTGTGCAGCCCACACTTGGCGGGTGCAGAACAGAGCAAGCGCAGCAGCTCAAAACAGGCATTTCCTGCACGTTGCTGTCTGTGTGATGTTAGCGGCAGATTCACCAGTCACCTCGCATAACCTACCTTTGCTCCTGCAAGCTTGTAACAGGCTTTTCTTTGGAAATGATTGCACAGTTATTAAGTTGTTTACGAAACCAACCCACTCCCATGGTGAGATTTATTTCTGCAGGAGTCAAATCTTACATTCTAACTAGCAGAGCAAAGACCTGTTGTCATGGCAACCGTTCCCATTTCACTGGGCTGGCTCTGCAATTCACTTGCATGGAGATGGGGCTTGACAAAGATGCAGAGGGAAAGGGTAAAAGGAAATCAGACATGGCTGAAATCCATTTCTCTGAGCAATATTGATGATCACCGTTAATTTTACTTGGGATGGAAATTGACCTATAAATACTGGACCCTAATAAAACCTTTCCATACTGGGAATGGAGGGGGATTCCTAATGTGCTTCAGAAGCCCTTGAAGATATCCCAAAGGGTTTCTGTTTTGCCAATAAAGAGGATCATTTATTAGAATAATAAGATTGTGTTCGGTTTGTTCTCAGAGTAATTAAAGCCATGATAGTGAGAGGGAGAGTTATGTTAAGGATAATTTAATTGCAATGTATTCAGCCTTTATAAATTAAATGTTAGGACTGTCAGAGGCAGAATATGTGGGTTTATTATCAACTAGAGGCCCAGTTCACAAAATTCGTGCATTGGGGGGGGGGCAGGTTTCCTCAGCCCGGCCTGTACCCTCTCACAGTCTGTGAGCCCTTGGGGGATGTCTTACTGATGGCTTAGGGAGCGGGCCTAAGCTGGCAGTCAGACATCCTTAGCGCTACCGCAGAGGTGGGAGAGGCTTCCGCCACCGCTGCTGTGGTCGCCAGCCATCAGCCTAGCTTCTGGCTGAGTGGTGCTCCCTCTGTGGGAGTGCACTGACCACCAGCGGGCAGCTCCTGCATTGAGTGTCTGCCCCCTGGTGGTCAGTGCATGTCATAGCAGCCAGTCATTCTGCCGTTCAGTCAACTTGCATATTAGCCTTTTATTATATAGGATTATTATATAGGATATGAAAGGAGCACATGCTTCTCACACTCATAGTCAGAGTGAAGGAACCCAGCACATCTGCCCACAAGTTCTTCCTACAAACTTACAGCATCATGAGTTGACCAGAAAGAGCACGTACGTATTACAAGCCTTATGGTATTTGTGCCTTCCTAAAGGTTGGGGCATTTTTGAGGGTGGGCAGAGGTACTGGTGAGGTGGATGTGTGTCATCTAATTTCTTACTCTTTGACTCCAATCATTCCTGCTCCCTATGAGGAATCACCACTTTTCAAATTAGGTATACATTTCCTCTTGAAGGACCATCAGCCAGACACTTCTTTATATTTAAATTGATGTTATTGTGAGAGGGCACAGAGCCGAGTTGGCAGTTGCCATGTGACTAGATTTCAGGTGCTGCTGGGTGTCTGCAACAGAAGAGAAATGACAGCAGGACCAGGGGAAGGGCATGAGAGAAACAGCCTCTGAGTGGAGGGCTCCCAATATTGAGCATATGAGGCTTGAGGGTTTTGTGGGTATTTATTTAAATTCAATTGGAAAAAAGAAAACCATCTGAAAATAAAACTTCTTTTCCTACACAGCATGGAATTCTCAGTAAATAGAAATTAAATTATATAAGGAGTATTTATGCTTAGGGGAAAAGTCCATTTTTTAAAAGCATAAATTATCTATAGCAAAATATACAAACCTTATGTTTATAGCTCAATAAAGTTTTATATATACTTGTCTGTATATGTACACATAGATATGTAATTACCACCCAGATCAAGATAAAGAACCTCTCTACCTTAGAGAATTTCCTCACAAGACTTTCCAATCTCTCCACCTCCTAAAGTCACCATTTTTTCTGACTTCTATCATCATGAATTACTTCTGCCTGTTCTTGAACTTTACATAAATACAATATGTACTTTTTTTGTTTGTGGCTTCTTTTGCTTAGCATAATATTTTTGAAATCACTTGTTTTCCATATATCATTAGCTTGTACTTTCTTACTACTAAGCAGTATTCCATTGTATGAATATAAATGATTTATTCACCCCTGTTATTATTGATAGATATTTGGGCTGTTTCCAACTTGGGGCTATTATAAACGAATCTGCTATGAACATTTTATCAAAGTCTTTTGTGGACATATGTTGTCATGTAGGGTACGAGTACATTTAACTTTATTAGAAAGCTCCAGTTTTCCCAAGTGGGAAATGGTTGTACCATTTTAACTCCCAGTAGCAATGTGTGATTCTCCCCATTCTCACCAGCACTCAGTGTTGTCAGTCTAGTGAGTATGTAGCAGTCTCTCCTTGTGTGTCCTTTGTTTTTAAAATATATTCCTTTATTGATTTAAGAGAGGAAGGGAGAGAGAGAGATAGAAACATCAACAATGAGAGAGAATCATCGATCAGCTGCCTTCTGCACGGCCCCTACTGGGGATTGAGCCCGCAACCTAGGCATGTGCCCTTGGCCAGAATCGAACCTGGGACCCTTCAGTCCGCAGACTGTGTCCTTTGTTTTTAAAGAAGCTATGCTGATGACTGCATCAATGTTGTAGTGGGGTCTAGAAGTCAGAATTAAAATTCAGATATTATGATTAACATTTGCCAGCTTCTTAATGACCCCATGCCCTTGAAAAAAATGTAGCTTTTAAAAGATAAATACAAGTTCAAGTAAGCTGAAATTTTGGGGTAACCATAAGCTTATGACCAGAACAGCTTTAAGTTGAAAAGGAATACTTCAGTATTCAAAACACACATCAGTTCAGGCTTCTTAAATGAATAGCCACTTGCTCTGAAGAGACCAAAAATCTATTTCTGTTCCTACTTTTAAGAAGTCAGTGAAATTCAATAGTTGACTCCAGCCTGATGGGGAAGCTTCACTCTTGATGATTAGCTACAGGACTGATGAGCCAGCTTATTCTCACAGAATTCTAGTTTATCAGGAGCTCAGGTGCCTCAAATACTTCACAAGTGTATGAAAAGAGCTGAAGACCCAATTCTTGGTCCTTCACTCCACCTTGAAATGTGTCCACAGATTGTGATGGGTCAGATTCTTTTTATTCTTTGTAGTCATATTGCTTTCCATCTAAAGCTTCTGGACTCCAAAGGGAAAGCAAAAGATGCATATTATAAACAAATTTATAAAATGTGAAGTGAAGCAATTTGGCCATTGCCAAAGGGAGTAAGCATCCAGCTCAACTGACTGCCTTCTCGGGTGCATTAGGTTTCTCTTACCAAAAATTTTGTGACTTAAAACAGCACAGATTTTTTTTTTAATCTTATAGTTCTGTAGGTGGTGAGTCCAACACACAGGGCTGAGTCCTTTCTGGATGTTCTGGGGTGGGGGGCGGGATTCCTTTCCTTGCCTTTTCCATCTAGAGGCTGCCCCCATTCATCAGCTTGTGGCCAACTTCAGAGCCAGCAATGTGACTGCTCTCTGCTCCTTCTCCTGAAGTCACATCTCTCTCTCATTGACATAACCCAGACGGCCCTCTACTTTTAAGAACTCATGTGAGTAGAATGGTCTCATCCAGACAATCCAGGATAATCTTCCCATCTCAACACCCATAACCTTAATCACACTTGCAAAGTTCCTTTGGCTGTGTAAGACAACATATTCCCAGGTGCAAGGATTAGGGTGTGGACATCGTTGGGGGCCATTATTTTGCCTACTCTATCAAGAAACAGAATCAATACCCAGTCACTCCAATTCTGGAGGCTGAGCCCTGTTCCAGTGATGCTGCTGAGGTACCGGTGCTCCCTTGAAGTGAATAGTAATTAATGCACCTCAATGATGTAGGGCCACAAGTCTGGCTTTTATCCCTCCCAAGGTACCGTATCTCAAAGGCTGAGGAATGGATGGTAATGCCACCAATTGTAATTGTCTCCCAGTAAAGTTTAAAGGCAACTTGTGATGTCAATTCCAGATACAGGGTTGCTTAGCTATGATTTATTCTTTGATGTTATGAAAAAATATTTCATAAAGAGAGAGAAGCCACAAATGGTGTCGGGGGGGGGGGACATCTGGAATAGTGTCAACAATTTCTTAAAGAAAGAGTGGGGGAAGCCATTGTATCTTGCAATGAAACTCGTAACTTAATGCTGGAAGAAAATATACTCTGAAATTATTGAATGTTCAGAACATAAGAACAGTCTGCAAGAGCCATCCTAGATGTAAGCACTTAAGGGCAGAAAAGCTACCTCTTTCTTTTATGATCTGCTCACCATTGTGATTTAGCTTTGAAAATATATGACAGGTGGGAAGGATTCTATTCTGGGTCTAGGAGGTGCAGGATAAGGAAAAGGGGAAAAAACTGATCCTGGTTTTTTAGTTTCATCTAAGAACAGTATTCCTAGTGGGAACAATGTTGTAAAGAGAATTAGGGTTTCCTAGCTAGTCTAAATATCATGTTTTAAAAAAACAATATATTTTTGTAAACTATTCCTTCTCAATATCTAGATAATTCATAGATTCAGTTTTAATATCTAGTTAAACCAGGGGTTACTTAGAATGTTAATTCTTAATTTACAAGAGATACTAAACATTAAGTGAAGCATTTTGGGGAATGTGGTAGAGCAGGAGGATCAAAGTTGTTAGTTAATTTTGACTTAGTGATGGACAAGTGTAGGTTTACATGTGATAAAAGATGAGAAGGTAACAGCCTGCAACATGAAAAAGCATAGCAAAACATCCAAATTAATTATTGAGTGGGATTAAGATATTAAAAGAAATGTAATAAAGCCACTGAAATTTAAAAAAGGAAAAAGGGGTTATAATTAATAGTTATACTATAAACAATATTGATGGAAAAACCAACTATGTCAATTAATACAATAAATGTAAATAGCCCAAATTTCCCTATGATAAAGAAAATAAACATCAGATTGAATTTAAAACAAATGTAGTTTTAAAATAAAAGGTAAGCAAAGTTATTATACTAGAGAGATAGAAAGAGCAAGGAGGGCATATATAATAGCATCAAGTGAAATGGAGTTCAAGACCAAAAGAACTAAGTGAAACAGAAAGATCTGATCTGATGTTAAAGGTGTAATGAATGCACAAAGAAGATGTAACAAACAAAGCCACAGATTACATAAAGCAAAAACTAGATACAAAGGAGAACATGATCAAAGCACAATCCTTGTGAGAAATGCGATCACCTGTCTGTTTTAGAATACTATAAGTCAAGGAGACAAATAATGAACAAGAATACAAGAATTCTGATTAACCCAATTAAAAAGTTCAGTTGTTTACAAATGTATTACAAAGGTTTATATTATGAATATTATCTTATACCTCTATCTTCCTCTCATATAAGAAGAGAATATATTCTTCTCTTACACCCATTGAATATTTACCAGAAGCTACCATATATGTGCATCTATCCACAAAATAATGATTATACTATAAATTCTAAAGAGTAATCCATGACTTTTCACTTCCTCTTCAACAGACTACCTAAAATTTCCAGATCATTTTTTAGTTTAGGGTCCCCAAGGTTTTCTTGGTAAACAAACACATGATGAGGCCAGTCTTGTTCACTGATAGTCGTCAACAGTGCAAAGACACTAATTTAACAAACACTGTGGGCTAGTACCTCTTCCAATTGCTTTACAAATAATACCAATGAGCACTTACACCTTAACTACAAGGAAAAGATCAAGAAGAAGCTTAAAAACACACACCATCCTGGTAATTTTTAAATGCAAATTTAATAAACGAGATTCCATTCTTTACCTATCAGGTAACAAAAACATCCTATGTAATAAAGAGCTAATATGCAAATGGTTATCACACCCTCATGCCCTCGAGCCCTTGTGCCAGGGCCAGGGCACCTGAGGCCATGCCCCCCACCCTGGCGCTTGGCGGGGCTTGACAGGGGACCAGGGGCCATGCCCCCCGCCCAGTGGGGCTTGACAGGGGACCTGAGGCCACGTTCCCCGCCCAGCGGGGCTTGATGGGGAACCTGAGGCTGCATCCCCACTCAGCGCCAGGCCAGGGGACCTGAGGCTGTGCCCCCCCCGACCCTGTGGGGCTTGATGGGGGTGGGGCAGCCGAGTCTGGGTCTCGTGTGATTTCAAGGCACACACAGGTGGTCAGGGACTTGACTCTGGGTCCCACGGCACACCCCAGACTTTGAAAGGAAGGAGATTTTCATATACATTTTACTAATTTTCTTTCATCTTTGTCACTTCTATTATAGACAAAGGGCAAATAACAATATTAAAGTATTTCCTCTAATTAATTCCCTTTTAATGTGTACAAATTTCATGCACCAGGCCACTAGTATAAATTATAATTGGAGTAAGATATACAGGCAAGTATTACTCTCATCATTCACCACAACAGGAGTGTAAATTGAACTCCCACTTAGAGGGACATTTTGATAACATGATTTTTAAAAACCTCTAAATTTTGAAAGTTTGTTGATCAAGCAATTTCATTTCTGGAAATTGGAATAATCAAAAAATGTGTTTAAATATTTACTACGTGAATTTCATTTCAGCTCTTTGCAACAAGATGGAAACGAATTAAATGTCCTAAAATAGGAGATTGGTTAAATAAATCATGAGGCACCCACGCAGTCATTACCCTACAGTTTGGCAGTTAATAGAATAAATTCTGGCCACAATCTTTCTGGATTGAATCTCTGCTCTGCTTTTTAACTGCTTATGACTTTGGAGCATGTAACCTCCCTTGCCTTAATTTTACCACTATTAAAAAAATTGAGTAATAATAGTACTCACCTTTGCTAACTTGTTTTAAAGATGAGTTAATATATGTGTAAAACATTGCAAGCAGTGCCTACCACTTAGAAAATTTTATCAGTGTCATATAGCTATTAAAAAGGTTATAGTTGTATATTTAGTCAGATGCAAAAATATTTATAGGATATTAAGGGAAAAGGGGATTTTAAGCGAGCAATGGGCATATGACATGATCTCAGTTTTGTTGGTTTACATTATATAGAGACATACATATCTGCCTATATATGTATACAAGATTTCAAAAGATAAACGTAAAGAGTTCATCATCAAGGCTGTGTGTCTCTAGAGATATTGATAATTTTATTTTTTTTCTAAGTCTTTTTATTTTCTGACTTTTCTGAAATGAGCATGTTCTGCTTCTGAAATAAGGGGTAAAAAGTTATTTCTTAAAACAAATAAAAAGTCTTGCTCCCACCAGCTGTTTTGTTCTCCTCCCTGGAAATTTGAGGGGAATGAATAAGAAGTCATTTTTGCTTTAGCATTTAACACTTGAGTCTCCAAAAGAGCACAGGAAAAGCATTTCTACATGAAAAATAGCTCAGTGATTTTTCACTTTATCAACTATATTTTTAAGAGCATGTTTTTGGCCTCGCCATGTGTTTGTTTACCAAGAAAGCCTTGGGGACCCCAAACTAACACGGTTAGAATACCCGTGGAAAGGCATGCTCTCTGACCGATGGAGCCTTGGGCGGAGTGGCGTTGACCTTGCAGCCTGTATGCCTCTCGCTTTATTAAAGTTTCATGCCTCCAATCACAATTGCTGCATGAATTCTTTTACAGCTGCCAGCACACTAGCAAAAGCCATAGAGACACGGCAAATCCATTTTCTCCTAAGAAACTGTGAATATTGGGTTAGGCCACAGTTTTATTTGCTGTGCTGTTCATAAAAAGCCCTTACTTGTAGAACTGGGAGTTTCTACCAGGGGCACTTAAATACATACTATAGAGAAATGGACATTTACAGATCTCAAATCTGTTTTCCTTCTTCCCACTGTTGCCTGGTGGTAACAGACCAAGCAGAATGCCAGGGCTCCTGGAAGAACGTGGTGGACCAAGAGGAGTGGACGTGAAGGCAGCCAGAGGGGGTCGTGGAGGAAACAGCTTTCCAGAGAGGGACACAGAGCCTGCTGGTTGGGGCCCTACAATTCTCCAGAGGAAAGGCAGCATTTGCACAAAGGAGATTTATCCTGTAGTCCACCTCCAGGATGTGAAATCCAATATTTACACAAAGCCTTAGCCCAAGGAAGGCATATTTTTGATCCTTGGCTGTAAATACTTAGTAACTGCCTAACAACACAGATACCATGGGTTAGAATATCCGTGGAAAGGCATGCTCGCTGACGGAGCCTTGGGCGGAGTGGTGTTGACCTTGCAGCCTGTATGCCTCCTGCTTTATTAAAGTTTCATGCCTTCAATCACAGTTGCTGCATGAATTCGTTTACGGCTGCCAGCACGCTAAGCAAAAGCCATAGAGACACTGCAAATCCATTTTCTCCTAAGAAACTGTGAGCATTGGGTGAGGCCACAGTTTTACTAGGTACTTGCTGTGCTGTGAGGCGAAAAGTGGCTCCTGGGTCTCATTGCTGAAAAAACCTGCATGGTGACCCGCATTCCCAGGTTAAGAGTTTCCTGTCTCAGGCAGAGAAACGTCTTCCGTTTGATGGATTTAAAGCTGTTCGAAGTATCTCTGGAATTCAAACATGGCCCGAACTGGCCATGTCCTGCTAGGAAAGCAGATGCTTGGCATTTTCCTCTGAGGGTAGAGAAGCTACATTTCTGTTGGTTGTTAGAATATTCTAGTCTTCTGCTTCATTAGAGAGCCTATGGGAGAGGGCTTTTACATGGGCATTGCTAAGCTCAAAATAGTGATCATTTCAGGGCAGATGGTTCCTTGAGGGAAGGGATTGTGTTTACTTTCTTTATCATTATTTTCCTAGCATGAAGCACTGTGCCTGGCCCATGGTGAAACCCTATGAAGAGGGATTAAATTGTGAAGGGAAAAATTATCCTTGTTACCTGTATTAGTCAGTTTTACCGCGTAACAACTGCCAAAATCTCAGTGGCTTATAAGACAAGGGTTTGTTTCTCATTCATTGGAGTTTCCTAGGCGGTAGTGATATCATTTGGGTAGCCTAAAATCAACTTTGCATTTACACCGTGGAAATTGGCAAACACTTTAAATCAGAATTTGTTTTTGTTTTTTGAGAACCAGTTTATCAACACACTACCAGCTTCCTATGACAAAGAAGAGCAAAGGAGCTGGTGGAAATCCCAATGCCTCTTCAGACCAAAGCAAATCACATGGCCACGGATGACAATGGGGCAGGGACACCGTTTACAGGAGGCCCTGCAAGTCATGTGGCAAAAATGTGGGGAGGGGGGACAAAAGGTTGTGAACAATACTACAATCTACCCCACTCTCTGAATAATTGTAACTGACCAAACCCCAAAGTGGGACATGTGGAATGACAGAGTCTTTTAATGATATAGATGTATATTTTAATATACTTTTTCTTATAAAAATAATACTACTTATTAAATAAATGCTTATAATATGCCAGGTGTTGTATAGAAGAACTTCCTATCCATGATTTCCTATAATTCTCACCACATCCTATGATGTAGGTACTGTTATTATCCCCATATTGCAGATGAGGAAACTAAGCCTAGAAAGCAGTGTTCTAGGTTGGATTCCCTGGACACAGACTCAGAGTTGCGTAGGAATGTTTAGCTGCTGTGTGTTCCCAGTAGATCCACCTGTAAGGAAGTAAGAAGCGAGAAGGTAGAGGGAGAAGCAGTGGCCTCAGCCAGTCCTGCAGGGAGTCCTGGGACTGAGAGGGCCTGTCAGGTTGTTCTTAAATTGAGTCAAAGGGGTCCCAGCAGCCACTCATAGGCCACCCCAGAAGGGAGCGCCTTGAGCAATGCAGTTGCCTGTTGGCAGGAGCAGTTTCTAGTGTAATCTATCAACAGTGATACCCCAGCAGCTGGAAAAAAAAGGAGGTATCGGCCTTTAAAAGGGGATCTGGGCAGAGACCACAGTATCCACTACAATTAGGTGATATGTCCATGATCACACCGCTAGTGAAAGGCTAGAACTTAAACCTAAGTCCATCTGATCTTAGAGTCTGTCCTCTTCATCCCAGAGCTATATTGGCCCATTGTCCTACCTATTTCAGTTGCTACAATCTGATGAAATAATGGCATTTCTGGTACATGTTTATGGTTTAAAGAGTGACTGGAACAGAATGTTTGGATGTAATTTGTTACTAAGCAGGCGGCAAATAGCATTTGTCATAAGCTTTGGGTGTGAATGTTTGTGTGCGCGTGCACACAGGTCTAGCACTGAGGGGTGGGAAAGGGGAAAACTGTATTAGATTAAAAGTCCATAATGTCTTCCACACAACTTATAGGGTCAGGTTCACGATAAAAGGGGTGAGGTTTGTTTCATGTGTGGGACGTGCCAGTTCAGGCCGGGGAACGCGGACCTGCTGGGGACATGCTCCCCTACTTATCCTTAGAGTTAGCCTGGGCCTTTGAAGGGTCAGCTCTTTGGGGTTGTCCCAGCTCTCCCTTCGTCAGAGCTGGGGTTGGCCACTGTGAAAGGTAACAAAGCCGAACACCAGGTAAAGTGGTAAGGACAGATTTTAGTCAGTAATATTCTATCGCAATAGGGAAAAGAGTCCAGCATTAACTGATCTCAACTTTAATTTGTACAGAGGTGACTGGGCATTTTAAGGGGAGAGTGAAGGAAGAGGGAGGGGGTGACGGGAACTCAGTAACTGAGTCAGATAAGGGAAAAGTTACAGAAGGTGGGAAGGAGGGGTTGCCTCATGTGACACCCACCTGGGTTTGCTAAGTGGCGTTTATCGGGGTTAGGCTCCTACCCTCCCACAGAGCCTGGGAGAGGGGGGGACTGTCTTTAGGTGGTGCCCGGAACAAACAGTGCATTCTTCTGGCAGCCTTTCTCAGACAGATGCTCTAAGGGGGGATAGTGTCATCCTAAGGATGTGGCCTTAAGCAGTTAGAGACTATGTGAGTGTTTTGTTCAAGTCTTTTTAGGCGAAAGTTGAGGCCTAGTTGACAAGCACAGCTCCGAGAAGCTTGGTTAGAGTTTGGCCACAGAGAGAATCTTTGTCACAGCCAATGAGAAATAAGCAGTTTCGTGGACCAAATCCCTACCCATCAGACCCCTCTGGTACCAGTCTTATCCAAAGCCAGGAGCCTACTCTACTGATGGGAGATTTCATGCACACACATTCACATACTCTCTTACACCCTTACGCACTCTACACTCATACACATACACATACAATCACATACAGTTTCACACACTCTTACACACATAGAGCCTCACCCACACTCAGATGTCCACACACACACACACACACACACACACACACACACTAGCCCCTGGGCTGTGTGTTTTGGTTCCCAGGCTCAGCTACTCGGCTTGCAGATCGCAGCCTGTTCACAGCCCTAGCCCTGCTGCTGGGCTGAAAGACAGGGTGGCACCTCCCGGCAGGCCAGCCTCTGAGGCCGCCTTCCCACGTAACCGCAGTGACCTGGGACTAGGGTAGATCCAGGAACTTCCACCACCAGGGAATCCAGAGGAGAGACCCCCTCGGGGGCAGAAAGGGCACAGGCAGGAAGAAGAGGAGCTTTAGCTAGAAGGAAAACAGGCTCTTGGGTGGCTCTGTTTGAAGGTTCCTCCCCTTAAAGCTTCACTGAGTGAATTCTCATGTGTTTACCTCATTCTACGTTCAGCCTGGTTTCTGCCAAGGTCTCGGGTCGGTAGGTGAGAAAGCCAGGACTGGACCCCAGTCCAAAGCTGCTTGCCCTCTCCCATGAGACCCCTCTCTTTGACAGGGATCCTTTTCAAATTCACCAAAAAACTTTAGGCAGGAAGAAAAACGTTGAGCATTTCATAGGTTAATTAGCCATGCTATGGTTTCCATACCATCTGATTGTTAAGCATAATCAAATCCCCTTATCAGCTCACCGTCTTTGGTTTTACAAGCTCTTGCCATGGGTTGTTTTGGTGCCTTCCTGCATGGGTGAAGGAAGAGTTCTCTGCTTTGGGAGGGTGGGGCAAAGAGCATGACTTGGAGTCAGACGAGGGTTTGTGTTTTGGCTCTTCCATATGTGAGTGGTCAAACCTGAACTCAGCTGTACCTCCCCGCCCCCCCCCCCCCCCCCCCCGCTCAAATGGCAGGGTGGTGACTGGGATTACATTGGGCATGTATTAAAGGCACCCGACAGAGTTCCTGGCTTAAAGTAAATGGCCAATATATTATAACTATTAGAATTTCTTGCTATTACTTTTTAATTATATAATGTCAGTATGTAGTGAGACTCAAAAGTCAGTATTTCTTCAAGAAAAAAAATTGTTATTCCCCTGGGTGGTGTGGGGGAGGGCGGAGGACTACCTTCAGATCACATTGCCTGGATTGTCGCTTTGCTCCTGGGTTTTGTGTTGGCCTTGGTCCCTGGGAAGGAGGTGGATGGGGCTGCAGTCCTGAGCAGCCTGCATGGTGACAAAGCTTCCCTGGGGAGGCAGCAAGGGGTGCCTGTAACTTCAGATCCCAGGCAGCCAGGAAGCTTCCTTTCATTTGCCCCAATTTGTCTCCATCCAATAGTCCTAGTAAATTGGGGCAGGAGGCGGAGGGGAGGAGATGACACATGAGTAATGTCCATGGCAGGGAAAGGAAGGAAGACCTGGTCTTCTGTGTGTGCTTGCTTAGCAGCTGGGCTGGGCTGGGTGGATGCTCAGGCAAGTAAGGAGATGGTCAGGATGCGTGGAATTTCCTTACCCACTGGCTGAGCCTAAATAATAACAGGCTTTGAGATATCCTCCCTGTGCACTCCCAGGTTGAGCCCCCGCAATCCTGCAATGTTCTGTCCTTTGGGAGGCCAGGGGAGCCCGTCCGGGCAGAGACTGAGAGGAAATCAGGAGAGGAGGGAAGAGGGAGGCAGAGTTCTTTGTTTCTAAAGCACCGGACAACTCGCATCCTTTGGGGAGATCTTGGTTATTCAGAGCATGCTCTGAGCGCTTGACCGGAAATTTGTCAGTGCTTCTTTGGCTACATCATTTTTCCACTCTCATTCACTTTCTGATCATGACAGTTTTTCAGTAAATTTGAAAACAAATATCCAAGAAATCAGAATGTCATTGCCAAGGCATTATAAACAGCTTCTAATGGCGTGTACCCGTAACGAAAACACACACTACATATTTGCATCTTGAGTGTGCGGGTATAAATTTACAGGGCTACTCTGTGGTCCTGAATACAGAACATCTCTGTTAGCACAGAGCAGGAATTTAATTGCTTCTGGGAAACAAAACCCATCAATAATAAAGTTCTTCTATATCAGATGGAGTTTATAAATGTGATCAAAAGACTATCCTGTAAAAACAACACACACATACATCCTTACAATAAGAGCATTGTCTAGGGTTACACAGTTCCCAGTGTTTTTCATTGTCTCCTGCTCAATTTCTGCAAGTTAGCAAAGCTTCCGAGAGAGGTTTCTAGATCTTTATCTTATAATGCAGTTGTTTCTCAAATTCCAGAACACTCCTTTGCCAGGTAGAAGGCATCCTTAGGACTTAACACAGACACAAAGAGAGGAAATCTGCAAGTAGATTTTACAGTTCACTTATTGCTTTGCCAGATAAAATCCTGAGAGTGGATGAGGCCAGCATTCTTTGTCAACTACAGAATAATTTTACAGCAGCACTTGGTCAACAATTCTTTAGGGGGAGGGGGAGGTCTGACCTACCTTATACAGACAATTAATTGCAAAGCTGGAATACAAGAAATCAGGTAGCTCCAGTTCTGTGTAATTGAATGAATTTGGCTTCTGTACTCCAACCTCCAAATGTTACTAAGGTGAAGGTTACAATCAAAAGGGGGAGGAAACTGGGGTGGCCCAGCCAGCTTCTACTCATTCAGAAAAAGAAGGGCTATGAGTTAGTTCCAAAGAACAGTGAAAAATATCTCCTATGGAATGTGTCTCTCATTTTATTGCTTGCTCTTCCAAATGAGATCCTCTTTTCTCCCTTCATCCCTTGGGCTCTTGGAAAAAATCCTTGAGGAGAAAACTTTACCCCAAATTATAGTGCAGTTGGGGCCTAGTAATAAAGAATTGAGTAGCCCTTTCAGCAAGTGTAGTCTCATTTTATGCTTTTTCTTATTCTGTTATGTTGTTGGTCTAGCCTCCCAGAGTCTGAGTACATAAATCAAAGCACAAGTGATAAAGTACATTCCTCTACTGGAATCTCCCCTTCAAATGTCCCCAGGCAGTCAGCAGATATCTGTGAGCAGGAAGGAAGAAGGTAAATAAGAACTGATAACAGTCAATGTGTATTAAGCATGTACCATCCACCAGCGTGGCTTCAGGGATCGTATATCATGCAATGCCCACAACCTCCAAGAGTAACAGTATTCTTCTCATTTTATGGATGAGGTAAAACTATGGGTAAAAGTCTGAACAGCCAGTAACTGGCAGCATTTATTAATGCAGAATAATTCCCTTAACCACTACCCTTAACTAGCAGGAACTTTCACATTAGTGAATACACTAAATCCTCACAATAATCCAACTGCAAAGTATCATTATGATTATTATTCCCATTTTGCCCATTGGAATAATTCAGCCACAAGTTAACTTCCTCAGAGTCACCCTTAGGAAGGGACAGAGCCAGAATTTAAACCCTTCCAAAGGCTTTCTTTGTTCTTTCTACTACTCAACATTGCTTCCACCGAGCACTTGGCATGCATATTCTCAAAGAGATTTAGTGCCCCACTTGGTATTTAATAAGGCAAATATAAGGGGAAAAACATACACGGGACCTAGAGATACAATTTTAAGATTCTGACTCTTTACTGAGAGGAAAAAGTGGATGCGGCCTTGTGTTGGCAAGGAGGAGGGCGGGCTTTCGTTTTCAAAGAAGACATATGGGAAAGGGCGTTTGTCTCTGTAGTTTACAGGAGGGATGGAAGGACCTGCCCCGGCTGCCAGGTGATGGAACTTTGTATCAGGTGCCATGGTGATGGTTGCAAGTGATGGGAAGCTCCAGTGCACGGACTTAGCCTGGAGTGAGTTTAACAAGAAGCCTGGTGGTAGGAGACCTCAAGCGCTGGCTCAGCTGTTCACAGATGCCATTGGAGCTCAGGCTTTCTCTTTCTACCCCTGCTCCCTTATCAGGTTGGCCCTCTCCTCTTGAGAATCACAAGGAATCCGTCACAAAGTCAGGAACAAGAGGAAAGGAGAGCGCACCTGCGACCCTGGTACCATGTTTGCAGAAACGCACAGGCTTCCTCAGACTCTACCTGCCCCCATGGCTTCCACTTAGGTCTCATCCATCGGCAGCGTGTCCCGTGGTTACCCCAGCAGACAGGGAGGCTGGGAAAGCCGGTGCTTCCCTGGACACGTGCCCCCAGCAGAACTGCTTCCCTATGTGGACGGGGAGGGGTGGGATATCACAGACAGCACGCCTGGTTTAGGAGGCCAGTGTGGAGAAGAGTTAGGCAGCAGGGCTGTACTTGGGAGAAGGAGGATGTTAATGAGGAAGAATGTCCTTGTGCCCTTGTAGTTAGTTATCTTTCCATTTAAATGGCATCAGAGCATCACACTGAGATGCTTCCTTCCTTCCCTCATCCTGTTCTTGACTCTCTTCACTCCTTCTGCCCCAACCCCACACCCATAGGCCTTTGGGCTAAATAATGTTGATAATTATCAGATCATCTGACTCTGCTTTTTTTTTTTAATTCTTGCAAATAATAGGCATTGGATAAATTATTGCTGAATTAATACTTAATGAGATGAGGACATTCCAGGCAAATATCAGCGGGCCAGGGCCTTTGACTGCGTGGCCAGAAGGTCTCACTTTATCAGAAGAGAAGCTACTCAGAGCCTATGGAAGGCACCTGGAGGCCCTTGATATCAGAATCCACATGGACCAACGTCGGCTAAGTGGCCTGACTCAGACAAGAGCAATCTGAGGGGGCCGAGGACTCTTGGGTCTCAGGTCAACACAGCCCTGTTTGACCTTGTTGTTACTCCATGTGATTATAGCTCCATGTCTTCCTTCTTTGTCTTGCAGAGCCAGCTGTCCCAGGCGCTGAACGGGCTGTCGGACAGGGCCAAAGAAGCCAAGGAGTTTCTGGTGCAGCTCCGCAACATGGTCCAGCAGATCCAGGTACCTGAGGCGGCAGCACCTGAGCCAGGCAGCGAACCTCGTACGATAAGAGGAAGCTATGTGATGAGGGAGATTGTTGCTTCTCTTTTATTTTTATGTGTTGTGGGGGAAATCCTATTTCTTTTCTTCTGCTCTGTCTCTTCCATTACATACAAATACACGTACAGACCAGCTTCTGACATGTTCCTTCTTGAGGTGTTACGTTTGCCAGTAGCCAGAAAGAACCTGGCTTTCCAAGTAGTTCCTATCCTCCACACAGAGGTCCTAATTCTCCACTGCTGTGTATTTAGAAAGGGGTCTACTTCTTTGTGGATGTAGAGTCATTGTTGTTGAGTTTTTTAAACTCTATAGGTTCCCAAAGCACCTTGCAATGATTATATCTTATCTAATGGTAACAAACAAATAGTACTTGCTCTTTTTTTTCTTCCTTCCTTTTCTTCCTCTTTCCTTCTTTTCTGCCTCATGGTGATGCTTCTCCTCTACTTAGATACTTAAATATTTTTCAACCACAATCTCCTGGTGACTGTAATTTCAGATTGCTTTATCTGGACACAATGATCAACAGATCAGCCAGCATCTGGAAGCTGGTGAATTCTTCCCTAGAGCTAAAGGGGAGAAGGCATAAATTGCATGACATGCTAAAATAATGACTTTCTTCACTGTTTACCATTCCTGTGTTTTAAAATTTACCTCAGAGAAGTAACCTGAGCTCTGCCCTCGATTAAATTGTCTTTCTGAACTAATAATTAACCCATGTCAAGGCAGAAATGACTTTTTTAATGTAAGTCAGCCTTCTTTCTAAATCATCTCACACTGATTTCTTTGCCTATTTTTGGCATAGATGCCCATGTTAAAACTTCTGATTCCTTAACAACCTAACAGCTGTACATGTCCTTCTATTCCCCAAGCAATAGAGCCTCTTCTTTGCTTTTGCTGGCATAAAATATGCAGCCCCAGGCTTGCCTCAGTACCCTACCTCTTCATCAGACAAAGCTTTCCTTCTGGTCTAATCAGAGCCTATCATAAGCTCCCCTCTCCCTCCCAATATTACCCTGCATGGGACAGAGAAGGCTCTTAAGTGATGTTTTCCAGGGGACTCCTCTCAGAACTCAAAGCAAGTGCCACGAAAACCAAAACTTAACATTGCTTATAATTTAGTGAAAGAATCGCTTAAAATTAATGTGTAATGAATTAAAAAAATGTAGATCCAGCATTCAACTTAAGCATCGTGGGGAAGCTATCATTCATTTAGAATGTGGTTATCATCCTCCACAAGCTGTTGGTTCATGTCTGACTTGAGCAACCTACCCATTTATGTTCACTTTGCTTTCCTTAATGAAAGGAGCACTTTTGGCCATGATTAATCTTACAAACTTCCGGTGTCATCTGATTATTGTTTACTATTGAAGACCATTGCCATTCTCTTTCTTATTTCTTTCCTGAATTCAGTGACTCTTTCATCTCTTGTGTCTTAACAATACCCACTCCCTCAGGCAACCAGCCTATCAGAATGTCACCTTCCACCAAACACAGCTGAACATATGCCAGCCTTCAAAAGGATTCATGTGCAACTCTACAAACAAAGCTTGATTTTATTTAATATAATTCAGACTTTGGAGATGACTCCCTTTTGCTAAAAATAAGTTGATCAAGTGATATTCATCCTTTTTTATCTAAATTTAGAGCAGAACACAGTTTTTGTGTGGACAGAGCTCCTCTTCCTTCCCTTCAGTGGGGATCTCTACCCCACAGTGGATGGGCAAGCTCGGGGGAGCTGGGAGCTGGTGAACAGTGCAGTTAGCGCCAGGTTCCCCGCAGGTTTTCCCTAGCAGCCCAAGGCACCCAGGCAGCTTATGGCTGAGAGGTGTGCTCTCTCACACAGGAGAACAGTGTGGAGTTTGAGGCCTGCCTGGTGGCCCAGTGTGATGCCCTTATTGATGCCCTCAACAGGAGGAAAGCCCAGCTGCTTGCCCGCGTCAACAAGGAGCATGAGCACAAGCTGAAGGTGAGTGCTGGGCCGTGGGGGGACCAGAAAGCCACGGGGCTGGGCTCCTCGGGCTGTGACAAACAGGCTAGACGGGAGGGGGAAGCAGGATGCCCACAGCCTTGGGAGGGCAGAGGCCTGGCTGGCAAGGAGTGGGCATAGCCCTTTATTCACCACTCACTTCTTAATTTTACTCAGCTAGATTTGTTGAGTGACTCCTCTGGGTCAGAAATTGCTTTGGGTACAGGCATAATAAAATAAATAAAGATCCCTGCCCTCATGGGGCTTATATTTACCAGGAAGGATAAATAATAAGCAAGATAAGTAAGATATCCAGTATATTAGTGAAAAATGCTAAGAAAAAAAAATAAGGAAACAGGGATGGGGAATACTGGAGATGGTGGTTGAAATTTTAGGCAGGGTGATCAGAGTGGCCATACAGAGACACAATGTGGTTTTGAATTGGGAAATGGAGTGTGTACTTCCCAGAAGGCAAACAAGAGTTGTCTTAACTTTGAAGTGAATCGTGCATTTGGACAGCTGTACACACTTGCCATCACAAGGTGGAATCAATTGATTACAAGTCTGGGTCCCTGTTGGCAGAAGGACTGTCCTGGAGCAGGTGATACCCCATTCACGGCCCCATTGGAGCAGGGCAGCAGCAGCTGAGAGCAGGCTGGGTACATGGGAAGAGCCCAGCTGAGGGGAGCTCAGAAGTAGGAAGTCACCGAAGGTCCACATACATGGCCAGTAAGCCTCTGGGTGGTGACCAGTGGATGGTGGGTGTGCAGTGTGCAGTGTTGGCCTGGGGTTGCGGCGGGGGGGCGGGGTGGGGGGAGGGCGGTAAAGAAATGAAGTCTGACCATAAGCTCTCTGTTGGGATCAGGCGGTCAGCATCAGGGAGCTTCCATAGTGGGCAGCGGTGAGTGGGCACAGCCGCGGGGGAGCTGAGAGCTGGTGACCATTGCAGTTAGTATCAGGTATCCACACAAGTTTGGAACAGGAGGATAAGAGAACTGCCCCACGTCTAAAAGACTAGGATCCAGTAGGAGACCCAAGGAAAAGTTTGAAAATGAAGAAATAAGAGAGCACAACTGTCAAGATTTTAGACTAAAGCTTGGTGGCAGGGAAGCTTCAAGCCAGGCCAGTACCCAGTTCGTGGTTACGAGAAACAAAGCAAGAAACCAGATGCTAACAGGGGCATGAGGCCTGGGCAAGGCCTGCAGCAAAACTGCCATGCTGAGCCCTGAACAGCAGTCACCAGTCCTTCCTATGTGCCCCACCCCCACCCCAGGACCTGGAGCTCAGGCGCACAGGGAGCCAGGCAGCACCATAAAGAGCACCATTTCCCCTGCAAGATGCCCACTTCTTCTTTTTTTTTTTTTTTAATATATTTTATTGATTTTTACAGAGATGAAGGGAGAGGGACAGAAAGTTAGAAACATCGATGAGAGAGAAACATCAATCAGCTGCCTCCTGCACACCCCCCACTGGGGACGTGCCCGCAACCAAGGTACATGCCCTTGACCGGAATTGAACCCAGGACCCTTAAGTCCACAGGCCGACGCTCTATCCACTGAGCCAAACTGGTCAGGGCAAGATGCCCACTTCTCCCCAGGGTGAAGAAAACCCCCACTCCAGCTGCCTCCTCTAAGGCACCCTCCTCCAATGCCCACCTGCTGCTCCTCAAAACACATGAAGAGCCACATACCTGCTTCTTCCTTCCCCAAAGCCAGGGCCATCATGTGGCTGGAATATAACCCTTTCTCCCCTGCCTCTGTGACTTGGCCAGCTGTCACTGAAGGGGCCTGTGGAATGGAGGCAGACAGAAGGCTGAGCTGTGACCAAGGGGCCCAGCCCAGAAAGGGCTGACGAGAGCTATGCCCACGATGAAGGTGGCCAGTGAGACCTCCTCTGGCACCGGATCAGAACCATGACTTTGAGTTTGTTCCTGATGAGGCAGCAAAAGCACAATTTGATCAAGGAGAGGCATGGCAGAGTCCTTGATAGAGAAAACTGCACATCTTGAAGTTGAATCTGAACCAGGAGGGCGGAAAGAAAAGTGTCCAAGGCTGGGGATTATAACACTCCTTCCAGAGAGACCAATACTGTTTCCTGGTGGTGAGTCTAACTGGAAGACCGTCCCAGGTTCATCTTACAGCCAACTCCAGCCCCGCCTGGTGCAGCCTGTGCCCTGGAGCTGAAGGTAATCAGCAAGGCCCTGGGCTTTCAAAGGAGGCACCTGTGTCATGCTTCATTCGCAAAGTGTGGAATAATGGCTAGTTTTACCTACATGGCTTTCTCTAGCTCATCAGTTTCCAGACTCCAATCTCCTAAAGCCTGGGATCAAGTTATTTGCTTTTTAGTTCCCTGACGGACCCCTGGGCTGTGTCTCACGGCAACATATGCAGTGATTCCTAATATGTAGGGAGGACAGTGGGAGCAGTATTAAAACTACTGGTTTTTACCCCAAAAAATTCCCTGAACGTTTTACCAGGTGGATATCAATCTTATCGATTTAGCTGCAACAATCTGGAAAATATTTCTACTCCATTAACATTTTCCTCCAAGATAGTCACGTTAGGTCTGAGTGAAAAATCCTTCGAGTCGCCATTTTCTTAAGCTGAATTAAAATCCAGACATGCTCTGAAATGTGATTCTATAGTTGCCCAGGGAGCAACACAGAATGAGCATCCTTGGCCACCAAGTCCCGGCTTTCCTAATAGCAATCGCTCACACTCGGGGACACCTGCTTTGAGGCAGCACTGTTCAAACTGGGGACCAACTCCTCAATTCCTCACAACACCTCTACAAGGTCATTCTTACTCTTACCCCCTTTCTAGAGGTGAGAAACCATGGCTCCACGATATTAGGAACTGGTCCAAGGACCCAGGATTCCAGTGCTGGTAACCCGGCTTCAGAGCCCAGAATCTGTACTGCCTCTGACTGGTAGAAGTACCATGCACAGAGAAGGTTTGTCCCCACCCCCACCCTCTCCTCAGTCCACCAGCACCTACTGCACACCTGCTACGAGCTGAGTGCTGGGTCGGGGAGCAGGGGAGGAGAGAGAAGGTGGCTCAGGGTGAGACACCCCCTTCCAGAGCTTACATTTCAGAGGATGAGATAAATCACACCCACAGAAGACTTCAACACGGGTAGAGAGAGAGCTTTCAGAGGAGAGGTGGCCAGTGCCATGGAAGTTGGGAGGAGGGTAAAATTACTTGCAGCTGAAAGGGTCACAGAGGGGCTCATGGGAGAGCTGGCCCTGGAGTTGCCCAAACTTTGGGAGGTGTGTGCTAGTGGCAGCTTACGTTCTCGCCTGTGGGATTCGGCAGAGCTTGGAGGGAGGAAGACGGTGGTTAGCACACTGCACCCTGGCCTTGCTCCATCCAGGTAGTCATGAGGACTGATGCACGTGTTCGGTTTCTGTCGCTGCTCTGACATTATTAACAGATCGCCACTCTAGCCCTTCATTTTAGCATGCTTCAGAAATCCAGATCTCTTGTTGCTATAGCAGAACGCAAGATACCTTTTGAATCAATCACATAGAGTGATCTAAAATAAAAACACAGTTATCTTTAGGAAATGAGCTGTACAGCTGGGGTTTTCCCTAAATAATGGGCCAATGGTTTTAGTATCTAGCCATAACATTGTAATGTTTTCCCAATGGAAATGTCTTTTCTAAAATATTGTAGACACTTTCCTGGCATTACAAAACAGAACACAACGAACAGTTTGTGATCAATTATATGGATGGTGACTATCGTAGCAACTTCAAGTTTCCTATTGGGGATGATGTAAGGGCAGGAATCTGGATGGAAGAGGAATCAGAGATTAAGAAAGCATCATTTACTTATATCAAAAGGTGGCATGAAGCTCCCCAGCCCCCTCCTTAGTGCTGCCTCTGCAGATGGTACTGGATGGAAACGCGTTATAGGCTGTGCTGTGGATGCCGATGGATTTAAGGCATCACTGGGGCTCTGCCGCGCAGGGTGCACTAAAGCTCTTGGGGGCTGCTGAGCACTGAGCAGCGGGGCCTGCCCTCATTTCACTCTGCCCAGGGCGGAGCTCCCTGCCCCAGATCCCAAAGGGCTATGGAAACCAGAGACAGGTGGCCGGGTGTCCCCCACGGCAGCAAAGCTGTTCTGTCTTCTGTCTCGAGCGATTTGTTTCTCTGCTGTTTCAGCTGATTGTATCTGTCACTGCTTCTAAAAACAGCCAGCAGTGCCAACGCCGTGGCTCCCGATGCCAGCCTCCCTGTCTCCCTCGCTGTTTTTCTCCTCCTGCCTTTTCCCTTTCTTGACACTTCTGTTGCGACTCGGATTTGTGAGAAAAGACTGGCCTTTTAGGGACATCCCTTGCCAAGCACAGTTCTTTCTATCTTTGTTGGCTAACCCATCCCTCACAGTCCGGCAGGGATCATCTTATGGTCTTCCGCTTCCTTTGGTCGAGTTCTCTGGGGAAGCTTTTTGCTGACAAAGAGGAGAGTTGTATGTGTGTGTGTGTTCTGGCAACTTTCTCTTCCTGAGCAATCCAAAAGGCTTGGGGTGCTGGAAAGGGAGCGTGTATAAAGACAGCCTTTACAGTCTGCTCAGGCCCTCTCTGAGAGCACTGATGGCTTGAGCACATTGAGCAGCTCTGTTCAGAGGCAAGATGGAGCTGAGTGGTGAAGAGCCCAGTCTCCGTGTCAGAGAGTATGGGGTTTGAGGACACCCTTTATCATTTACTGGGTCTCTAACTGTAGGCAAGTGTTAAGCCTCCATTTCTTTTTCCTGTGTGTGAAATAAGGTTGAAGTAGTCATCACTTCATCTGACATTGGAAAACATTGAGCACAGTACCCAGTAAATATTCGCTATTATTATTGATGTTATTAAGGAGAGAGAATGACTGGAAATCTGGTTTCACTCAGCACACTGAAGAAGGGTTCCTAGAGGCTTACTCTTCATAAACCATCTATATATATAAAAGCCTAAGCGACTGTTACAGCCTGTTGACTGAACGACTGGTCGACTAGTCACTATGACATGCACTGACCACCAGGGGGCAGACACTCAATGCAGGAGCTGCCCCCTGGTGGTCAGTGCACTCCCACAGACAACCTTCTGTGGCCGGCCCCAATTAGCCCCCATCGTCGGCCAGGCTGAGGAACCCCACCCATGCACAAGTTTGTGCACTGGGCCTCTAGTATTTTATAGTGTAGAATTAGCCTACACATGGGTATCACTGTCTCTGAACCTCAGACATTCTTTAGTGGGCTGAGTTTATAATTGATCATCCTACAAAATAGTTCACAAAGTTGGGTGAGCTATTTTTAAAAGCTTTTTTTTGAAAAAGACTTTGAGACATATGCAGATGTGGCCATATTTTAGGAAAACTGTTTGAAATGTAAATTACAGTTGATACTATTTTGTGGTTTGAAAAAAGCACTGGGAGCCAAATATCTATTTTCAGGATATGGTGAACTAAAGCAAATGTCAGGAAGCTACTGGAGAGAAGAAAAGCTTTTGAGTTTTCAAGAAATATTACCAGGTCATATTTGGAACTCCTGAGCAATATCCTCATGACAAACAAATAGACTGGATCCCAGGTTCCCTGTCCTGTCTGCATGTTTGTTAACATCCTTCCCAGGTCTGCCCTCCCTGAGCAAGGCCCTGAGTATTGTCCTCTCTGTGCAATCCTCACAGGGAATTTGTGACAACTTACAGTAAAATGTCTCATTAATGAGACCTATGCTTTTCTCAGGAACTTTACAAATGCTATTTTTCATTTGCTAAACCCAAGGAAATATCTGATAATTATTGTTATTTATGTAATATTCAGAATTTAAAATAATTATCTTAAGTGTATTCTATCTCCAATATATTATAATGAATTCATATGTTGAATAGTGTGTGATAGGTGTCTTAATTACCTTTCAACTCCCAGATCCTCTGGGAAAAGAAAGTTATAGTTATTTAAAAATATTCTGGAAAAGTATAATCTTTAATTTCCATATGTGGTTGGTAAACTAACATACCAACAAAATTACTCAGTGAGAATGCCGAGGGATATTGATAAAGCTTACTGTTTTATGGAGCTTTTCATATTTAAAAAGGGTCTCCATATCCCAATTGTAATTATCTATAGAATGCTTGATTTTGAATCCTACTGTACTGTTGGATTTTGTTGGAATCATTATTATTATTGTCATCATCATCTTTGTTATTATTTACTATGTATTGCCTGCTATGATCCCATTATGTTTGTTAGAAACTAATTACATGGCCATATCACTGAGTACAAATTTACACTAATGATATTATTGGCTTGTCAAACTGCTTACCTAAGCTATTTTACCATTGATTCATAATAGGCAAGAGAGAGAGAGATTGGGGAGGGAGGGAGGGAAGAAAGAAGAAAGAGAGGAAGAAAGAAGGAAGGGAAGAAGGAATATCTGCTCAAGTTCACAAAGAATTTTAAAATAATTATATAGCATTTGACTGGCTACAGCCATTACTAGAAAGAAAACGCAACAAATTTAAGCCAATAATTAGCTCAATCCCAATAAAACTACTACTGGCTAGAAGTTCAGTTAATCTATTACAATGAAGACATTTGGAAAATTAGGCACACTGTAACAACTTCTAACCTTCAGCTGCTCTCATCAGAACTCGTTAGGGGCCCAACTCTAATAATTAAGCCACAATTATTATTGATTGCAAGACTGTTATTGGAGGCGGAACCAAGATGGCGGCAAAGTTAAACAACTAAACTGTCGCCTCGCACAACAATTTCAAAAATACAACTAAAAAACAAAACATCTACCACCCAGAACCACGGGAAAGCTGGCTGAGTGGTAGATTTACAACTAAGAAGAGAAGGGAGCGCAAACGCTGGAGAGCTGAGATACGGAGGCGCGCGCGAAGTGGGCTGGCGGCAGGTGACTGGGCGAGCGGCTTTTCTTCAAACCGAAGGGAGACAAACTCCCGATCACTCTGAACTACAGTTTCTGGGGACACGCGGGGGACCCAGACGCCTACGGGGAGAAGCTGGACTCTCGGCCATCGGTCGGAGGGTGAGAGTGACTTTTCTGCAGAGGTGCGCCCAGCAATCAGGGTTTGCTGCGCTGGAGCGCGGGACACGGGGACTTGGAAACATGGAAAGGCAGAGACGGCTGAAGGCAGCCATGGCCGTTGGCCACGCCCCAGCCTAGTGACGCCCTGAGGCCCCGCCCCGCCCTGAGACCTTGCCCCGCACATTCTACAAACCCACCCAGGCTCCACACAGCGGCTTTTACATATAAATGGCCTGTTCTGTGGCAGCTCAACCAAATTAACTGCAGCTCCAGTCAGACTGCTCCAAAACCGCCCAAGCAAAGAGGAGAAAACTGTAGCTCTTGCTGTAGCTCCTGCTGGGAGGCCTCAGACCTGCACCCCATTGGAGATCCAGACACTAGGGTATCTAGTGGTTGGTGTGGATGACACCAGATATGAACCACTCTCATAAGGGACACATTCAAGAGGCAGACTCAGTGAGCACCAAAGCCCTACTGTGTCACCAGCACAGCAATTCTTCCATTATAGACACAGCAGGTCCTCACAGCCAATTGGCCTGGAGGTCAATTCCTCCCAGTGTACCAACAGCAATCAAGGCTTTTAACTACACCAAGACTTTCCACTCAGCCCACAAAGGGGTGTACCAAGAGCGACCACCTAGGGTGATTGGGGAAGCTGAGCCACCGGCCCCTATAGGTCACTGACCACACAAAGCCACTCCATCAACACAGGGAGGCAGCCAAAATGTGGAGACATCGAAGTATGTCATGAGTAGGAGAGATGGAGGAAAGCAAACTAATGGACGACACAGTGTTCAGAACCACATTTATAAGGTTACTCAAGAATCTTCTAAAAACTGCTGAGAAACTTGAAGAGACCAAGGACCTTAATGAGAATACCAAAAAAATGGAAAAGGACCAGTCAGAAATTATGCATACACTGTCTGAAATAAAGAATATATAGACACTCAACTGTAGACCACCATACCCGAAGAGTCAAACCAAAGATCTGGAATATGAGGAAGCAAAAAACACCCAACCAGAGAGGCGGAAAGAAAGAAGAATCCAAAAGTGTGAGGATAGCGTAAGGAGCCTCTAGGATGGCTTTAAGCGTACCAACATCCGAATTTTTGGGGTGCCAGAAGAAGAGAGAGAGCAAGATACTGAAAACCTATTTGAAAAAATAATGACAGAAAACTTCCCCCACCTGGTGAAAGAAATAGACTTACAAGTTCAGGAAGCACACAGAACCCCAAACAAGAGAATCCAAAGAGGACCACACCAAGACACATCATAATTAAAATGCCAAGGGCAAAAGACAAAGAGAGAATCTTACAAGCAGCAAGAGAAAAACAGTTAGTTACCTACAAGGGAGCACCCATACGACTGTCAGCTGATTTCTCAACAGAAACTATGCAGGCCAGACGGGAATGGCAAGAAATATTCAAAGTGATGAATAGCAAGAACCTACAACCAAGATTACTCTACCCAGCAAAGTTATCATTCAGAATTGAAGGTCAGATGAAGAGCTTCACAGATAAGAAAAAGCTAAAGGAGTTCATCACCACCAAACCAGTATTATATGAAATGCTGAAAGGTATTCTTTAAAAAGAGGAAAAAGAAGAAAAAAGTAAAGATAAAAATTATGAACAACAAATACATATGTATCAATAAGTGATCCTAAAAATCAAGTGAATTAAAAATCTGAGGAACAGAATAAACTGGTGAACATAATAGAATCAGAGGCATAGAATGGGAGTGGATTGATAATTCTCAGGGGGAAAGGGGTGTCTGTGTGGGGGGTATGGGAAGAGACTGGACAAAAATCATACACCTATGGATAAGGACAACGGGGGGGGGGGGGGAGGTAAGGGCAGAGGGGGTGTGGGAACTGGGTGGTGGGGAGATATGGGGAGAAAAAAGGAGAAACAATTGTAATAATCTGAACAATAAAGATTTATTTAAAAAAAAAAAAAAGACTGTTATTAATGGGCAATTCCTTTCGGTTTCATTTGGCAAATTTTGTGGTCCTCTGCTTCCCACCATGTAGGAGCAAAAGTCACAGAAGGTCTGTATGGTGGCATGTGACAAAAATAAAGATGTGCTTTCTCAAAAAAAAAAAAGTTTCAGTGAATGTAATGATAATATGGGAGATAACATTCAACTCTAGGAAAATAACAGGAGGATTCTTTATTGTATTCGATAAATCTAATTGCCAAGGTGCTTCACCTCTAACTCACAAATGAGTCCGTTCCAAGCATTAATTGGTTATCTTGCTTTATGATATGATGGAACACATAGAAACTCCCCCCACTGACCAAAATGACCTGTGAAGAATAAGTTCAAGCATGCATCTTTAAAGTACTTGTACCTCAAATAGGAAAAAAAAAAAGGGGGGGGGGTTACCTCATACTTAGGAGAATTTGTTTTAAACCGTGATGGGATAGTATACATTATATTTTAAAAGAATTTCTTGAACTAGGAGAAATAGAATGTTAATATTTACCTAGACTAAAAATTCATTAGTGGTATCCCTCCAGATGCTATGATGAGCACACTATGAGAAAAAGTATTTATTAAACAGAAAAAAACAAAGACAGGTGAGATGATTTTATTTTTTCCCCATCTCCTTTTCAATTGTTTTAGAAAGTATATGTAATAATCTTTAAAATAAAATAAATTTATAATAACAAATGGTAAGACATTAAATAATTGTCATTTAAACTCCTTTTAGTTATTATCTATAAAATCTGGACTGCTGGATGTTTTTGAGGCTTTTGCAAAGTAGCGTGAATATCTGCATGTGAGTGATTGCGATTCCTAGAAAAGTCTTGTTCAACTCTGTGCTTCAGAAACCACCTCAGGATTTGGGCCACTGAGCAGAGGACACACAGGATGAACATCTCTGAAGAAAGAAACTTTTCAGGGCCTGTCTTGCATTTGACACTGGGCAGAGACAACTTCCCAGCGGCAGAAACTGCCTTTCTAGGTGAAAGCTGACTCACAGCTTGGCAAATGGGACAGCCTTTAAAACTGCTTTCCAAAAGGAGCTGATTCTAAGTGGGTTATTCTTAAAACTTAATTCTGCAGCCTTCTCTCTCTGGCTTATTGGTCATTAGCTCATGGTCTTTCAGCAAGTCCCACCTCCCCCCCATTCCACCACCCACCTGAAGAGTCAGACTGAAGAAGGAACTGGGTTCAGATGGTGATGTCTGCTGTTTCGGAGGGACAAGCAGTGGTGGGAGAAAGTGGGGCTACTGTGTTCCAGAGCGGGAGCTGCAGCCGAACCTCAGGTGGCTCAGCTCCTACACAAAAACTCTCCGTGACCCCCCACTTCCAGCAGCTCAGGGTCACCTGCTTCCCAAAAGAGGAGAGTAAGGGGGACCCGGGGAAGATGTCCTTTGAGGTACCAAGCTAGCCAGATTCTCATGATTTCAATCTGCAGGCCTTTCTGGTGGGTCCTGTTGTTACAAGTTCCTGTAAGAGCCATTATCCAAGCTGTCCTCTGGGGTCGTTGTCCACAGCAGGCTTTGCCACAAAATAGTCTCATAAATTTAGTTTTGCTCCAGGATGCTCTTGGATTCTGGTTTGAAGCAGCTTTCCACAGTCCCAGTTTGCTTCTTTTCTACTCTCTGCCATTTTTGGACCATTCTGTTCTGTCATCGATCCTAGGTGGTTCGAGATCAGATCTCTCACTGCACAGTGAAACTGCGCCAGACCACGGGTCTCATGGAGTACTGCCTGGAGGTGATAAAGGAGAATGATCCCAGTGGCTTTTTGCAGGTAAGTATCAAGTAGTTTCTGCTTCAGATTCTCAGTGTCCCATGAGATTGACTCTACCAAGGCCAGATTCCCACCAGTCCTAAGTATGAAAGGTTTCTATCTTTTTGACACTTCCTACTGTCAATATGTCAGTCATTTCCCCCCAAAAAAGGGAAGTTTTTCAACTCCTTGGATGTCTCATGATTTCTTCAGTATTAGTTGTTTTAGTGAGATGCTATGATTGTCAGTTGAATTTTATTTAACTTTCAATCCCAATGAGTAAGGGACCTTTAATTAAGGAATATGTAGATCACTTGCAAGTCACTTTCTGCCAAACTGGCCAAGAATGACAGAGACTAAGTGCTCTCTGCCAAAGAATTTACAGATTATCATAGGCAGCCTCTCTAAACTACTCATAAAGCTCATTTCCAAGTCTTGACAGGATACCCACACCTCAGGTGAGAATCAGGGTTGTTGGTTCTAATAGGATTCATTAGTCACCAAGCATATCACTATTTAATGTTGCTGGCTTTAAGCTGATCGGTCACAAATAGCATGACCATCCATCCAGATTTGTCTATTAGACCAATTAACAGCTGCTGATTTTTATATCACCCCCTCTGACTCACAAAAGTGTCCAGATTTGCATGATAAATCATGGGTCACCCTCACCCTAACCGGCTCCTCACCACCTGCAGAGAGTCAGGGAGGTGTGAGTCCCAAGGAAGTTGCTGGTGACACTCGGGGAGAGTTGAGGGCAGTGTTCTCTGGCCACTGTGGTGGTGTACTTCTTAGGCTGTGGTCTTTGATGTGACCAGATTTCTGACGCCCTCATAAGGAGAGTGCACCTGACTGAGGACCAGTGGGGGAAAGGCACGCTCACTCCCAGGATGACCACAGACTTCGACTTGAGTCTGGACAACAGCCCTCTGCTGCAGTCCATTCACCAGCTGGACTTCGTGCAGATGAAAGGTGGGTGCCTGTGTCCTCCCAGTCATTGTACCAGCCGAGTGGAGACTGGTGCTTGAAGCAGCGTCAAGGCAAACAAAAGGCAGCTGCCAGGTTTATAAATCACCTGTGAGGCGGGAAGGTAAACACACACACCTATGGTTAATGTTACAAAACCCTGAATGGCTCCTTTCTTGTCGTGTAATGGACACGTAGTTTGTAGCTGTGTAGCCTACCTCCCAGAACAAACTCAATGCTTGTCAGTTTGAGAATCTTAGGGATTTCAGAGGCGCAGCATCAGAGAATAGCTGGCCAAAAAGAATGAGAGAGAGAGAGAGAGAGGGAGAGAGAGAGAGAGACAGAGCATCACAGTACATAAATGTTACCCTATTGCAAAAAGTAACCCAGAAATATTGACAAAAATCAAGCGAGTTCAGAATTGCAATGACTGCTTCCACATGGGTAGATAGTGAGCAAATGGTTAGACATGGATTAGTGGGAAGTTGAGAGGATCAGCGGCTTGCCAGTACTGGTCAGAAAAATTGAGCCTGGATAGAGAAAGAAAACGAAAATTTGAAATAAATGTTAATGTTTTTATTTATGTGATTAAAGGCTATGGCAAGATCTCTGAGATTTAGGTGTGGCTGAGGGAAAGGAGAAATACTTAAAATTATCTTAAGGAAATTAACTCTTTCAAATCAAAATAGAAACTCAAACCAATCATGCAATGATATTTTAATGGCAGAGTAAGTAATATCCATTTGAAAAATATTAACTATCAAATAATGTCAAAACCAGGAAATGGACATTGGCACGTTGTGTGTGCCTAGTCCTATGCCATTTTGTCAGGTGTGTAGCCATCACTGCAATTGAGGTACAGAACTATTGCATCACCACAGAGCTCTCCCTCGGGCTACCCCTTATAGCCAGCCACACCCCTCCCTCCACATCCCCAACCCCTGGCAGTCATGGATCTGTTCTCCATGATTACTCACTTTCTGATGTTTCTGTAAGAAATTTACTTGCTCTTTGCTTCTCCCAATTTAAGCATCCACATAAGAAATGATTTAAGCCCTGACCAGTTTGGCTCAGTGGATAGAGCGTCAGCCTGCGGACTGAAAGGTCCCGGGTTCGATTCCGGTAAAGAAAAAAAAAATGATTTAAAAGACACGTACTTTAAAATTTTTGTTTTCTACGAAAAATCTACATGCTTCCTTTATCAGATAGACAGAATCATATAACTCTGCAAGGTGTAGGGCCATGTACTGATGGCTCACATCACGCAGTGAAACTTAGCTTCTTAATGGATCTTTACCCTCTTTTATTTTCAGTTTTCTCATTTTGTTGTCCAATATGTATTGCTACGGGACAATGCCCTCATTCATATTGAAGATTGCAAACAAAAATGCTTTGTTGCAGTGACAAGAATGTTTAGCATTTATAGACTGCTTACCAAATCACTCTTCTAAGTGCTTTCCATGGATTAACTCATTTTATTCTCACAGTGCTACTAGGCAGCACAGGAAGACTGAGTTACTTGCCGAAACTCACACAGCTAGTGAGTGCCAGGCCCAGGATTCAAGCCAGGGAGCCTGGCTCTGGATTCCACACCTGCAACTTCCAGTTTGTACTGTAAAGCTAGTGCCTTACTAAGCGGCTTCTTCGAGGAATAACTAAATTCCTCTCTGAAACTTAAGAAATTTAGTTTTTTGTTGCAGCAACTCTTTCTTGCTGTTTAAATATTCTTCTTTTCCCTGGCTGATGTTGCTTAGTTGGTTGAGCATTGTCCCAGGCACTGAGAGGTCACCGGTTCAATTCCTGGTCAGGACACATGTCTGGGTTGCCAGCTAGATCTCCAGTAGGGGTGTGTAGGCGGCAGATATTTCCCTCTCTCCCTCTCTCTTCCTGTCTCTCTGAAAATAAATAAAAATGTATTTAAAAATAAATAAATATGCCCTAGCCAGTTTGGCTCAGTGGATAGAGCATTGGCCTTCGGACTGAAGGGTCCCGGGTTCGATTCCAGTCAAGGGCACATGCCCAGGCTCCATCCCCAGTAGGGGGGCATGCAGGAGGCAGCCGATCAATAATCCTCTCTCTCATCATTGATGTTTCTATCTCTCTCTTCCTCTCCCTTCCTCTCTGAAATCAATAAAAAAAATATTTTTAAATAAATAGATAAAAATATTTTTTTCTTTAAGACCTACACAGTGGCCTGTGAAATACAGCTATCTGAGTAGTGGTTAGAGCCCCAGGTAATCCCCCTCCATCAGCTTCTCTCTGTACCCAATTCTTTCAAGGAGGTAAAATTGTTCAAAGGTTATGTCACAAGCAGCTCAAAAGAGAAAATAGGTCACAAAAGGACAATGTAAGGGCTTTCAGTGGGAGAGAAAAAATTGAGCCAACCCAGTTCACCTTGGTGATGGGGCAGGAGAGGAGGGACACGTGGAGGGTAAAGCCTTCGGACTCTAAAGAGCTTCCATCAGCTGGCAAAGCCACTCCTCCCCCGTTCACTGTCACTCTGAGTCTTGTCCTTCTGCCCACCGTGGAGTCCAGGCCACTTGGTAGGATGGTAACCATTGTGTTGGAGTGAACAGGCCCTTCATCTGGTCTGGGAACTTCAGGTTAATGGGCTAGGCCTCACAGATCACATTCCTAAAGCATCGTCCCTCGGCTGTTCCGGCTGCACCAGAGAGAAGCATGGGCCCAGCTGTGTGTACAGCCCATTATTCTGTGCACACAGCAGAGAGCCAAGCACTCTAAAGGCCAAAACGCACACACACCGCAGAAGTTCACCCGGGACAAAATTATGCAGAGCAGTCATGTATAATAGGTGACCTATTATATCACCTATTATATGAAGGTGATATAATAGGTCATTGGGTAGGAAGCTGGATTATTCCCTTTTCCTTTTCTTTTTAACACTTCATCTTAATTTAATTTACTTCTGATTGGTGTCCCTCTGCAGAGTTCATTTATATGCTTTGTTTTGTGCTCCTGAAGTTTAATTCAGTGAGAGCCATTCCTCTTTAGAACCTGAATAACTTGTATCTGTCAGATGCTTGCGACGGAAGGAAAAAGCCAAAGCTCATGATGCCCTGGAACTTGATTGGCTGTTGTAAAGACTTCTACTGGCCTCTTTGATACCTGTTAACATCTACACGTCTGTATCAGTGTAGCTTTAGACTTTATTTTTTAGTGTATTTGCAGTCATTTAATAAACTGCACTTTCATAGCTTATCAGTAAAAAAAAAATAATCTCAAGAAACTGCATCCCAAAATCCATGTATAAATGACCAAAATTTAAGTAGCATTTTAAGGAATCTGACCATTGTGAAACTAACACTATGTGTAAGTCAGTGTTTTTTAATGGTTTCAATTGTCTTTTAACTGTGGATTATAGTAGAAAGTTAAATTATTTTCTAAATTACTTAAAATATACATTTAAAGTTATGACTCAAGCCAACAGCTAAAATTTCTGCTTACTTTTTCTTTTTCTTTTCTTTTCTTTTTTTTTTTTTTTTTTACTTCTTAAGTCAAAATTTTAGCATCTCTCTGGTTTTGGCATTTCATCTCAGATGCCTTTTTTTTTTTTTTTTTCTTGATATGAAAGAAGATAGTTCTGTTGTTCGTTTTTACATGTTTCCATTTAGGCCAGCTGCTATTCAGCAAGAATGCACTGCCTAAAATTATTCTATTAACTAAGGATTTAACTAATCTGCTTTTTCTGATTTCACATCACTCCTAAGCAATTGAAATTTAAGTGGAGATTGCTGGTACCTGCTTTGTTCAAACATCCCTAAATTTTAATGACATGTTCTCTGGTTGCATTTTGATTAGAAAATTATCTTAGACTCTTTCTATACTATTGGGAGTGATGTTTGATCTCTCAGACTTTTTTTTAATAAAAAACAATAGATTAAGCTTCGTTTTCTGTTTTTATTAGTTTTTGTGTGTGTGGTTAGTTTTTGTTTTGTTTTTTGTTTTTTTTTTTTGGGGGGGGGGTGTAATTTGGGACGGTTGTTTGTTTGTTTCTTTAGTTTTTCCTTAATTCTAAGTTGGTATCGTCAACTTTTCCCAGGTCATGGGAAGGAAGTTTTAAGATTCTTTTCCTAATCCATTAAGGACTCTGCTGCTTGGCTCAGCATAGATTTCAGATACCTACGCCCTCCCAGAAAAATATTACCCCAGAATTGTCTAAGTATACAGAGTATCCCAAGAGTCACTAGTCTGGGTGGTGAAGTGAAACACCAGTGTGTTCATTCTGAACCAGATGAAACAGTGACTTAACATTCCATCTAGCCTTTTTAGCACATATACCAACAGCTGCTAATCCCCTAACTGCTCTCTACTCACCTAAGACACATTTAACTTTATTAACTCAGATTGAATGTAAGAGCTCTGAGTATGCACCAAGGTCATGGGCAAAGACAGTGTGACCTTAACAGACTCTCCTATAAATCATGGAGAAAGTGTGCCCAGAGGTTTGGCAGTGATGGAGATGAGCACACACAATTACTTGCATGTAATCTGTTCATGCATGTAATCTGTTCATGGTTTGGGGGCCTAAAAGGCATGTCCTCAAAACCTGTGTTCATGTTTAGCCTTAACAGTGTAGTAGTGATGGCTTGGCAGAAACAGCTTATTATTCCTCTAAAGTCTAAACTTGCCCTCAGATGCCATTTGTACTGTTCAGCCCCCAGAAAAAGAAATGAGTTCACAAAGGAACCTTCAGACAAGGTGACTCAGCAAAATTGCATTCCCAACTACCATGGGTTGCGCGGTGAAACATTTCATTAATCCATACCATCAGGTCTTGGGAGGCTTTATCATTCCCATGTAGAAACCAAAAAGAAACTTCCCCTTGGAATTGGGTGTGGGGGCTTCCCTCTAGTGCACTATTACTAAACAGCCAACTAGAGAGGCAGTAGGATGCAATGTAAGCTTGGCTCTAAATCCCAGCCCTGCCACTTACTAGCCATGAAGCCTTTCTGTTTCAGTTTCCTCCTCTACAAAGTTGAGATAATAACAGTACCAGTTACTGTGGGATTGTTGTGAAAATTCAATGAGTGAATACACGTAAACTTCACCACACCATCCTGCATTCAGTAAGTGCTCAAGGCCACCACCTGTCATTATTTTTTCATGTCGATCATGGGAGACCCACTTCCCTTCTGCGAGGGTCCTCCTCATACTCCTGCTGCCTTTCACAGAGGAATTCTGAGTGACTGTGACTGTTCACTATCTGAAGGATTAGGGGGGAAATATTACATGAATATGAAAAATGTGAGATGGAATTTGAACGAAATTGACTTAAAAAGTTAAAACACTTGAAAACTTTGATATAAGAAGACACTGTTGCAAAATTTAATTTTGAGCCATTCAGGGAAGGGAAGGCCCCTTCAGGGAAGTTAGTAAGAACAGCTGCCCCTTTCTCTCTAAGGGGAGGCTTTTAGCCTGAAGCTGGATTTTATGGGCTCAAAGAATGCTAAGTTCTAGAATTCTGATCAGATAGGAGAAATTAGTTCTTTAGAAAAAAAAATGATGTCTAGGAATGATCACAAAAGTGTCAAGATTAAGATAGCTATGGTAGCTTCAGTGACAGGAGTTTCAATAAAATAAAACCTTTTTTCTTGTAGTTCAGCGCAGGAACTGTGATGCTATCCATTTTCAAACCACAAAAGGTAAATTAATTTGGAAATACTTTGGATTCTTGTAGACTATTTATTTTATACCCAATACTAAAGTAAAATGGGGCAACATAACACCCACTGTCAAATGTTTTTCTAAAAATGTCAGCCTTAACCCTTTGCACTCGCTTGCTTTTTTCTCGATTCCTTTATTCTAATGCTAACCGTGTCAAGTCACACTCGACATCCGAGTGCAAAAGGTTAATGTTGTCATATTTGCCTTTTATATGCAACTTCACTTTGGGGTAAATCATGAAAAAGAAAAAATAATTCTGAGCACATTGAGAAATAGATTTAGACTATGCAAATGTCTCTAAGACCCTTCATTTAGTCTCTCTCTCTATTTAGTACCTCTCTCTCTCTCTCTCTCTCTCTCTCTCTCGTTTGCTTATTTGTTTAAACCTGGGACAATGTTAAGATCTGAAAACTAGTGAGTGGTTAGATTTTTTTCTACCCTTTTGGTCTTTTAAAGTATATCCACTGAGGACTTATAAATGATGTTCACATGCTTTAATTATACATGACACTATGTATTTCAATTAACATTTTCATTAACCTATGTCCATATAGGGAAATTTGAGTTTCTTATCAGTCATTACAAGCATTTGTATATTCCGGTTGAAACCATCTTATTAGTTTCTTATTGTGATCTTATTCTTTGATTTTAAAATTGATGACATGTAGACTTTCCTGAAACATGAACAAAGGTAAAATGAGACTGATAGGGGAGATAATGAAATAAAGAGAGTTCTAGGAATTGTTGATTTATGGAAGTTCTAACCAGTATGGCCAGTTAAGATCAAATATCCGAAGGAGAATCATTTCTTGTCTTTAGAAGCCCTTTGAAGAATGGTTAGCTTGAACTTATCATATTTTACTCCACAGTTAATATACTAAAGTGTATTCCTTTTATATGGAAAATATTTAAATGACAAAGTAAGTTCCTAACATGTATGATAATCTAAAGTTAACCCTCTAATTACAACTCATAGGTGATACCTGTTTGTGTATAGATGGTCATTAGAATCGTTAGAGGGCATTATGTCGTCTCTCTCTTCCTTCCTCCATCTAGTCCTGTAGTCTTTCTATTGAACAAGGTGATAAATGTATCTCCTTTCTCCATGTCCAGATGTCCATGATGTCCCTTCCTAAACTGATCACCTCCAATTAACGGGTCATAATTTTAATTTAATTATATTTGCTCTAGTAACTCAGGCATGGTTTCCTTTTGATGTATCACAATCTTTTCTTAAGTATAAGATAATTGACCTGCTTCACCTTCACATCTCTCATGATATATATATAGTCACTGCTTTTGTTTTGTAGGTTACCCAGCATAGAACCTGTTTCCTGTATTACTGTTAAATTAACCATCCTCTGGGTTGGGTTGACTGGCAGGGGGAGCAGATTTAATTCAATGCATGACATTCAGAGTCCAGTTTGGGTCCAGCATACCTCCTCCACAATTAGCTTTTGTTCATCTAAATGTCCCTGGATGTGAGCCAAACTGTCATCTCCTATTTTATTTTATTTATTTTTTTAAATATATTTTATTTATTTTTTTACAAAGAGGAAGGGAGAGGGCTAGAGAGTTAGAAACATCGATGAGAGAGAAACATCGGTTAGCTGCCTCCTGCACACCCCCTACTGGGAATGTGCCGGCAACCAAGGTACATGCCCTTGACCGGAATCGAATCTGGGACCCTTCAGTCTGCAGGCCGACGCTCTATCCACTGAGCCAAACCAGTCAGGGCTCATCTCCTATTTTAAAGTGCTACAAAAATAAATTCATATTTTGGTGCTGAAAAATAATTGTTAAGCAGTTGGTAAAAACATTGTCCCCAGATATATATATCGAGTTTATACAGGAACTTGGATGATTCATGATTCGTTACCTAACATTTCTATGTCTGAATGTCTGAAATCAGTTTTAAGTAACACAGAAGACTCAGCAAATGGAGACAGGGCTATGTTGTGACTAGTAACACTGTGACAGATTCTCCCAAGGTCACAAGGACACCCTGACCCTCCCTGACAGGCCCTGTCGCTCCCATACTGCTCTCTAGGCTCCCAGTTGACGGTTCTATACCTGCAGAAAGAACGGACTTGAGCTAGTGCTGTATTCAAGGTAAAGCTACCTTGAAAGAATGATGTCAAGTTCCTCAGAAGTTTCAAAACTGAGAAATCACTGTTTGTGTCAACTGATACCAAATTTTCAAAAATACACTGTTTTAGCTCCATATATGCACAAGGCCTTGAATAGAATCACTGGCTTAAAAGAAATGACAGGACCTTAGAAATACAGTGGTTTCAGAGATATTTCTCAGGAATGGGCAATTTCAAGTTTATAAACTTGGGATGTAGGGCTCAGAATAAATGTTATGATAGATTTATCCGCCATGGTATAGGTTAAAAAGGCTTTTATGGGCTGGACTGGAAATTTATCCCCCATGCAAAACATTTCCCTTAGAGGTGGTGTCTTTGATGCTCAAGGGAGTGAGCACAGAGCACTCATCTCCCCTTGAGTTAAGGGAGGAAGTACCCCCCGGACTTGGCAGAAGGCAACACAGTGGCTCAGGAAGCAGTCCCACTCCTGGAGGCAGGGAGGGAATCCTGGGCAGGTCCCCTCTGCCCCCCCACCCCCGGCCCCCCTCTCCGGGGCCACATACTTTGTCTAGTCACTTGTTTATCCGAGGAATGTTTGTCATTCCAAGACACTGAAATGTTTGCAGTTCCACAGAAGCCAGGGTTACACTAATTTCTGTTTAGCTTCCTCTCCAGTCCCAGCAACCCCCATCCTACAGCTGGAGGAGTGCTGCACCCACAACAACAGCGCCACACTGTCCTGGAAGCAGCCGCCTCTGTCCGCAGTGCCCGCCGAAGGATACATTCTGGAGCTGGATGACGGCAATGGTGGTCAGTTCCGGGTAAGCAGAGAGCCTATTCCTGGTTAACCAAGACCAGTGACTTCCTCAGTGCCCCGCCGTGCAGGCTCAGGCCCACTCTCCCTCCTCTCCTGGGGACATGCTATCTGGCAGGGTCTGCCTGCCCTCAACTGAGGCCTGCTTTCTCCTTGTACCATATCAGAGATGAACGAAGGAGTCTCTGAATAGAAATGGCCCTGCCCTCCTCTTCCTCCTCCTCCCCCTCCACCTCCTCCCCCTCTTTCTCCTCCTCCTCCTCCTCCTCCTCCTCCTCCTCCTCCTCCTCCTTCTTCTTCTTCTTTTCTTAATTTCAGAGAGGAAGGAAGAGGAAGGGATAGATGGAGGGTGAGAAAGAGAGAGAGAGAAACATCAGTGATGAGAGAGAATCATTGATTGGCTGCCTCCTGCACGCCCCTGACTGGGGATCGAGCCTGCAACCCAGGCATGTGCCCTGACCGGGAATCGAACCATGACCTCCTGATTCATAGGTCGACGCTCCACCGCTGAGCCACGTCAGCCGGGCATGGTCCTGCTCTTCTTAGGAGAAAGTTCATGCAGTGCTGTGAGCTCTGGAGGCCGAATGCCTGCCTTCAAGTCCCAACTCCAGCACCGAGCTGGTGGCTGCCCATCCCTCACCTCGTGGAGCCTTCATGTCCTCAGTTGTAAAACGGGGATGACAATAATAACATGTGCCCCCTGCATTCTTAAGAGTCATTTAGATCATCCATATAATACCCTTAGCATGCTGCCATCCCAGACTCCAGTCTTCTTAGTGTCCCACCAGAGAGTTGACGTTTTAAGGCTGTGCTTTGAGCGTGAATTATTTTTACGCATTACATCAGCATAATGTTGCAACGTGTGCAGCTAAAGAGGGAGGCAGATGCCTACCCTATGCTAAACATGCATAAAGCTAGGATTTATTTTAAGCCTTTGAAATGTCCTTCTTTCTCCCTTCCCTGTTTCCTCCCCCTTCGTTCTGTACTGTGATGAAAACCTATACTCCTATGGCTTTCAGTGCATAGTCCTTGCAACAGTCCCGAAGTCATTGTTGGAGTTATAAACACGGCATGGAGACCACCCCCATGTCTTCAGATCTGTGTTTTACAGATCACACTGATGGATGAAGAGCTCATAGGTATAATACACTGTGTAAATGCTATGCTAATCATAACAAGCATAATGCTATCTATGACACACCATTTTAATTTTTTAAGCCCTCGCTGCTAATGACTCCCATTCATTAAGCTGCCGTGCTGAATACAAGGCACCATGCTAGTCAGTTTGCCTATATGACCTCATGCAATCCTTACACTAACCTCATAAGCTGAGCTATAACCATTTTCCAGATGAGGAAACTGAGGCTAAAAGAGGTCAATTAAATGGCCCCAGAGCTCACAGGAGTCAAATCCAGATCTGAGGCCAAAGCACCTTTTCCCCTAACCACTGGGCAACACTACCCCCTAACGCCTCACGAGGGTCCCCGTTCCATGGTGGCCTGTTATTTGTTGGCCCTCAGGAAGTGTACGTCGGCAAGGAGACCATGTGCACCGTGGACGGCCTTCACTTCAACAGCACGTACAACGCTCGCGTCAAGGCCTTCAACAAAACAGGAGTCAGCCAGTACAGCAAGACCCTGGTCCTCCAAACGTCCGAGGGTAAGGCCCTTCAGCAGTATCCCTCAGAGCGAGAGCTGCGAGGCGTCTAAGCCGGCGGTAGCCCCACCGGCGCCACGCTCCGCAGTGTGGCCGTGACCCGCTCTGCACCCCGGCACAGGCCGCGGCTCCTCTCCGGCGCCAGAGGGCCCGTGGCGTGTGGATGTGCCAAACCAAAGAGTCCACAGCGGCCGTCCCAGTGGCTTGGGCCGTCGGCTTTCCTTTGATAACGCTCTAAATAAGCTGCCGTTGAAGAAGCGGAAACTCGAAGGCCTGACTGTCCCCCCTGCATGTGAGACCCGTGCGTCTAGGCTCTAGGGCGGGCTCCCATGCTCACCATCCACATCATGTGCCAGTGTTGCCCAGATGCTTCTGAATTGCCTGTGAGTGCTTGCTTGTTCCCGGGGGTGGGCCGAGGCTCTTCCCAGCTGCAGATGTGTCTGACCCACGGTGTTTCCAATGGGTGGGGTGCTGGAGCTGCTCACAGAGGGCCGGCCGGCCACTCTGGCTCACCCAGCATGGACGGCTTTCATTTCACACCCAGGCCCAGGCCGGCGGCACCAGGACTGAGGCTTCCTATGGGCGCCAGACAGGACGAGACCAGCAACTCCGCATTACCTTGCCGTTTTGTCTTTGCCAGTCTCTCTACCCCCTCTAGGCGTGGTCGGGCTGCCTGCGGCCACCGTATAAAGTCAGTCTCTAGATATGTTGGTCTGTAAATATTTGGGTCATCAAAGGGAAGCCAGGCAGCTCAGATGGCCAGGCATAACCTCTGAGGCTTTTAACATTTTCATTTTAAAAGCAATTGCAACACATGAACTCCAGCCTGTGACGAGGTGTTTGTGGTTGGTGCCAAATCATACCTTCTGGGTGTGGTTTTAATCATAGAAGACCCCCACACCACTGGCATTCTGCATAACTTCCCTCTGCAGAACTAATTATGTTGATTTGGGTCAAATTCAAGATGTTAGCTAAAAGAATTAGGGTGGTGTGTTTCACACACACACACATACACTTTCCACAAACCTCAGCCCGTGCCAATCGCCCCTAAAATGGTTCACATGGTTAAAAACAAGCACAACTTCAAATCCCACAGCGCGGTTGATAGGCCCCTGGCCATGAAAACCATGTGTGGGGCGCAGTCGTAAGTCTGCAAGGGATGCTATTCAGAGAGAAGGATTTCTTCAAGGGAAAATGCCCACGTGGTCTATTTCTGGTTAGATTACAGGGATGTGGTAGCTAGAGTCTCCCTGGGATGATCATTTTAGCATCCTCTCTCTGGGATGACCTATCAGCTTGAGAGCAGCTGCCTCTTTTCCCACAGCCCCATGGTAACTGCGAATGCCCTCCGAGAGTTCCTCTTAGATGCAATGCAGAGGGCCCTTCAGGGTGGTGGCCTCATTTCCATGTGTACAGGATGTGTGACTGAAGAGTGAGGTGCATGCCGTCAGAGCAGGGAGACCATTTGCTACTCATGTTACTAACCCATGTCATCAGACTTACTGGGACACTACTTCTACTCCCAATACATCGTGGAAATCATACTCTTCTGCCAAAATCAGTTATTAGCTTAGCAGCTTGAGCACTCACGTCTCTCTTTTCATCCTGCAGGAGGAGGTAGTTTGTAGCTTTCACTTAATGTCCATAAGATTGTGGTGTCTAATAATTACAAAGTTGGAACTGCGATCCTTGGTACCACAGTCACAGAACTGGGGGTCGTTTTCTAAAAGAAACTAACGGAACAAGTCCTCTTCCAACAAAGAAACTGTGCTGTAGAAATAATTTCCTCCATGAATTTTATATATTGTATACAAACATAAGGTATGTATCTAACTACAAGACAACCTTATCATCGTGTAGATAACCAGTATCCTCTGTTACCGCACAGAAGTGATTTTCTCATGATGAAATAAAGTTCACACACATATGCCTTCTCCATAACTTTGGTTTGTTCTATTTGTTTCTCCCTCATTCCAATTCATTCAAACAGTGAGACAAGATTTAGAAAGCAAGAAAAAATATAATGAATAGCTTATTTTTTTAAAAAAAAAGATTTAATTAATTCTGTAACAATACAGAAAGCCTATAGAATTAAAAAAATTATATCTTCTTTGTTTTTTAGAAATCAGTGAGAAAAATGCCATTAATGGAGTGTTGACATATTAACTGAGCTTGTGCTTTATTAATATTATTTCCTATAATTCCTGGAAAGGTTTGCTTCAGAGATTTTTTTTTTTTCTTTGCTGCTATTGGGGGTAAAGGGGTGGTTGGTTTTGGCTTGCTAGTATAATAAAATCTTTTGCATTCTTCTTAGCAAGAGTTAACCCCTTTCCAAAGTTCAAAGCAAAAAAGTCTGTATCACAGAATAGAATTCATAGGTGATTGCAAGTCAAACTTGTATTTACATGCATTTTGTCTGAGGTTTAAATCACTTCACTTACACCCTTTGAATGATCACAAAAATTTCTACTGATCTAAAGGTAACGTTAGGAAGATCAGATGCCCACACTGTTATGAATTCTCATCATTTTTTTCAAAATCATGTGTTTGTTTATTTCTCTATTTGTTGGGCAGTGTTTGATACTACCCACTGTATAGTAGGCTGTGGGTATAGAGTGTCAAGCAGACCTCTTCCTGCTGCCTAGGAAGAGAGACAGGCCTTAAAGAAATAGACACACAAATAGCTGCATATTTGGAAGTTATGATAAACAGTGTGAAAGAGGGGAAAGGGAAGACATAGTTTGTATAGGGAATTGGTCAGGAAAGCAATGAAAAATAATTTAATTCAATGGAAATGATAAAGAATGTGTTATTAAAAGAGCAGAGGAAAGGCAAATGTATGTTTGGTTAGTTGCCTGCAAGCAAAGTTCTTGGGGATGTACCTAAAACTGCCATACAAATAAGGTCCATTGTATTCCAAACCAAATTACTCTGACTTAAGAAGAAATCAAACTGTAAGCAATTAAGAATGTGAACACAATTTTAAAATATAGCCCACAACCCTGGTGAGATATATATAATATATATATATATATATATATACACACACACACACACACACATATGACATTATGTAACAAGGTCTTCTTAATACGTAGAGTTCTGGACTCAGTCTGGGAGACTACTCCTAAAAAAAAAAAAAAACATGAAGAAGAAGAAAGGGAAATTTGCTGTTTATTTTCTTCTATTTCTCCTCTGCCTATACTTTTTTCTATGTCTTTAATCTGAAGAGAAAATGAAATAGACCAAAGGCAATATTCCTGGGGCCACATACTTTATGCAGACTGTTAACTGGCTGAAAAGAGAAGTTCCCTCTGACAGCCTCAGATCTCAGTGCCAGGGAGTTGACCCCCCTCACCCCCCCCCCCCCACACACACACACACAGCCTTTCAGCAGAGGTGGCGCTGTGCTCACCACGCCTGCAGGATTAGGACAGGAAGGGCTGCACCGCTATGTAATAAATTAATAAATACTCTTTAACACAAACCTTTGTGTGAAAAGGTTATTTTCTTTGGACAACTTCCTAGAAGTGGCATTGTGACCAAGGACTTTTAAGGCCCTTGATCTGTGTTTCCAAATAGCCTTTCAAATAGATTTTATACTAGACATGTATGAACTATTTCATTTTACACTAATTCTACTACTTAGAGTTTCATTTTGACCTACAAGCAGCCTCTCATAAAAGTAAAAATGTTTCTAAAAGAAGGTTTTTTTGGGAAGGCTTTACAAGTGGGTTATATTTTTTTTATTATTTTTGTATCTGATTAGCTCTTTTATTTGAATTTTTCAATTTTATTTTTCAAATACAGTTTACATTCAATATTATTTTGTATTAGATTTAGGTGTACAGCATAGGGTTAGACAATTATATCCTTGGCAAAGTGAGCACCCCAATATTTCCAGTACCCACCTGAACCATACAGTTATTACAATATTATTGGCTGTATTTCCTATGCTGTACTTTTGTAACTACCAATTTGTAGTTAATTCCTTCACATTTTTCACCTAGTTCCCCCAATCCTCCTCCCCTCTAGTAATCATGAGTCTGTTCTCTGTATCTATGAGTCTGTATCTTTTTTTGTTTGTTTGTTTTGTTTTTTAAATTCAACAGATAAGTGAATCATATGATATTTGGTCTTTCTCTGACTTATTTCAGCTAGCATTAAAAGAGAGGTTTTTAAATGTATATTTTCATGGGAATAATATTCTGGCTGTTTTACATCTAAGAGCTACATGAAATACATTACAACATATTGCAGGGAAAATGAACATGATCTAAAGGGAAGAGAAGACTTCCCAGAGAAGAGAGAGGGAGAGAGAAATCCAAAGGGAATAACTGTATGTAAGCCTAAAACTTCAAAATCTGCATTAAGGTGACTGTGAAAAGGACATCATTCATTCAAAAGCATTAACTGAGCACCTCGATGTTGTCTGACACTGGGCTGGGACCCAGGACCACAGAGATGCATAAGGCATGCTCCCTGCTCTAGTATGTATGGGTTTTACTCCTCCTCCTTCCTGAACTGCATGGCACCTGACTCAGAGCATCTAAAAACCATGGCACCACCTGACCTATCTAAAACTAAGATGTCTACCCTACAATCAGGATAGTCATCTTACAACCAAGAAGTAAGCCACTATGATCTCTGATTGGGAAGAAAAAAATAGTTCAGTCATAGAAGCGCCTGTGTTATCCTCACAGCAGAGCCCTGGGCCTCACTCGGTTCTCACTTCCTCTTAGTTTACGCACAGTTCACTGACCTCCATGACCTAGTTATGAAGAGCACTAGAAGCATCACATTAGAGGAGAAAAAGAGGATTTGGAATAGAAGTGAGTTGAGGCTATTGGTAGCATTGAGCAGGAAAGGTAACTAGAAAAGCTGAACAGACCAAAAAAAAAAAAAATAAATAAAAAGAGAACATTCTATGACATATGTCCTGGGTAAGAAGTTACATAATGCATTTTAGAAATATTTCCATCTAACACATTTAAAAGTTAGTATATTATCTGGAATCTTTGGTAATGAAGTATTAGGTATACCTCAGAAGGCTTTGTGGTGTGGAATCATAATATAAATAAGCCCTCCACCCCCCAAAAACAACAACAACAACAACCTCTGATTCATTTTGTGTCACACTTCTAAGAACCCTCTTCATTGTCCATTAAAATATCCCATGAAAAATGACAGCTACATAGACTTTAGACTATACCTCTGTACCCATTGCTAATGTCTAACCCCCCCTCCCCCAGCTGCTCTGTTGCTGCAACATTCCAGATTTACCCTATGTATTGTTTTCCCATTGCTGCTTTAATAGGTTGCCACTAGCTTGGCAGTTTAAAACAGCACACATTTAACATCGTACAGTGCTAGAGGTCAGAATCTTAAATGGGCTTCCCTGGGCTTCAAGGGAGGTATCAGCAGGGCTGGGTTCCTTCAGGGGTTCCAGGGGAGAATCCAATCTCTTTCCTTTTGCGGCTTCTGGAAGCCACCTGTATTTCTTGGCTTTCTTGGCTCATGGTTCCTTCCTCCATCTGCAAAGCCGGCAGCATAGCATCTTCCACTCTCTGATTCTGACCACTGTGCTTCCCTTCTGTAAGGACCCTTGCCCTTACCTTGGGCCCACCTGGATAGTTCCGGATAACCTCCCCAGATCAAGATCCTTAACTTAATCACATCTGCCTGCAAAGTCTGTTTTGCCAAGTAAGGTGACACAATCACAGGTTCCCAGGATTGGGATGTGGACATTTTGGGGCACGCCATTACTCTACCTACCACACTATTATTATCATTAATGCACCACTCTACCTATGGGAAGGTGCAGCCTCTGAAAGGTTATGTAACTTGTCAGACCCGGGCCTTTCAGCCTCCGGTGTGCAGCCCAGTGTAGTCTGACATCAGAACAGTGCTATCTGCTTCTCGCTACAGGGAAGGAAAGAGGAGAAAGCAATCCTAAGTCTGACACTAGCACAGCGCTACTTGCTCTCAGCTAAAGGGAAGGCAAGAGAGGAGAGCAACCCTAAGTGTGTCTGCTAGGTGTTTGAAACGTCTTGTCAAACCAAAGCAGCATTGTGTAGCTGCCTCGCGTGTTTATCCAGAAACCCCAGGCAGAAAGAGGACTTGAACACTTCCAAAGAGTCATGCGAGAGATTTTTTGAAAAGAACAACATTCCTGCTTTTAAAAGAAGGTGTGAGGTGGTCATTTCCGGGATAATATCTGAGCTCTTCCTCAGGGCCTGTCCTTAATCACGTCTCTGCGCTTCCTCTAGTCCCCCACCCCATCCCAGGTGAGCGTTCCCCCAGGTCCTCCAACCCATTGGTACCAGCGGCTGCTGCTCTTGGTCCGCAGAGACAGGTGGCTGCCTGGGAAGGAAAAGGAATGTTGGGGCCACATTTTTGAGACTACCGATAAGGCTGTAAATTCCAGCACTTCAGCAAAGAGGTGCTCGGAGCCCTGAGAAGGTGTTCTTAAGCATTTTCTTAGTTGAATGTCCGTAGGGGCCATCTCCCCAACACCTTCCAGGATTGTTTTATCTAATGACAATAAAAGGGTTGGGGTCTTCAACTTACATGGTAGAAACTGCTTTCTAAAAGAGGTCAGAGAAGGCATTATTCATAAAGATCAGAATGCCTTTTGCCCCGTTAGACTCGGCATCACACTACCCCTTCTACTATGATAGCTCCTCCCACACGTCACAGAGAATAGTCTGTGGCACAGACGGAATGCAGCCCCAGAATGGCCTCCAATGCATCGGTCCTAAGTCTCTTTATAGGTGTTTTGTGGTGATGTGGCGCCAGCATAAGTACTGCCCTCTCAAACCCTGATGTCCTGGGATCCCTCCGCCAGAGAAGCTGTAACCTAGGTGGGGGATGGAGAACCTCATCTGATCTCAGAAACAAGCACAGAGAATGCCCCAGCCCGCCCACCTCCTATGGCCAAAATTCCAAAGAAAGGAGTGATATGTTTGTCTTTCAATCCGTTCACGGAATTACTCTATTTAGAGAAGGAAGATTAATCCTCAGTGGGTACAGTGTTTGGAGAATGATATTAAGTCATCTACACAAACCTCAGTCACCAGTGAGACCACTGGTGTGTGCCCATGTAGCATAAATTTACCTTTTATATATTTCCAAAAGCAGCAATGGCATTGTCACCCCCAAAAGTTTATCCACCAGGAATTGATCCTGCCTGGATGCCTCTCCTGTCCTGTCACAGATAAAGGCTTGGATGTGTCCTTTAATCTCTCGGGATTTCAGTTTGTTGTTGTTTTGGGGTATTTTCGGGTTTTGTTTGTTTGTTTGTTTGTTTGTTTGTTTTTGTCTATAGACTGAGAGCAAATGACGTGTAATAAGTACCCTCTGTGATTTTTTTCCTGTGGCTTTTCTCTTCAAAATTACTCCTGAAAGCTGTTAACTACTTCAGAAAATGCGATGAACAGGTATAGACAGCTCCCGCCTCCTTAGAGGGTCTTCCTGGGTCTTAGAGGTCTGCCTGTGATACTGAAATTTTTACACTCCTAGGAGGCAGCTGGTAAGGGATCCCATCAGGAAAAGTCAGGTTCACTGTAGATACTTTTCCTATGCCTCTGTTTTGCTTTTCCTAAAGCCTCTCCCAACATAATTTAGTTAGGAGAACATGCATTTTCAGGACAAAATCCTCATGGGAGGTAAATCATACCTGAGCAAATTTGGGTAGATTTTATAACGTCCAAGGTGAAAGGCATGATGACAGGTCTCAGAGCCCAGAAAGGAGAGACACTTGGTTCCTTTTAATTCTGATAGCACGCACGGTGTCCCAGGGAGCTTCCTGAAGTTTTCCATTGGGCTGAATTGGATCCAGGCCCTATTTTTCGTTCTGAGGAATGTGCTTTGCAGTTGACACTCTGGGGAGGAGGTTAGTCCTTTGGAACCTTTTTTATCTGTTTAAATGTAGGAATTTTGGGTTCTTCTGATGACAGTTCCTTATAGATAATGCCATGGTATTGTAAATTGGAGTGGAGGACTTGGGGACATAGTATGCAGCCGTCCCAGTGGCAGTAAGAGGCTGTTCCATTTGTTCTTATAAAAGGTTTCAAAAAGAGATTTGTTTCTCATTTCTCAACTGCAATTAATGCCACACTTATGAAAGCTTAAAATACCACCTTCCACTGTAAATTATATACCAGTGGGCATCACTGTGACTCTGGATGCGTATTAGGCCATTGAAGGAAACTCGACCTACTTCATTCATTTCTTTCTCTCTTTTAAAATCTTCCCAACAAATGCAAATTCTTTTTCAGCTGGCTTATAATTGAACTGAAACTCACCTTAATGCTGCCCGTGCCGTCCTTAGTGACCTTCCTTGCTTTACTGCACTCTGAAATGCAGCCATCTCGCTGGGCCAGTGCCCAAGGGCTGCTGGAGTTACCAAGCTGTTCACTAGCAGACAGGGAGACAACCAGGAATCCACCAGGGCACAGAAGCAGCTGGAGTAGCACACGCTCTCAGAAGGATCCCCTGTCAGTTTGCCTTTCCTCTTCGAATTTCAAAAAGTGCACCTCCAATAGTGTACTTTACACTTCCACAGTATTCTATGATGTCCATAGAAATCTTTAGTATTTTGTATATGTTAGAATCAGTCAAGAAGCTCTACTCCCAGAAGAGTGAAAAATGAATCAATACTATAAAACACAGACTTTCATTAAATTATTCTTTTTCTATGGTCAGCTTTCCTGCCAGTTCATGTTTCCTGGCTGCTTAGTTCTAATACAATATTTGGCACATGGCAGGTGTTCAATAAATGCTAGCTAATGAATCAAAGAAATATACAGTTATCCAAACAGAAGTACCACCCAGACATTCTTTTTTCACTTCAAACCCAAAAGTCAGTAGGCAATAAATGAGGTCTACCAGCCGAACTTTGCTTTGATAATTCTTGATCCTGCGACCCCGGGTGAGAAGGGAAAGCAGTCCAGACAAAGGCAAGAGGAAAATGATGGTCCATGTCAGAGCTGATGGAAGGTGTCCTGACCTATTCCCATTATGAACACAGTCCCAATGTCACAGATATGCCTAGAGTGGTCACACCAGTATTCAGCTGCCATACAGTTTTCCATTGCTCTTTTCTGTTTTTACTTAGCAGACAGGATCACTGCATGGGATGAAACATGACAGAAACATTAAGCCTTTTAAGGATCTACTTGTCTTTCTCTAGTGGTCTACATGCTAAAAACCAATGATAATCATCCTGGATATTAGCTATGAACTAAAACATGGCTTTGCACCATGTATTCTGAGGGGGGGGGGGAGATAATCTCATTCCTGTTTATCTTGGCTAATAGAATACTAATGGCTGAGAAGCCTTCTTAAGGTCTCAGTATTTGTGCTTTGAAGGGAGGGGGGAAGTGAGATGTACATACTTCCTGCATCCCATGCTACAATACAAAATACACACATGTCTAGCTGTGTGTAGGCACAATGTGAGTTATGTGATTTGACCAAACAAGGGAGTGGCATACAGTTCCCCATATTGTCTTATTGTCTTTGGTTCCTGTCTTTAAACATGTCCAGAAGGGCATGACAAGATTAAAGCTTTGAAAACCTTACCATAGAAGGAAGATCAGAAATAGATTCTATTTATCAAAGAAAAAGGAAAGAATTAAAGGGGATTGGTGACTGCCTTCAAATACTTGAAGACCTAGTGATCTGTTCTGTGTGGTCCCAGGTAGTAATGCTACAAATGATGACTGGAGCTCCCAAAGAGGCATTTCCAAACCAATATAAGCAATAACTACACACCAATGGGCTGCCCTGAGGTGATGAGTTTCTCAATGCAGGGGATTTCAAGGGGAAGTTTAAAGATTGCTCCTCAGATGTTACCACAATGTGTGTTCCCTCTAAGACTCTTGCAACCTAAGATAATATCAAGTGGCACAGATGGTTCATGGGCAGCAGATTAAACATTTGCACTGTGTGCTCATGGGGATGGGCATAAAGACACTCATGTGGAACGTGTTCTCTCTCTTGTAATTCATTTGAGATGCTCCTTAGAGAACATGGGGTAAGAGCCCAGCTGGTAGGGTGTGGGTGGCCATAAGTGGGAAAAACTCAAAGACAGAAATGGACGGTTGGATAATGTGGTTATTAAAAAATCTTGCCTGAATAGAGGGCATACTTCAAGAATGAGAGGAGTCAAGGAAAATGGGTCATCGATAAACAATGGATCCATATAAAAGGATAGACAAACAGTATTATTTTAGTGTTGAGTTATTAATCCCATAAATAATGATAGCTACCCTCAGTCCTCACCCCATGGAGTGGTATCCTCACCAACTCTAAGTTTTTCTTCCTGGTGCTGAGAATAGAAAAGGTAAGTACAATCCATGATGGGCTCATATATGCTCCCAAGGTCAAGATTCAGTACATATCTTTTCACTGATTTTCAGATGATTACCTGGGGTTTCGATAGACTCTGAAATTAATTTTACTATATATGCCCTTTCTCTTAATTTTTAAAGCAACAACTATTTCAATATAATAAATTGATGGTTACCACAGATTTTTTTCAATAAAAAATCTTTTACTGACAAGAATATCACTGTAAATGCCTTTTCTCCCTAAAAGAAATCCACATCAGTTTGTGGTGCTGTATTATTGTTTTTCTAATTTCCCCATTAAACTAAAAGACTAATTTCCCCTTGAGACAATTATAACAGGAATTAATTCTGATTTACTATTTCTGAACAAAGAAATGATCCTATATGTCAAATCATCCAAACCATATAAAGTTTAGGTGGAGGAAAACTTAAATATATTCTCATTGGGACCATGATGCCTCTGGTTCATAAACAGCAATTCCTTTTCTCTGAGATCTGGTTTATATTTTTCTTAAAAAAAATCCCCTCAAGAATAAATCTAAAGCCTAAAAAGCTAACTTCCATATTCTAGGTTCAGAAATGAAAATGAGGTGACTCTTGACAATATTAAAATGAAAACCCACCCCAAGGCCCCTGTTCTGAGCCCTTCAAGGAAGATCATATTCCACAAACATGCACTCCCGTTATTTTTGCTTGAACATAATAGCATTTTCACAGGATAAAGGATGTGTTCAAAGCAGGCTCAAACCAGAAAAATATCCTCAAGAACACCCTCTGGCCATTGAAGTAAAATTACTTTTTCAATGGGAAGAAAGTTCCTGGCTGGTTTTGGACATTGACTCTTACCATCATGTCATGTGTAGTTGCTAAATTATGACTATCAAACTATGTTCTAAGAAGGCCCCATTTGGTAAAACATCAATCTCTGCCCAGACCACCCGACTGCAAAGAACCAGTTATTGATTGACAAAAGAGAAAGGAGTGAATTTAGTAATTTAGAGAAACTACCTCCCAAGCCCTTCTAAAGCCAGATCAAGCCAGATAAGTCCTTTCTCTGGTATAATAGTGGTCTTCACACCAGACCTGACTATCTGAAAATAAAGACCTTTTTTGTGCCACCAATTCACCTCACCATTGCCCACAGTTTGTTTATTATTAGAGAACCAGAGATGTTCAAGGGGCATTCCTAGGGTCTGATCATAACTCAGAAACAAAGGTAAGACTCCTTCCGCAATGGTCAGCCCCATTTTCCTCGCCTATCCAAAGAGCAAGTCTCGAGTGTGCTGGTATAGAAAAGTCATCCATTTTGAAATGGAAAAAACTATATATGGAGAGAAGAGGGAAAATGTGTAACTGCAGGGAGTTGGTAAAAATCATCACCTCCTAAGTAGAAACCCTTTAAGGGGTAGTAACTTTGGAACTAGCTGAAGAGGGTGAAGTATTAATCCTTGGTCACTACTGGGTAAAATTTACCTCTAAAGTTTTTAATTTCAACTCTAAAAATATTTAATTAAAAGAAAACTTTCTCTACCATGAAAACTTGGGGGAAATGAAAACAACTGTATTTGATGTCCTCTGCCTGGTCTTGGGTTCTGACCTGCCTAGGATTCCCTCCCAGCCCAAACCATTTGGGATTATGAAATGCCTGTGGCAACAGCAGGCGGGATGAGGCTTTGTACAGATGCATTGGTAGGGCAGGTCTTGGGGAACGGGCAGGTGGCAGATTTCTGATCTCTAGTTTGCATTGATCTTACATTTAGACACAGATTCAGAAGAACAGACATCCCCTTTTCCAGTGCCTTCGGAAAGATTGCCGCTCCGTAGAATGAGTCCTTTCTCCTCCACCCTAAATCTACAGCCCAGCTTTCCCGGGAGATCCTACTTTGATTTCCGATCCTCACCCCACCAGCTGAGCTTGCATTCCTCCTTACAGTCTCTCAATGCACCGGGTGAGCTGAGCTCCTCTAACCTTTCCTCTTGATCTCTTTGCCTTGAAGGCATCTCTGAAATAGCTGTTTTGTATTTGCCATTCATGTGCGTGGAGCCGGCCATGAGCTAGTCTCTATGTTTGTGGCCTGCTTTGATATGAGGGGCATTTGGACCTTGGAGCTTTGTGGTGGTCTTGTTTGTGTGGTGTGAGGGTCCCCTCTTCCCTTTCCCCCCGCCCCCACCATCAAGTTGTGGTCAATGTACAATGGCATTGGAAAGCGATGAGTGAAGTTGTTCTTTTTGCACAAGCTGGTACCACCATGGACATCCTGCTCTGTCATCATGTGCAGTGGCATAGCACGGCACAGGAGCTGGCTGAGGGGAGGCCTTAGAGGTTTGCAACCCTGCTGTATCCAGGAAACCAGCTATGTCTGGGGCACTGGATCAGTGCATCCCGCCTGGAGTGGTCTGATTAAACATAGACTCAAGAGATCTTTATTGAAAAAAATAAGACAAAGCACACCAACAGCAGAATGCATCATACAAACAAGCAAACCAGAGGGCTGAAAGTAAAAACATTTTTTGCAAAAGCCTGTGCTCGCTGGTAGGACAGTTGGGCTCAAGGCTGGGTTTTGGGGTTGTTTTTTTCCAAGCAAAGGGGCGGAACCACCACTAGCTGAATTAGAAGTCCTTAACTAGCTTAAGGCCCAAAGATCTGAGTCATTGAAAAGTCTGGCCTCCCCAGAGGTTTCCCTCAGCCAAGCAGGTTGTGACAGGGCTCTAGGCCGACTGCAGGAGAGCTAGACCTGTGTTACCATGCAGTGAACTGTCTAGCCAGTAGAAACTTTAAATATCTACGATGCAGACCTATTTGATCTCTTCAGGACTATATTGTAATCATGGATACCCATGATGCACATTTCACATTTCCAAAGGTTTCTTTTGTTTCTTATTTTATTCTTTTTTGCTCATCCCACATCCTGGAATGAAGACCACAGCATGACAGTGCAAAAAGGGTGCAGAGACTTCAAGCTCTCTTTAAAATGACATTTTTCTTTGTGCTTTTACGTTTCTTATTGTTTTTCTGTGCACTACTGGCTTTCAGACATGCTTTGTTATGGAATTCTTTTCACTTGTGTCTAATGTACGGGAATATTGTAATAGTCTCTGTAATGTATATTGTCTCAAGAATAAAATGAAATGTGGGTTTCGGGGTAATTGATGGCTGTTTGCACTGTTCTAGTTGTATCGTTGAATCTTGAATGTTTGACAGTGTGTTTAAAGTAGTGTAAAAAGTTCTCACAAAACTTGTTTTGAAAAAGACTTGCACAAAGGCATGATTCATTTAAACGTGTTAAAAGCCCTGTTGAGATTCTACAAATTTATTTCCAAAGCTGGATATGAAATTCGGTTTTAAAACTCCATGTGTTCTCAGGAGAAAATTATTCTTTTGTATGCAAATTCATTCCAGAGTAACCAAAAACAAGTTAAGTTCAAAATCTTTAAATTTTGCTTTTAACTCAATTACTAGTCATTTCTAAGTTCCCTTCTTAATTCTTCAGAAACTATTTTAATTCAGTGTATCATCCTTCAATTGTTTTACAAATTAATATTTTAGGGTCTTATGAATTGAAAAAAATTAAATTATCCTCTCTAGGGGATACCCTAGTGCTCATCAAAAGCACGTTTTCTAAGAGGTCTCTGGCACTACTTGAAATCATAGTTCTCACATCTTTAAACAATACAACACTGCTTCCTCCACCTAATGCAACTTCTCATGGGGCAGGGAGAGTACCAAATTCTAAGGAAAGGGGGTAGTTGGAAAAGTTCCACAGGTGATTCTAAACTATCTCTGAAATCACTCACACTCCCACCATCCACCAATCCCCCTCCTCTTCCTTAGATGCGAAGGATGTAGTAAAATAATCTGAGGAGAAGATGAGGCCATTTTTATTACAGTTCACTCGTGTCATTATTAATAATTATCAGATGTATTTATTAGCATATAGATTACATTTCCCATTTGGTTACATGCGTATCATTTCACTTGGGCCCAGTCACAACAAAGGCCTAACCCGAGTTAGAAGTGCAAGGAATAGTGATGGAGAATGGAGTTTTATCAAAATCCAGTGTTTTCTCCCATTTCAATGGGATGAATTTTTCTCATTTCTAAACAGTAATCCTTCTTAATGTGGAAACTTTAGTGGAGAAGATTGAATTTGAAGAAGAAAATTTAAGCAGTACAATTTAGAATCAATTAGAGGAGGAATTATGAAATGGAAAAAAAAGAGGTACTTTTTATTTCAAAAAAGCAGAGAAGCCATTTTGACTCATCAAATAAACTAACATAAAAGGGCTTTGGTTTTTCATGAATCAAGCCTCTGGTGACTTTATTCAGCAGGTGCTTTTTAAGTGTAAACAAATAATTTTTATCAACGTGGTTGTTGCTTCATAGCTTTGATGTGTAGTATCTCTTTATAGGATGCAATTTTGAGCCACAATCTGCACCTTACTCTCAATTAGGCAAGTATACCTATTGTGATTGTTATCTTTTACTTATGTGATTGGTATGCTCAATTTCCTTCACAAAATAAATGGCAATAGCTTCTTTTATGTCAATAAAATTGTCTAATTGTCATTCAAATACCATTATAATAGCTTCTCAAATACTTAGAAAAATGGAAAAGATACCTGTATTTTAATTTTATACCTCAAGGATTACTTTTTCTGGCCAGTTTTCTTACATATACATCAATGCCAAGCACTCTTTATGAGCGCTAAGTGTGGGTAAAGGTAGTCAGACCAACTTGTGTGGTGTTCCTAGAGTTTAAAATTGAGCCCGTTTTTGGTATTAGCCTATCAAAAGAGCTATCTTTTCTTATCAATGTCAATTTTGCTTCCTATTTCTCTCTCCCATGCCTTTCACTTGGAATGACAACAGTTGACATTAAAAAGCTGTTGGCAGGTATGAAATAAACTTACTCTGTTACAAATAGCAAAGACCACAGTGCCTGTGAGGTGGCTCACAGGTTCCGTAAGTCAGCAGTGACCTCTCTAGAGTGTGTGAGCGACAGACGGCATTTAGACCTCGAGGCGTAGCAATGTGGACAAAGACATCATTCTATCTGCTCCTCATGTCCCAAACACCTGCTACAAACTGTATGTTTAAGTTATAAAGGACGCAACCTGTCCTGTGTCCACATCACAAGCACTCATGAAAATCCGTTCATGTCGCTGACAGCGTCGCAGCTTTTCTGAGCTTTCACTAGCACTGAGGACATTTTCAAAACGACTACATTTGAGCAGTTCTGCCGAAGGAATATTTCCTGGTCTCAGTGTGTTTTATCCCTCCTCCATCTAGGACTCTAGATCCCAGCCTCCCTGCCTCAGGGTCACACAGGCATCTTAGCGCATCCCTCTCACTTTATGTCTCTGGTGTACTGTCTGCCAGTCACCGGGTGAAGGGACTTGCACCTTCCAAAATCGATGCCACTCCACTCCCGGATCACCTGGTTGGGAGTGCAGTCTGAGCCAGGTAACCCCTGCTAAATCTGTCGGGTGTCCTCCATCTGCTTCTGGCCACAGAGAGTACCAGCTCCCAGGAGGTGGCCCCTGTCTGCCCACTCATCGCCCCTTCTGGCCCTGGGCGCCTCCCTCCTGCATGGCAGCATGAAAATGGGACACAGCGCCCCTCAGCCGCCCAGGAGGCTGGTCTGGTATTGGGTTCATTGGGTCCGTCTTACTAACCCCACTCCTTTCTGTTGTTCCCAGTGGCCTGGTTTGCTTTTGACCCCGGCTCAGCACACTCGGACATCATCTTCTCCAACGACAACCTGACTGTGACCTGCAGCAGCTACGATGACCGGGTGGTACTGGGGAAGACCGGCTTCTCCAAGGGTGTCCACTACTGGGAGATAACTGTGGATCGCTACGATAACCACCCCGACCCTGCCTTTGGCGTGGCCCGCATGGACGTGATGAAGGATGTGATGTTAGGAAAGGACGACAAAGCTTGGGCAATGTATGTGGACAATAACCGGAGCTGGTTCATGCACAACAACTCGCACACCAACAGGTACCCTGCAGCCCCCAAACCAAGCCTTCTTCACGTTGGCTTCTGGTCAAGAACGAGAGCCCAAGTTCAAAGACCTATTACATAGACAACATTAAGGAGGTGGAGGTCGAGGTCGGGCAGGCGGTCTTCATTAAGTAGCGCAGGAGTTCTACTAGTCTTAACTGAGGACATCCTGGTGGGTATTGTGTTTGTTTGTTTGCTCACATAATGGCAGAGACATGAGCTCTTTCCTAGGCCCTTCGTTGTAATATTCCACCCCTGGCTGGAAACTAAGAATCCCCATGCACACCCATTACAGGGCAACACTCCAGGATTCTAAACTCTAGTTCCACTTAACAGAAAAGCCGTTTTGGACAAGTTATTTAGTTTTTCTAAACCTCAATTTTTAAATCCACCCAATTAGGATATTAATATTTTTCCATGCAGGAATGTTCCCAAGATTAAATGGAATGTGCAAAAATGCCTACATCAGAGGCATCTGAAAATAGAAGCTCTTGTTTCTCTTCTTATGGTTATGCCCAATACCACTGCTCAGGAGAGAGGCCAGTTAATAAACTAAATCTTGTGGATGCCAGTTTGGATAGCTTTGAACTTGAAGAAGTCTCTTCTAATGGTGCAGATTCAGAGCACCCAGTGTGGCGGGAAAGGAGAACGTAGCCATCTCCTTAGGTTTTCCTCCACCACCAAAATGTAAGCCCACACGGTGACAGCTTTAGCCTACACGGTGACAGTTTTCCTAGACTTCCTTTTCATTTGGCTTGTGTCTTCTTCCGCAAAGGTATTTTTTATGAATTTCTTAGATAAGTATCTTTCATGGACCCTGTCCTCTTTATTCTCAATGGTTTCCCCAGGATACGTTCTCATTGGTGTCTCTTAAAAAAAAAAAAAATCCGTCCGATCAAAAGGAAAGTGAGCGAGGCAGTGGTAGGATAGTGGCCTCCACCGTTCCAGCCTTTGCTACATGCTCATCGCTGCCCCTTCTCTAGCCAGGGTCTCCTAGGGCCTCCAGTTCCTGTCCCCTTGCTGGTGTGTATTACTCACTCTCTCTCTAAGTGAGCACGCATACCGTTTCAGCCTGCTGTCAAACCCTATTAGATGCAGCTAAGTCGTTTTCTTCAATGACCTACATTTGGGGGGAACCCTCTGTAACTGGATCTCTGAATCCACCACCCCTGTACCCTGCTTACCTTTCCCTCTTAGCTTCTTTATTTTGAAGTGAAGGGGTGAATAATGGCCACTGTCACACTATGCAGAGAAACACATTCTTAAAGCTGAACACGCCTGCTTGCATGCAAATTCGTGTCACTTGTGCTGTCATTGTTGAAGGTGTGAATACAAGACACAATTTATAAACCTGTCTTTTAACAGCTATGTGTAGTCTGTATTCTGCATGCCAGAGGGAAAGACCAGCGCTCTTAAATGTCTGTGCCCTGCGGAGAGGAGGATGAAATTAAATACTGCTAGCCCTCAACGAGGGGAAGTGGCAGAGTTCTCATCCATGCTGAATGGGGTTTGTGAAACCATCCATTGAAGCATAAGACACAATTCACTGTGAAATGTCATTTGAGTTCAGATTCTTTAAAATCGCTCCATCTCCTACAGGGGGGAGCAGCCCTTCTTCGATGTTGTCACTTTATAGAGAGCCTCCAACTTCTCAATGCAGATGCAACACACCAAAATTACCATCTTTCTGGAATGAGTTTTTCTATTTAAAGGGTACCCTAAGGCCCCAAATCCAATTTTTCATGCATATGTTTAAGTTCGGCTTAAATTCTTCTCTATTTTGATTTTTAAATTAAGTCCCTCTCGATTAAATGATGTTGAATCCACACCCTATGTGCAGCATGTAGGACACAGCTGTGGGCAGAACTCAGCCGGCCCAACGGCTACTCTCTTCTTTGGTCTTCGATGCTTTGTTTGCTGAGCTGAGTCTCAGTGGTGGTGACCCTGTGTGAATGATCACTCTCAGCAACAGCAGAGCAGCGCTGTTGAACCCATCTGTTCTCAGCACGGGCCATACTTCCCCCAAGGGCATGAATATTGGTTTGGGGGACCAAGCAAAAAACCCTACCCTTCTAATATATAAAGCACAGATATGCATCCACACATAAATAGATACACAATGTATCTGTGATATTAACATTTCGTGTAAAGAGGAGTGATTAAGGAGGAGGGCCCTGTTTTAAAAGGCTCCTGGGAGGGAGGAGACGCTACCTGTAAACAAGTCAAGGAACACTTAACCATACAAATGGGGAGCTCCCAGCACGATGACAGGCAAGGGAAACCCAATTGCTTTTTGTTGTTGTTGTTTTCACAGAACTGAGGGAGGGATCGCAAAAGGGGCCACAATCGGAGTCCTCCTCGACCTAAACAGGAAAACCTTGACATTTTTTATCAACGACGAACAGCAAGGGCCCATCGCCTTCGAGAACATGGAGGGCCTCTTCTTCCCGGCCGTCAGCCTGAACAGGAACGTGCAGGTCAGCAGCGCGCCGTGAGTGCAGAGCGGCTTCTGCTCGCTCTGCTTCTGGCTGCCCATGGTCGGGCAAGTCCACCCCTGAGGGAAGCTGATCCTGTCAGGTTCAGACCCAGACAGGCAGGAAAGGAGGAGGGAAAGGGGTCGACATTGACAACTGACATGCTCCCGAACCGCCTAAGCCCCTTCGTTCTACTTGGACACAGTCTAGTTAACAGTAGCTGGGAAACTGGAATTCTATTGGTGGTTTGCTAATGATTATCCCTCTGAGCCCTGGTTTCATCTTTAGTAGAAATGAAACTCCTGGGCCAGCTGGCATGAAAACAAGTGCCCTGTGCAGTCCCATGAGTGCCTGAGAAGAGAGGGTGTAAGACTGAAGTATTAGCACCGTTACCAGAAATTTTGAGCATCTTCTCTGCACTCTTACTTGATTTATGGGGATGAAAAACAGTCCCTGCCCCCAAAAAAGTAGTTATTTCTGATTTATTGTGAACTAGAGGCCCAATGCACAAAGATTCATGTAAGAATGGGCCTTCCTTCCCCTGGCTGCCGGCACCGCCTTCGCTCCGGCCCGGAGCCGCCTTTCTACCTTCCCATGCTGCCCAGAGGCCCGGAGCGGCTGGGGCAGTTTGGAATGCCTGCATCCTGCCCTGCCCCCAGCCGCTCAGTGCCTGTGTATGCAAAATAACCCACCATCTTTGTTGGGTTAATTTGCATACTCACTCCTGATTGGCTGGTGGTTGTCACGAAGGTACAGTCAGTTTGCATCTTACTCTTTTATTAGTGTAGATAGGAAAACAACAGATCCTTCTCATTCATTCATTCAACAAATATATGTTAAGTGCCTTTCCTGTGTGAGACACTATTATAAGTATTATTCATCAGCGAAAACAAAAACAGATAAAAAATCTTGCCCTCCTAAAGCTCACATTCCAGTTGTAGGAGACAGACAGACAAGTAAGCACAATTACCATGTTCATTATAAAGTGTGTGTGAAGGCAGTCAATGAGAGGGAGCAAAGACCGAGGTAGGGGAAGGGGATCAAGAGTGCTGGGGTTGGAGGGTTTTGCGGTCTTAAACAGGGTGGTCAGTGTGGTTCGGCCTTGATGCACTCACAGGTGAGCTGAGCCTTGAAGGGGGTGAGGGAGGGAGCTGTGTGGGGCTTTCCAGGCAGAGGGAACAGCCAGTGCAAAGTTTCTAAGGCCTGAGGGGCCTCACCAGGCAAGAAAAGGCCACTGGGGTTGGGGCAGTGGGAGAAATGATCAGGAAGGGGTGGGCCCCGCCAGCCACAGCTAGGACTTGGGCTTTCATTTCCCTCTTGAGCTGGAACTCTCATTGTCAGCGTGAATCTCACTCAGCAAATGGCTACCTTAAGATAGGACTCGAGTATTAAAACACTGCGGGTAATTTTTGCTCTACTCAGAACCACAGTCTTGGGAGCTATTTTAAAAATCCATTGTTGTTTATCAGGATGTACAGTAGAAGTGATGCCAGCCCAGTGGCCTCTGCCCTCCTCTCTTCCTGCAACTAGTTGAGTTTTTCTGGGAGGCTGAAATCTAATCTATCAAGTTCAGCCTCTACATTGGAAAAAAGGAAACCATAAAATACCCTAGAAGTGAGCCTTGGAAAACCTCATTCAAAGTTTTTCACAGTTTTAGCTTCTCTTAGTATCTTTAGATCAAGGCTCTTGGGCTGGAGAAGAGGAGGACAAGAACGGGAACAATGGCAGTACTGTGCAAAGTGATTCTAGCCTTGTCCATTGCGGTATGAGGTTGGACAGAAATCAGTGAAATTGCGTTAAGTGCCCATATTTCTTCACACCTGACAATCATTTATGCAATCCCCAAAGGAAAGGCTTATCCTCATTGGAATAACTAGTGGACAAGTAATAACAGAAAGGTTGTCTGCTTATCTGTTCTCTAACCATGGATTTGGCAATGATCACTACAATGTGGCCAACAGGCTTTGTAGATCAATGCCTGGGTCTTTAGTCATAAGGAACACAATCTCTCCAGAATCTTAACATGAGAACCATAGTATCAAGTGTCTCCAGGATCTGGGAGCCCAACATGATGACCAGGTTCCTAGCACAGGCAGAATTCTACTGCAATTCTCTTCAACGTGCTCTAGAGTTTGGGTTAAAGAAGAGTGACCAGATCCCTTTTGAATTAGGAACACACCCACTGTGCCCTGGAAGGAGGGTGCACGGGGAGGGGGAGCTGGGGTCCTGCTATGCCTCCAAGACTCACAGTCTCTTTCCCCAGGTCACTCTTCACACCGGGCTCCCAGTCCCTGACTTCTACTCCAGCAGAGCATCAATAGCCTAAGGACGTGCTGTGGAGGCGCCAGCTGCCTGCTCTTACCTCCACCTGAGAAGCAACTGCAAGGAGCTCAGCCAGAGCTTGGTGGGATGCCAGAGAGCTGGAAGGAGAGGGAGAAGGAGGAGAGCAAAGCTGGTCCTCTATGGTCTTTACACCCCACAGCTCCGCCCCTTCCCTTCCAACCTCTCTATTGCTGTAATGCCTGCGTTCGCTCCCATGTTCAGCAATTCCAACCAGCGAAGGACCCAGACAACCCACGTGTCACTTCGTTTCCTCTTTCAGATTTTGCTTTTAGTTAACTTCACTTTTATGTGCGTGAGTTACATTGTGTTTCCCTGCTGATCGTGTTATCAGTGACATATGGAACTGGCCCTGCCAAGAGGAAATTCCCCTGATAACTTGTTTTCTTAAGCTTTCTGTCAGAGGTTGTAGGGAGAGGTAGGGAAGAAGGAGCTGAATGTGGAGCCTGCAGTTTACCTCCTAGAATGTCCTTGCCCTGCTACCTCTTGTGCAGTGTTAGCTCTGCATAGCTGATCTTTGGGAGGTGGACAGAGTAAAGGTAGCTCTGAAAAGTTTTCCTATCCTTTGAAGCACAAAAGTATCAGCTACACAGCTACACCATGGGTAGGACCGTTAGGATAGCTGGGTCATTAGGACAGGCCAGAACCCTGGTCATTGAATGAAACTGGAAAGTCTCCAGACATAAGCAGACCAGGGCACTTAACAATTTGGTTCATTTCTTTAATACACGTTTTTGATTGAGAGCCTACTATGGACCGGGCACTATTCTAGACACGGGAGGCAGTGGTGAGTACACAGGTGTGGTCTCTGTCCTCCTAGGAGAACAACCCAAAAATAAAATGATAACCAATTGTTATAACTAGAAAGGAAGTAAACAAGGGAGAGAGAGGCTCATTGACAAGATCTCTTAAACCCCCTGCCATGATGCTAAAAAGCCACATATTTTGGCCATAGCACCAGAAACATACCAACTCAATGCCTTTTCAACCGTGCTATTTTAATTAGGGTACCTGCTGCCATTCATCACAGAGCCCTTCTTTGGTAGAAATGATGTCAACATTCTTATTTGTTAATGCTGCAGTGATACTAAGCCTTAAAAATGTATGGGGGGCAGGGGGGAGGAATAGTGCCCAGAAGGAGGTGGGCCCATCCTCAGTAGTGGGGGACGTAGGTTTCAGGCCATCTTAGCGCATTCTCAGGATAAACACGCTCGCCCCCATGTACTCTCTGTGCCTGTGACAGATGAAAAAATCCATCCTCTCTGCTGCCATGTTCAACCTGACTTCCTGGAGTCGTTCAAATAATGTTTGGAAGAAAATGAAATTGTATGCAATTGCTATGAGTGATAGCAAAATAATAATGCTTATTACTTCTATAGAGAGAGAGACTGACATGAAAGTTCCCCTTCAGATTCTTTAGTTTAACATGACATTTTAGAAAATGTAGGATCTGGAAAGATGTTCTGATTAGTGGTCTAAATATTTGCCAGTGAGCCAAGAAATTCACCATGAAAACAAAAACAACAACAACACACACACACATAACAAGAATCCTCTCTAATAAAATGGTAATATGCAAATTAACCATCACTCCGCTACATAAACCACACCCACCAGCCAAGTCACGCCCACCAGCCAATCAGGGCGAGTATGCAAATTAACCCCAATCCAAGATGGCTACAGCCACAGAGAGCAAGGTTTCCTAGGTAACAGAGTAAGCCAAGCTTTCCATAGCCATTGCAGGCCTAAGCCTCCACTCAAGCTACAAAGTTTCAATTATAGAAGGTAAACAAATTCAAACAAATGGCGGCAGAATGGAGCTTGAGAGAGCAGGCCAGGGTTGCCGCCGGCAACAGGGGAAGCAAAGCTTTCCGCACACCTTGGCCGGGCTCACCCGCTTAAGGTAACAAAGTTTCAATTGTAGAAGGTGAATTAACTGCCACAGAAATGGCTGCCGGAGCCCCAGGCTTGGCTCCGCTCCAGGCTACAAAGTTTCAATTGTAGAAGGAAAATAAATTCCAGATACCAGGGCCTCCCCTTGGGTTGCCAGGGGGCGTGGCCGGCCTGCAAACCACCATAGGCCCCTCGCTCAGGCCGCCCCACACCCCAAGGGAACCCCCACCCTTATCTGTGACACCCTTCAGGGCAAACCAACTGGCCCCCACCCGTGCACCAGGCCTCTATCCTATCTAATAAAAGAGTAATATACAGATTGATCATCACTGTAACACGCAATATAGCTGCCCCCATGTGGTCAAAGATCCTGCCCCCATGTGGACACAAGATGGCCACCACAAGATGGCCAGCAGGAGAGGGCAGTTGGGAGGCACCCGGCCTGCAAGGGAGGGCAGTTGGGAGGGACCAGGCCTGCAAGGGAGGGCAGTTGGAGGTGATCAACCCTGCAGGAGAGGGCAGTTAGGGGTGACCAGGCTGGCAGAGGAGGGAAGTTGGGGGCAAACAGGCTGGCAGGGGAGCAGTTAAGCATCAACCAGGCTGGCAGCGGAGTGGTTAGGGGGTGATCAGGCTGGCAGGCAGAAGCGGTTAGGGGCAATCAGGAAGGCAGGCAGGCAAGCAGTTGGGAGTCAGCAGTCCTGGATTGTGAGAGGGATGTCCGACTGCCCGTTTAGGCCCGATCCCACCAGGAGTCCCAGATTGGAGAGGTTACAGGCTGGGCTGAGGGACAACCCCCTGCCGTGCATGAATTTCGTGCACCGGGCTTCTAGTAACAAATAAAAGGGAAGAGGTAGGATGGGAAAGCTAACAAATTAAAGTTTTGGCAAAAAAGTAATATATGTAAATAGCTACTGATTTAGTTTTGTGCTTACCTGATTTAGATGAGTTCTCTCAGTTACAGTTTTTCTAGTCACGTGTACCTAATTTATTGAATGGGTGCTATCCTGTTTCTGTCCATCCTGGTTTCTCTCAGCTACAGAAAACCTCTGTTGCAGGGCAACACTAGTTTGATATTTGATTTATTCTCCAATGAGACTCGATGGCTGGGCCGCTGTAGACTCATAGCTACCCTTGTTCTTTATGAAATCCATCCTGCTAATTAGATTTCTAGTGACTTGTAACATGTAGTTTACACAGAATTGCAAGAATAGAAGCTGCTGTACTAGGAAAAAAAATGACATTTCTGGTGTGCCAATAAATGATTTTTATGAGAGAACATGATATGTGTCTTTGGAATCTCTTATTTTTTCTGCCTATTTGGGAAAGACAATTCGCCTTTGTCAAAGCAACGCTGCTTCAGTGAAGTGTAATTGGAAAGTCCCACAGAGCTCTTGAAAGCACCTGTTATTCACCCGTTTTTCTCCTGGGCGCTGGCACTGTCTCCCGGGAGCACCCAACCCCTCAGTCTTAACTTAGTGTGAAACTCCTATAGTTTAGATGTGGGTGGGGTCTGCCTCCAACCACTGGGGACTGACTTTAACAAAGCGGCTCCTAAAGAAGCCACAGACTCGTACTGCAAAATACAGTGTCGCTGACTTTTTCAAACCTCGTTCCTTCAACATTCCTTTGACTGTTTATGTGGCTAAATAATACAGTTGTTTTTGTGTGCATTCGGATGGCTAAACAATACGGGTGTTTTTAAGTCATTACAACATTATTGATCTCCTTTGCATTGTTAGTAGCTTCTTAAAATAAGCTGCCGTTGTTCTTCATGAAAAGAAAAACATCACCTAAAAGTATATGACCCAGGCTACTCTCGCAGAGCGGAGCATCAGGCAGGTGGTAGCAGCTGCTGCTCTGCCAGGTTTCTGCTCCTCCCTCTTTTCTCATCACCTCCGCCCCTCCCCCAATGCTTTTTTTCTTCTTCTCCTATTGGCCCCACCTATCCTCTGTTTTTTTCCCTCTCTTTTGTTCACTCGCTAATGGAACACTTTGGCTGGTTTTTTACTCTTCTCATGGTACTAAGTAAGGTTAATGGAACTTCTGATTCCTGCTATTTTCTCAGAGGAGCGATTAAGTGATTTATAAGAAATCATCCCATTTTCTGGAAATGAGATCCTGTTTTTTCTGCCTCTAACATGTGCACTAATCAATAGTCAACCTATTGCTAAGACAGGAGGGCTTGCTTTTGAATCAGGATTTCTGATTATGAATCAAGGGAACTTTAGCTAAAGAAGTTCCCAGATCACATTACTTTGTAATTTTTATGAATATGCTAAAGACACCTGCATATATTCTTCAAATATATGTGCCAGCTACTTCCCCTGAGATTGGTGTTTATGGAATCTTAGGTCTGACATACATCACACATAACTGAGGCTACCTACATCTTGTCTTTATCTGAAGAGCCAGCTTTTTGGATACATGCAGAATGTGGGCTATTTTGAACAATGGAAGCACCTAATTAAATACACAGAAACAGCCCTGGCCGGTTGCTCAGTGGTTAGAGCATCAGCCCTTGGAATGAAAGGACGTGGGTTCGATTTCCAGTCAAAGGCACCTACCTGAGTTGCAGGTTCCATACCTGGCCCTGGTCGGGGCACGTGCAGGAGGCAACCAATCGATGTCTCTCTCACATTAATGTTTCTCCCTCTTTTTCCTCCTCCTTCCCTTTCACTCTCTCTAAAAATCAATGGAAAAAATATCCTTGGGTGAGGATTAACAACAGAAAAATAAACAAATAAACACACAGAAACATCAGTCTGGTCCTTTGCATTTATTATCTGCTCCACTCTGCCACAGCTGTGCTAAGCTAAGAGAAGGTGCAGGTATAGACATAGGTATCACAGAATTAGAAAGTGGGGATGGCTGCATAACCTTGTGAATACAATAAAAATCACTGAATTGTACACTTTAAAAGAGTGAAAGGCCGTGTTGGACATGACCAGGACTCTCCTTGCAGCCTCCCTCACACCACAGCTAACAGCCCATTCCTATTTTGCCAAGACTGTCCTCTAAGGTAAAGCCCAAAGCAGAGGGGGAGGGGTGTCGAGGATCTAGCAGCTGACCCCTGACCCTATCTTTTCTTTCCCTTCCCACTTCCCCACACTCTCTACCTTCCTAACAGGGACTTTAACCTGCCCCTGTTCTGAGGGCCATTCTGGTGGAGAGAGTAGAAAACCCGGCTACCATTAAGGAAGCAATTCAAAATAGCACTTACATCAAGCATGTCAAATTCGGGGCCCGCGGGCCACATGTCTTGTTTATTTGGCTCGTGATAGCCTTTGAGTTTGACATGCTTGGCTCACATACTCCCTGTGGTTATGAATCTTGTTCACATACTTTTCCTTCTCCCACAGGTAAAAATAAAGATACCATGAAATCCAAAAGGGTTAATATTGTGGTTGATAATCTTGCCTTTTTCCTCCCAACAATTTTTTTCTGAAATTCTCTAATAATTAATGAAGACCATGGAAATTAACAGTTAACATTCAGCCATGCTTATTAATTTCATTAATAAGCATGGCTGAATGTTAAATGTTAATTACCTGCTTATCAACTTACAAACCATCTTTTTTTTTTTAATCCTCACTCAAGGAAATGTTTATTGATTTTAGAAAGAGAAGAAGGGAGAGGGAGAAAGAGAGAAAAACATCAATGTGAGAGAGAAACATCAATAGTTGCCTCCTGCAGGTGCCCCAACAAGGGATCGAACCCGCAACCTAGGCATGTGCCCTGAATGGGAATTACACCTGCAAACTTTTGGTGTATGGGACAATGCTCCCATCAACTGAGCCACCCAGCCAGGACCAAACCATCTTTTGATGTATGACCATGATTTTTAATGTGTTTGATGAAGGAAACCGTAAAGCTAAAGAAACCATCTTGAAGAGAGAAGCTTCATGAAGGTATAAACCAGGGCTTCTCTACTGTGGCTAAAATTCTCTGAGGGCAAGATGTTCAACTATGCATTTAGATATGTCCTGCACCAAGAAAGGGACACAACGTAAGATAAAGCATGTAAGAGTGCTTTGCACAATAAAGATGAAAGACATGCTAATGCAGGATTAATTATTGTAACCTCTGCACTCTGCATAGCAGACAAGCCTGAGAGGAAGGAGTAGTGCAGTGGCTGAGAGCAGTTTCCGGCAGTGACTGACTCCTGGCCCTGGCCCTGGCCCTGGCCCTGGAGGTGTGCCAGCTGCGTGCCCTGGAGCAAGCAATGAAAACTCGTGCAGTTTCCACATCTTTAAAGTGGAGAGAATCACAGACTTTTTTGAGGGTTAAATCAAATAATATATGTAAAACAGTCTGAACAGTTCCTGGCCCATAATGAGTGAGTGCCATGGCATTTTATTTGCGTGCAATTCATTAATAGTGCCACCGTTCTATCCCTTCCCACCACCACCCTTTTTGTTTGTTTGTTAATCCTCACCCAAGGATATTTTTTCCATTGATTTTTTTAGGGAGGGAGGGAAGGAAGGAGGGAGTGAGAGAGAGAGAAACATTGATGTGACAGAGGCACATGGATTGGTTGTCTCCCACATGTACCCTGACTGGAGCCAGGGATCGAACCTGCAACCAGATATGTGCCCTTGACCGGGAATCGAACCTGTGACCCCTCCGTGCTCGGGCTGCCGCTCCAATCACTAAACCACACCGGCCAGGGTCCCCCCCTTTTTTATTACTAAGATCCCATTTGAGCATCAATAATAATTCTTACCATCATCTCCTTGGGAGACAATGCCTATTTTTGGAACTTGACAAAATGTTTGCTAAATTCTCCTGCAAAAATTAAAGAATGTAGGCAAGCAAACTCTGAGAAAAGGTAGTAACTTGACTTGTAGGACACATTAAAATCTATTTCAAAGCCACAGTAATCAAAGTGGTGTAATATTCCTGCACTCAACTACAAGATAACTCAGACATAGAAATTTTAGTAGATGTTGAGTAGAGAATCACAATGGAGGAAATGAAAATTATTCAAAAATGTTGAAAAATATTATTTGAAAATTGGTTAACTATTTGAAAAGCAAAACTATATCCTTTATCACAACATTTTCCAGATGGTAAGGTGTTAAACATAAAATATTTAAAACTGTAACAAACCAGAAGAGAATGCTAATATTCATTTGCTCTTTCTCAAGGAGGCTTAAGTCACTGTAAATTACTTTATGCAAATGGCTTACCAGTTTTCTAGGACTCCTCTCCAACTTACATTTTACATTGCGAACACTTCTTTGTTACCTTTGCCTATATATCATAGCCATCTGTTTTCTTCTTCAGTTAACTGGGTCCATCTTTTTCCTGTCTAAACCCACATCTAGTACTAAAGATTTATTGAGTGTATTGATTTATTGTTAGGCTGCCATTTAACAAGCTCCCTTTAAGGAAAGACTGAGGTATTAAATATGAACTACTCTGCACTCTGTTTCTGGGCTGTATTTTCAACCTAATAGTTAATGAGTTTACAATGAACCAGTCATCTGAGGTAAGTGAGGATCCTCATGGTTCTATTCGTAATGCTGATTTCCACATGTGATTTGTGAGAAAACCACTCCACTTCAGATATTTTCCTAATTGCCTGGTAGGCTGTGTGGCTATCAGATATGAAGAAATGTCTCCTGTCGTATCGGTTGGGTAGGTTTAAAATGACGAGCAGGCGAAGGTTAATTGCAGCTTCTCAAGAGGCCGGCTTCATGGTTGGCAATACCACAGGCTTTGCAGAATATGCGAACCTTAACTATCTAGGCACAGGGACGCACTCAGACCTGCAGAGAAAATTACAAATTTCTATCAGAAAGAAATCAATCTTAGAAACCTCGAGGATCAGACAAAACTTCGTGCCATTATTATATTCTAGGTCTTCAAGATTCCAACTAAGACCAAGGATTAAGATGTAGTGCAGTTACCACCTACAATACATATACTGTGTGAAACCAGTTGTCCATCACCAAGTTGAGGGGACACTTGGTGTTAAGAGAATTGAGCACCTGCTCTCCATGCCTGGGGAATGGACAGAGACTCTCAGGGGATCAGATGAAGCACTGAGGCCAGGGGCAGTGGGGATGTCAAAGCAGGGCCTCAAAGGAAACAGGAGAGAACTGGACGCAGGGGCAGATTCAGTGCAATGATGGCCAATGCATTTCACAGGTGCTTCTTTGCTTTAGAAGTCTCAGGCTTCATCCTTAGTCCTCTTTGCAGGTGTGTGGCAGTAACTAAAGAAACCTAATCATCACTGGGGCACATTCCTAGTAGAAACTTTCAAAGACACTTTAAAAGAGGGCATTTTTTATTGATTTGAGGGAGAGAGGGAGGGAGAGAGAGAAGAGACAGAGAGAGAGAAACATTGTTTTGAGAGAAATATCCATCTGGTGCCTCCCATACACACCTGGGCTGGAATTGAACCTGAAACCCGGGTATATATGCCCTGACCAGGAATCAAATCCACAACCATTTTGGTGTACAGGACAACGTTCAACCAACTGAGCCACCCGGCTAGTTTGCGTTTTGACTTTTGTATTTCACACTTAAACAGCTCTGCAATGAAGATACATCTTACGTGTGTCGGAAGAAAGGCCTCAGCTACTAGCAAGGTGATGGTTCTCGGCCTGCACAGCATGTGGAAATCATCTGGGGAACTTTAAAAATACTGCTCCCAGGCTACTAGTTTCATTGGTCTGGGATGCAGCCTGAGAATGCGGGAATTTTTAAGTTCCCACAGTGATTTCAACCTGCAGCCAAGGGTGAGAATGCAGACTAAGGACTGAGTGGGTGGCATGTAGTCAGGCGGTGGTTACTGGCTGTACATTTGGGAAATTAATAGGATGCAGGGGTGGGGGCATCAGTTCATCAGTCTGCTACTTCTGTGAGTTATTTGCATTGGTAGCTGATCAATTTAACTTCACATGCTTGTCACTTAAAACGTCTTTTAAAATATTCCACAAGATAGATTTTTTTTTAATTTGGATATGTGCAAAATTAATACTCATACACTGGATAATACAACTGAAGAAAGTAATAATTGCCAAAATTCTGAAAACAGATCACAGATTTTTATTTGCTGGTACCAACTGACATGTCAAGAACTACCATTCAGATGGTCCAAATCTGTTAAAAGTTTCCAGCTACCTTTACTTATAGCTATAACTCAATTAAAAGCAATCATACAAACCAAGTAGCCAAAAGGGAAATACAAACAAACAAAAACCCACACACAACCCACAGTATTCTCTGATATGTGTTTAAATTACTAGTATTCTTCAGCATCACAAATCTGCTAACAAGGTCCAGATCATGAGCAGGTGTTACCATCACATCACATGTAACTGCCTATGGCCACACTTGATAGGCATTTTAGACCTCAACTGTGCTGGTCACTCTGAAGAAGCAAATACCACGTATTTGTGGGAATGAATGTACTCTATTATAAACCAGGTTTTTAAAAAGTTGTGTACATTTAATGTTGTATTTGTCTGCTTTTCTTCAAAAGAGCCAATATTAAGTCAGTTGTGCATTTTATAATCTCTGACAAAGGCATCTTACAATTGAGGAATACTCTAATAATATTAGTAGCCATATAGTGAATCTTATTGTATTCCATGCAATGTACGAAGGGCTTTATGTGAATCATTTCACTTAATCCTCATGTGACTTATGCATTTTTATTATTAGCATTTTAGAAATGAGAAAACTGAAGCACGAAAGGGTTAAGTAACTTGCCCAAGGTCACACAGCAGGCAAGTGTTAGAGCCAGGATTTGAACTCAAACAGCCTCACCCTAGGATTTGTGCTCTTAACCACATGGTTGCAGGACATTGTGATTGCTACACATAGGATGTACCATATACACCACACTCATTCAGTCAATAAATATTAAGTACTAAACAGTTATAACTACCAGGGGGAGCAGTGAGCAAAATAGACAAGGTCTCTACTTTCTTAGACCTGATATTCTAATAGGGAAATGCAAATGCAAAGGAAGGAAGGAAGGAAGGAAGGAAGGAAGGAAGGAAGGAAGGAAGGAAGGAAGGAAGGAAGGAAGGAAGGAAGGAAGGAAGGAAGGGAGAGAGGGAGGGAGGGAGGGAGGGAGGGAGGGAGGGAGGGAGGGAGGGAGGGAGGGGAAGACAGGGGAAGGAGGAAGAAAGGAAGCTCAAGATAATTTCAAATAATAATAAATAGCGGAAATCAAACAGGCTAATGAGGTAGAAAGTTTTGGGGTGGTCAGCAATTGCCTCTCTGAGGAGGTGACAGGCTGAAGGGCCAGGGATAAAAATCTGGAAGCAGTAACAAGCTGGTTATGTCTAAGGCACTACCGAGAATCAGTGCAGCAGACAGATAGGACGAGAGAGGAGGGGGGCCAGATAATGTGGGCAGATGGGCAGGGCCAAACCACGGGGGCTCCGCAGGCCAGGTACTCCCGTTAGGAGACTTTGGTTACCAAAAACCCAAACCTGACTCTGGCTGACCTAAAGGCACAGAAGGAAGGCACTAGAATGGTACAGGCTAGCTCAGAATGATGGAACCTGGGCAGCTCCGGGAACTGAGGGGCAGGAACTGAGGGGCAGTCAGCCTTCTCCAAACCCCAATCCACCACCACCCTTCCCCCATCCACCTCACAAAAGCTCCCCCTCTTTCTCATCTTTTTGTCTCTGCTCAAGATTTGACTCCAGAAATACAGGGTCTGATTTTGCCTGGGTCCTGTGTCTGCCTTTAGTGAAGGGAGGACAGGACATCTTGGCTTAGAACCCCAACCACTGCATCCGCTCTGACTGTTGTCAGAAAAGCGGGCATGGGTGCTGGCAGCAAAATGCGCAAAGTGACAGCTTCTATCTCTGTCATGCTTTGAATGAATGAGTGCTGCTTACGTCTGTGCCTTTAATTGCTGGGATGTGTTCTTCGTTTTACAAAAGCAAATGTTTTAGAAATGGAAGGAAGCAAGGAGGCTCAATTTCAATCTATGCAGAGAATACACAGTGAAGGAGGAAATTCTCTTCAGTATTGACTTTATGTCTCAAAATATCAGATGCTCACAATGGATTTAGCTCAAAAAACAACAGAGCTTCTACCACCCAGTCGAAATTGGGGCCACAGCCAATATTACCTAATACATCTTTTCCAAGAAATCACTGCCTCTATGCTACGCAAAACTGAACTGGGAATTTTTTTGCATGGCAGAAAGATCCACACAGCTGATAAGAAAGAAAGAAAATCATTCCTGGGGTATTGCTGATCTGAATGTCTGGACTTCTGAGTCAGAAAAACCAGGTTCCCAGCCCAGGTCAACCACTTATTGGATACGAGTTTAGAAAAGTTAATCTAATCTTAATCAGCCTTAATTTGTCACAAACCAAAAGTAATAATACTTACAGGAGAGGATGATTGTGAGGATTAAGTTAGAAAATATGCGAAGTGCCTGATGCAGCACCTTATTGGGATTCCTGTTAATTAAGCTCTTATTGATCTTTGCAATGGAAAGTGGTCAGCATATAATTAAATACACATTGCTAGAATGCTTGCAGAGTGCATGTGGAGGGGAAAAGATTTACAAAAGGTTTTGGCTTTGAAGAATTTTAAAAGTTCACACCAGTGTTTCTTAGGGCAAGTAATAATTGCTACTATTACTTTAGGGCTCACAGTGTGTCCTGTGCTATTCTAAATACTTCACTTTTATTAACTCATTTAATATACACAACAGCCCTGTCAGGTGGCATTACTATCATCCCTCATTTTAAACATCAGGTGTATGTCATTTGCCTCAGGTCACATAGCTGGTAAGTGACAGAGTTGGGATTTGAACTCCCACATGTTGGTTCTGGATCCTTCACTCCTAACTATTCTGCTTTATTCTCCAAAGGGCAAAGCAGCACTAATCCACACCCACATCCCAGCCCCAGGGCTGTGCAACTTCCTCCTTTGCATTCAAAGTTGTCCATTTGGGATTTGGAGCAAAAAACTAAAAGTCCAATTTTAAAATTATGTGTTTTGTTAGTTCTCCAAAACTAAACTTTAAAAATTAGCAAGTTTTAAGTTTTGTTAGAAAAGTACTTTATGCGACTATGAGGTTTTTGAAGACAGGGACCATGTCTTCTTCAATATTGTCCCATGTGCCCACTGTTCCCTATAAGCTGTTCCGAGTAAATGGACGCAAACCAACCGTCCTTTGGCACCTGGTACTGGTCAAGCTTCTCAGCTCCTCTGTTCACTAGAGTGGCATGCATGGCATGAAGAATGGTTTGTGTCCATGTATTTGACTACTTTAGACACTTCATGTAAGTGGGATCATGCAGTATTTGCCCTATGTGACTGGTTTACTTCATTTAGTATAATGTCCCCAAGATTCATCCATGTTGTTGCATATTATAGAATTTATTTCTTTTTTAAAGCTGAAGAATATTCCATTGTCTGAATATGCCATGTTTTCTTTATCCATTCATCCACAGATGGGCATTTAGGCTCTGTCCATAGCTTGGCCATTGTGAATAATTCTGCACTGAACATGGGGGCGATAAAACACATAGAATCAAAGAGTGGAATGATGGTTGCCAGAAGCTGGGGACGGGGTATTGGGGAATTGCTAATCAATAAGCATAAAGTGTCAGCTAAGCAAGATGAATAAGTTCTAGAGATCTGCTATCAACATTGTACTTACAGTTAACAATACTGAATTATGCACTTAAATTTTTTCCAAAAGAGTAGCTCTGATGTTAATTGCTCTTGCCACAATAAAAAAAAAAAAAAATGTTTAAGGATTGTGTCCAGGACCTGGAGAAATTCTAATAGAGACCTGGCCCTTGATCTTGGCAGATCACCAAGCTGGGGTAAAGAGGCTCTTTTCTCTAAGTTTCATTGCCCATCGAGAATCCTCAAGGACAGAGAACAGAGTCCCAACTCCAGGTGAAACCCCAAAGTAAATATGGGGTCTCTTTGGCGCCCTCTCACTTTCCTTTCTGTATCCACCACTTCTCATCCAGAATACAGTATCCAAGGCACTGAAAGCTTCCAATAGCTACAACATGCCCCATGCCTCAGGAGCCATACTCAGCTCAATCTCTTTTCCATTTCCCTCATTAATCAAATTTTCCAGTCTTCAATTTCCGGGTTTTTGCTATATCAGAGTAAAAATCTCTAGTACAGTTTCTTACAAACTCCCCACTAAAATATCCATATAAGCTTCTTTTAAATATATATATATATATTTTATTGATTTCAGAGAGGAAGGGCAAGGGAGAGAGAAATAGAAACATCAATGATGAGAGAGAATCATCGATTGGCTGCCTCCTGCACGCCCCCAGTGGGGATGGATCCCACTTCCCGGGCATGTGCCCTGACCAGGAATTGAACTCTGACCTCCTGGTTCATGGGTCGATGCTCAACCACTGAGCCAACCCAGCCAGGCATCCATGCAAGGGTCTTAAAATACAAAAGTTTCAACAGCATGGGAAAACCTATCCATTATTTGACAGTGCCTAAAAAGAATCTAGACCACCAATGTCAACATAAAGAAAGCTGAACTGCACAATGTAATTGTGGCCAAGAGGCAAAGGGAACTTGTTGAAATAAACAGACTCCACCCTCTGGGGCAGAGCAGCATGATCCCCTTGAAGGGAGAGAAAAAGAAGCTTGGGTCACCCCACCCCATCAGCACCCAGCTCAGAAATGCAGGGTCTGCACAGAACAATACCCAGCGAGCTATGCCCTGCTGCAGCCAAGAGGGCACCCACCCCTTCTTGTTGTACTCATTCAGGACCATGCCTCTCAGGACGCACACTGCTGTAGGCAGAGGGGCGCTGGCACATGAGGGCTGAGGAGGGAAGACCTTCAGAGGCCAGCCATGCTAAGGGTGTTTTGCTAATATAGCTGAAGACAAAAATTATTTTTCTCAGTGAAGCAGAACAAAAGAGTGGGAGTTGGGAGCAGGGTGGCTAGAAGGTAAGGATTTTTAAACTGCAGCCATTGCTGTACTAAGGACACTATAGACAACTGTTTGGGGGAAAACTGCTTTTTTTCTGTTCTTTTGTTAAAATGCTTTAAAGGGACCTCTGATTCTGTGAAAGGAAGGTCCCAGCCCAGCCCAGCAGGCTGACTGAGAGAATGTGGAACTGACTATTCTGTTGCAGTAACATGAGTGTTGCCTCTTTGTGTGGATGGGGTGTGGGCACAGGGGTTTGTTTGTTGTTTCTTTGGTGTGTTTTGTTGTTGTTGTTGTTGTTGTTGTTCTTGTTGTTGTTGTTCATTTTGAGGGACTTCCTTTTCCTCCTGGCAGCCCAGAGATTACAGCTGGGGGTCTCAAGAGAACAAAAAAGTGGATTAAAACACTCTAAAAGGGTGGTCTCCAGGAACATGGAATCAGAGTAGGACCCAGGGAAAGAAACTGCCAGCAAGGAATTCCCTCTGACAGTGTTTGCCAAATGGTCTTCGGGCACAGTGATGCCTGGTATCTGATTTCAAGATACTTCCTGTGTTGTGAGCTATCTCTCTCCTATTACCACCACACACACACACACCCCGCCAAGTCTTTAGAGAAGCTCCCTTAACTTATAGAACTAGGACCTGTGTTAAGCGAAAAGTGCCTCTGTGCTCGAGACTAAGTGATTTGGAGGTTGGAGAGTACAGCAAAATGCCCAGGATTTATTCTAAATAAAATTGTGTTGTATTCGTATAATGGAATCCAATACAACAATGAAAACATATGATGTTTGACAAGAAACGTACAGACATAATGTTGAGTAAAAGAAGTCAGGCAAAATGGAGTTGTACGATCCGATTCTATTTACACAAGGGTTAATGCAGCCAGAGGTGAGGTGCAGTGTTGGAAATCAGGATGGTGATTGCCTATAGGACGGATAGTGACTGGGAAGGGGGCACCAGACAGGCTTCCAGCCGCTCATAATGTCTGTAGCTCAGTCTGGGTGGGTTGCACACAAGTTCCTCATTTGTAAAAATTCATTGCAATACAGACTTAAGATATACCTGTCTGTAAGTATGTTTTACTGCTATAAAAATATTACCCAAAGAGGGGGGTTTTCAAAGAGCTGATACGGGATGGGACAAAAGTGGGTTTACATTTGTTCATGTGGAAAATAATACAATATTAACAAATTATACAAGAATAAACTCTGTATTTCGCATACTCACATCTGTAAACCTACTTTTGCCCCACCCTGTACATCAAAGGAGAAACAGTTATGGTTGTTTTAGTAAATTTCAACATATCTAAGAATCTGACTAATAGTATGTACATAATACCTACTTCTCTAGTTCTTAGGAGACATTTTTGTTGGTTTTTTAGTCAGGGGACATCTCATGAATCCAGCAAATGTCACTGGTATTGCTCCTACTGGCCTTTCCAACCCTCCAGCCCCTGCACACCAAGTCCTGTACTTCTGGGAGTCTCCAGAAGGTGTCTCCACAGGCCCGCAATCTGGCTGGCAGCACCTCAGCCCACTGAGCTGCCCCAGACCCTCCCCTGACCTGTGCGGAAATGAAATGCAAGGATGACTCTCCTGTTCATGTAAAAAGATAAAACAGTGTTTCTGGGATCTGAGCGTTTTTTATAAAGCTAAGCAAGAAAATTCTTTTTTTACTGACTGGCCTCTTTGTCCAATGGAGCACATGCTTCTAGGTACATGCCCCAACCAGACTTCCTGCTTCCCTGACGACGAGGGTTTCTTCCTGGCTCAAGCTAATCAACAGACTCTTTCTACTCTTAGGGTGAGTTCTCACCCAAGAAGCTCCTCAGCCTTAACTAGCCACCCACAGCTTCTACACAAGCCTATGTGTACCTTAGCCCCAGCAATGGGCATGGCCTGACTTCTTTCCCCGTGACTCCAACTGCCCGGGGCACACTGACTTCACTCGGGCCTGACTCACCACTTTGCAGACATGCCCATGCGAGCTTGAAAACCTGTGATAGGCCCCAGTGAGCAGTGTAGAGGTCCAGTACTCTGCTACTGTAAACTCATATGGTTCACTGGGAAGTCCAAGCCACTAGCAGACCCAATTTCTGTGTGTTACGAATCTAGCATAAGAATGTAAAGGTCCATGCCTTTTTATTTTTAAGACTAGAGGCCCGGTGCATGAAAATTCGTGCACTTGCGGAGGGGGGGGGGGGCGCGGGGGGGGGGCGGTCCCTCAGCCCAGCCTGCACCCTCTCACAATCCGGGACCACTCGGGTAGGGTCACTAGGCCTGGCCTGAGATCAGGGCCTATCAGGGCTTTCCTTCCCCGGGCTGCAGGCAGCTGGCCCCACCCCCGCCACCACTGCCACTACTTGCCATCTGTGCAGCGCTGCACCCCCTCCCCTGCCACCGGTGGACTCCATCTGCAGGCTACAGGCTGGGGTGCAATGGCTTGGCTGGCCTGGGCCTCCCTCTTTCTTTGTTGGGGGAGGGGCCAGCCCTGCGAGGAGCCATCTGCCTACCTGATCACCCCTAACCCCTCTGCCTGCCTGCCTGATTGCCCCTAACCGCTTGCTTGGGGGCAGGGCCAGCCCTGCGAGGGGCTGTCTGCCCACCTGATCTCCCTAACCACTTGCCTGCCTGCCTGATCACCCCTAACTGCTGGTCTGCCTACCTGATCACCCCTAACCGCTGGTCTGCCTAACTGATCACCCCTAACCACTGGTCTGCCCTACCTGATCACCCCTAACCACTCTGCCTGCCTGCCTGATTGCCCCTAACTGCTTGCTTGGGGGTGGGGCCAGCCCTGCAAGGGGCTGTCTGCCTACCTGATCTCCCCTAACCGCTTGCCTGCCTACCTAATCACCCCTACCGCTGGTCTGCCTACCTGATCTCCCCTAACCACTTGCCTGCCTACCTGATCTCCCCTAACCACTTGCCTGCCTACCTGATCACCCCTAACTGCTGGTTTACCTACCTGATCACTCCTAACCACTCTGCCTGCCTGCCTGATTGCCCCTAACCGCTTGCTTGGGGGCAGGGCCAGCCCAGCGAGGGGCCATCTGCCTACCTGATCTCCCCTAACCCCTCTGCCTGCCTGCCTGATTGCCCCTTACCACTTGCTTGGGGGCGGGGCCAGCACTGACTTCCGGTTGGTCAGCCTCTGGTCATTACTGGTCATTACGACCCAGGGTTTTTATATATTAGGATTGTAACAATGTTCTAGATCAGAATAAATTATTTTAGATTTCAATATATTTATATTTATATTTTGAAAGGGAGAGAGTACCATCTACTTTATGCTCTAGCTAAAGTGATGAGAATAATCAATTTTTATTTATCTTCAGAATATGGGTAATTTTTTCACACTGTTTTAGTGCATAAACCTCTGGAGCAAAGAAAGAAATAAAGCAGTAATTAAAATTGCAATCACATCCTTTTCAGAACCACTCAATAGCCTGAGATGTCAAGTTCAAATGGCAAATTCCTCCACCTGCTGGTGTAAGCCTGTCTCTGCCATTCTCACACTGAATCTTTTCCTCAGAAATACAAGACAATTTGTCATGAAAACATGATGAAGGAAGTAAACTTCATATTTTCATGTTAAACTGGAAATGTGTAATGATTCAATAACTAAGATACTATCCTACAAGAGGGTAGAGGAGTAAATAGGACTTCCAGGAAGAAAAAAGAAACATCTGTTGTCAATTGGCTTCAAGACAAATACAAGATTGTCCTTCCTTCCTTGAACTTAGATAGCACTTAAGATCTGGGCTAGGGAGAAACCAAGATGGCGGCATAGGTTAAACACCTAACCTACAGCCGGGCACAACAATATCAAAAACACAACTAAAAGTCAAAACGGACATCATCCAGAACCACAGGAAAGCTGGCTGACTGAAATGCCCACAATTAGAAGGAAAAAGAAAACCACAAGGAAAATCAGAGAAGCCGTAAAAGCTTGAGGTATGGAGACACAGGCGGAGACACGAGCCCGCGCGCGTGCGGGGAAGACGGAGCCGGAGAGGAAGGGGCGGCTGACGGCCTGGCTGGCGTTCTCTGGCGGGAAGGAGATAAAAGCGCCAGATTGTGCTGAACCCCAGCTCCGACTGCACTGAACCCCATTTCCCGGCGAAACCCTGGGAAGCCGGGCTCATGCTGGGGGAGTCTGAGCTGTGGGACGGAGACACAGAGGAGCTGCGCCGGAGCCGCGCACGGGAATGCGCGCAGAGGAGGTTCTGTTGCCTGTGCCGCTGGATTGCCCTAGCGGGAAGGAGACAAAAGCTCCGGTCTATGCTGAACCCCCAGTTCCAACTGCACTGAACCCCAGTTCCGGGAAAGACCCGGGGAAGCCATGCTCATACTGGGGAAAGCTGGGCTGTGGGGCAGAGATGCAGAGAGGCGGCGAAGAGCAGAGCACCGGAGGCGCGCACGGGATTGTGCGCGGAGGATGGGCTGTTGACTGTGCCGCTGAGTCGCCCTGGAGGGAAGGAGACAAAAGCGCCAGACTGAGGTGAGCCCCAATTCTGACTACACGGAGACCCAGTTCCGGGAGAGAATCTGGGAATCCAGATTCATTGGGTGAGAGACTAGACTGTTTGGCAGCGCGCGAAACTCCAGGGCACTTTTCTCTCAGAGGTGTTTGCTGGGAGTACGGAGGGACACAGGAACCTCATAGGGCGGGGCTGACAGGAAGCCAAGGCGGTAGGCTCCGCCCTGTAACTCCGCCCCATCCAAGCTGAACACAGAGGCTTTTACAATTTTGCAAGTCTAGTTGAATGGGGCTGTCTCCCGGCATAGACACAGCTGATCCTCACAGCCAATTGGGCTGGAGGTCACATCCTCCCAGTGTACCAACAGCAATCAAGGCTTAACAACACCAAGACTTTGCACTCAGCCCACAAAGGGGGATATCAAGAGCGACCACCTAGGGAGATTGGGGAAGCTGAGCGATAGGGAGGCAGCCAAAAGGGGAAGACACCGAAACAGGTCACGAATATAAGGGATGCTGTAATTCCTGCTGAGGGGCCACAGGCAGTAGCTGACCTACACTACATTGGAGACCCAGAAATGAGGGCATCTAGTGGTCGGTGTGAGATGACACCAGACTTCGACCACTCCCATAAGGGACACATTCAAGAGGCAGACGCAGTGAGCGCCGAAGCCTTGCTGCACCAAGACCCGGCACATAGGCGTGTCTTCCGCACAGCAACTCTTCCTTTATAGACACAGAGGGTCCGCACGGCCAATAGGCCTGGAGGACAATTCCTCCCAGTGACACCAACAACAATCAAGACTTAACTATACAAACAAGGACCAAAATGGAGGCATAGGGCAGAAGCCTGATTGCTGCCTACCACAACGGTTTTGAGACTACGACGGGAGAGCAGAGCAGACACCATCCAGAACCACCGGAGGGCTAACTGAGCGGATGCTATACAACTAGAATAAAAGAGAGGGGTACGCGGGATGAAGCTGATGCCGGTGACCCAAAGACCACACTTTAAAAACTACGGCTCAGGCGACACAATGGCGGCCTGGAACGTGCTTGGTGCAGTTCCCCCAGTGGTCTCCGGCTGAGGGGAAGGCTTCACTCGCTGCCGAGCACGGACAGACGAGCCCCTGGGAGACATGGGGCGGGAGACTACGCGCTTGCTGACCTCCGAGTCCTTCAAGAATCTCAACACCCCGGAAGCGGCCAGGTGCGCACGCTCGGCGACCGGCCACCGCTGCAGACCCAAGGGCCAACGCAGCCACCCCGGACCAGCCCACCGCCGCGCACCGGGCACACCGGAGCTTCGCCGAGCCCGCCGCCCAACGAGTTCTGCGGTGGCTGCCCTGGAACTCTGAGAAAATGGCCGAAGGAATTGCTGAGAGGGAATTGACCAACAGGAATTGGGATCAAGAAGACGAAACCCCGCTGGGACCCGGATCCGGGTGAAGCCGCGTGCCCCTGGGACTGGGTGAGGCTGGGAACTGGGTCAGGGTGAGGCTGGGCCCCGGGTCCGGGTAAAGCCACGTGCCCCTGGGTCCGGGCGAGGCCATGCGCCCCTGGGTCCGGGTGAGGCTGAATCCTGGGTCTGGGCGAGGCCGCGTGCCCCTGGATCCGGGTGAGCCCTGGGCCCCGGGTCCGGGCGAGGCCGCGGGCCCCTGGATCCGGGTGAGCCCTGGGCCCCGGGTCCGGGCGAGGCCGCGGGCCCCTGGATCCGGGTGAGCCCTGGGCCCCGGGTCCGGGCGAGGCCGCGGGCCCCTGGATCCGGGTGAGCCCTGGGCCCCGGGTCCGGGCGAGGCCGCGGGCCCCTGGATCCGGGTGAGCCCTGGGCCCCGGGTCCGGGCGAGGCCGCGGGCCCCTGGATCCGGGTGAGCCCTGGGCCCCGGGTCCGGGCGAGGCCGCGGGCCCCTGGATCCGGGTGAGCCCTGGGCCCCGGGTCCGGGCGAGGCCACGGGCCCCTGGATCCGGGTGAGCCTGGCCCCGGGTCCAGGTGAGGCCGTGGGCCCCTGGATCCGGGTGAAGCAGTGCCCCTGGGTCCAGCCGAGACCAAACCAGAGGGAGTCGGACCTGCATTACCACCATTTGTCCACCATCCAGAGCTGAGGGGTCAGTGCCGACATGTACTCATAGGGAACCGGTGGACATTGATATTGGGTCTCAAAAGAACTGTTGGTCCAGAAAGAAACTCACTACAGACTGATTCATTTGCCTGTCAGCATAACTATTATTGCCCGTCGCACATTCAATTCTTATAAGTATATCTATAGTGACACATGATTTCGCTCATCTAGGGGAAATGATGAACAACATAGACTGATGAACAAGAACAGAACCAGAAACAAGGAGGCATCGATCGGACTATCGGGCCTCAGAGGGAGGATAGGGGAGGGTGGGGGGAGGGGGGAGAGATCAGCCAAAGGTCTTGTGTGCATGCATATGAGCCTAACCAATGCTTAAGTTCAACAGAGGGTTGGGGCATCCAGGGGGAGGGGTGTGGGATGGGAATGGGGGGATGAGGACAAATATGTGACACCTTAATCAATAAAGAAATTTAAAAAAAAAAAAAATTTTGTAAAAAAAAAAAAAGAGAGAGAAGAATAAGAAGAGATTATAGGGACAATACCAACCAATCAATATACACTAAAATTTTTCAACTTAATTCACAAGTCCTATCAGAATTATTAGAAATGTAACATTTTATAACAATTATTGAATTTGATGCCTGCTGAATTCCAAGGCACAAGTATAAGATACTGTCTGGATCATATTTTTCACCATTTGGTCTCCGCACCTCTTGGATAAATTGGCATAAGCCCACACTCAACTCAGCAAAAGTGCATGACAGAATATCTTCCTTCAGCTTGATAGAGCGGACTGTAGGAAAGTAGAAGACATCTGAAATATTAACTTATAAGAAATATAATGCCTGGCTGGTATGGGTCAGTGGTTGAGCATCGACCTATGAACCAGGAGGTCACAGTCCGATTCCCAGTTAAGGCACATGCCCGGGTTGTAGCCTCGATCCCCAGTGTGGCGCGTGCAGGAGGCAGCCGATTGATGATTCTCTTTCATCACTGATGTTTTTCTCTCTCTCACCTTTTCTCTCTCTGCGATTAATAAAAAATTACTAAACAAAAAAAAAAAAAAAAAGATCTGGGCTAATTGGTTTTTTTCTCTAGTACATTCTGCCTTGTATTTTCGTGTGAGCAGGTTGCCTTGACCTAGTTTAAAAGTTCTTGTATCCGGGTGAGCCTGGGTCCCGGGTCCGGGGGAGGCCCTGGGCCCCTGGATCCGGGTGAGCCTGGGTCCCGGGTCCGGGCGAGGCCCTGGGCCCCTGGATCCGGGTGAGCCTGGGTCCCGGGTCCGGGCGAGGCCCTGGGCCCCTGGATCCGGGTGAGCCTGGGTCCCGGGTCCGGGCGAGGCCCTGGGCCCCTGGATCCGGGTGAGCCTGGTCCCGGGTCCGGGCGAGGCCCTGGGCCCCTGGATCCGGGTGAGCCTGGGTCCCGGGTCCGGGCGAGGCCCTGGGCCCCTGGATCCGGGTGAGCCTGGCCCCGGGTCCGGGTGAGGCCGTGGGCCCCTGGATCCGGGTGAGACTGTGTCCCTGGTCCGGGTGAGGCCGTGGGCCCCTGGATCCGGGTGAGACTGTGTCCCTGGTCCGGGTGAGGCCGTGGGCCCCTGGATCCGGGTGAGGCCACGCGACCCTGGGTCTGGGAGAGGCCACGCGCCCCTGGGTCCGGGTGAGGCCATGCGCCCCTGGGTCCGGATGAAGCTGAATCCTGGGTCTGGGCGAGGCTGTGTGCCCCTAGATCCGAGTGAGACTGGATCCCGGGTCCGGGTGAGGCCGTGGGCCCCTGGATCCGGGTGAAGCCGTGCCCCTGGATCCGGCCGAGACCAAACCAGAGGGAGTCGGACCTGCATTACCACCATTTGTCCACCATCCAGAGCTGAGGGGTCAGTGCCGACATGTACTCATAAGGAACTGGTGGACATTGATATTGGGTCTCAAAAGAACTGTTGGACCAGAAAGAAACTCACTACAGACTGATTCGTTTGCCTGTCAGCATAACTATTATTGCTCGTCGCACATTCAATTCTTATAAGTATATCTCTAGTGACACATGATTTCGCTCATCTAGGGGAAATGATGAACAACATAGACTGATGAACAAGAACAGAACCAGAAACAAGGAGGCATCGATCGGACTATCGGGCCTCAGAGGGAGGATAGGGGAGGGTGGGGGGAGGGGGGAGAGATCAACCAAAGGTCTTGTGTGCATGCATATGAGCCTAACCAATGCTTAAGTTCAACAGAGGGTTGGGGCATCCATGGGGAGGGGGGTGGGATGGGAATGGGGGGATGAGGACAAATATATGACACCTTAATCAATAAAGAAATTTAAAAAAAAAAAAAAAAAAAAAAAAAAAGTTCTTGTAGCCCAGCTGGCATGGCTCAGTGGTTGAGCATAGACTTGTGAACCAAGAGGTCATCAGTTTGATTCCTGGTCAGGACATCAAGACACATGCCCAGGTTGCGGGGGGTGTGCAGGAGGCAGCCAATCAATAATTCTCTCTCATCATGGATATTTCTTTCTCCCTCTCCCTTCCTCTCTGAAATAAAAAGTACATATATTTTTAAATGACCATTCCCACAATACGTATATAGATTTATACTTAAGTATGGGGTGGGGGAGGGAGTAATGGGAGGGCATCAGTTCCTAGAAAACAAGGTACTGGGGAAACAGTGTAACAGTTTGTCTGGCTGCTCTATGGTCTATTTGGTTCACTGATATATCCCAAGTGCTCAGCACAATGCTGGACACATAGTCAGTGCTTAACAAATACTTTCTAGTAAGTCAATAAATTAAAGCATTGAATTTGAAAAATAGAGATGTTAATGCTCTCCAAAATTATGTTTAATGAACTACAATACATCAAAGACAACAAGAAATGCAGAGAGAAAAGCCCTCATCTGTGTGAGATCAGTTTTCTGTGCTGCATTCAGCAAGGCCAGGGGTGAACCTGAGGTGGGGGGAGAGGGGAGGAGGTGAAGGATTAAAGAAGACAGACAAGAGAATAAAGCTGGGGCTAAGTAGGACACTGTTCTCAGATGGAGAGACGGTGCCACAGCCTGCAAGCCAAGTCTTTATTTTATAGCCAGATTGCACGAGGCAAAGTAAGGGTGTGGTCAAGATGTTTACAATGTTCTCGTGGGTTTCAAATCTACTCAATTACATACACCTGAACTCTATCAAGCTTTGTTTTGGCAGCATTTGCTGCACCTCCCGCAGCCTACCTCACTTAGCCACCTGGGACCACAGGTTCGGACCATAAGGTCAAGCTTACAACTATAGCCTTTGGCTATAATTGTACTGGGAGGGCTTTGCCCTCCAACCTGGGACTTGCACGTGGCTTTGCCACAAGAGGATCGTGCCCTCTTATTAGTCTGAGGCTTGAACCTGTCCAAACACTGTAGCCACTCTCCACAGTTTTCAATATATCACCCAGTTTCCCAGGCTCACTTTTGAAAAATACTAAGCGAAAAGGAAGCTATTTTGCTCTGTATCTTATATCTTAAGCTAATAAATGTTACCTCTCATTATCTAAACACCTTACTACTTAGAGCTTTAAAGATGGGTTGATTAAACAGCTAAGAGGAGTTAAAGTGCTTGGCGTTTGGGAGGTTAGTGTTTGTGGTTCCTTAGGTTTACCCCTTAAGGGAACAAAATTCTAAAAACCAAAAATATTTGTAGGGGAGCTATATGCTTTTCCTATGGTAAATCCTGCAATTAATCAATCAATCTCACATAAAGGGCAGGTCAAAATTGAGCCCCATGAGGGGTTAGTATGACAAAGAGACAGGTGACAGGGAGGCTGTCTCTAGTGCATGTCACATCATGATTATCTGCTGAAACCCTATGCTTAGCACATCTCTCACTTCCCTTCCTCTGTCAGCATTTGGTCATATCTCTTTGCAAATGTTTCCCAGAATTAATGTCCTCATTCATTCCCATAACAAGTTGAAAGTCTTTCTGAAACACAAGTTTTGTTGCATGAGTAAGAATACCAGAGGGTAGCCCTAACCGGTTTGGCTCAGTGGATAGAATATCATCAGCCTGCGGACTGAAGGGTCCTAGGTTCAATTCCGGTCAAGGGCAGGTACCTTGGTTGCAGGCACATCCCCAGTGGGAGGTGTGCAGGAGGCAGCTGATCGATGTTTCTCTCTCATTGATGTTTCTTAACTCTCTATCCCTCTCCCTTCCTCTCTGTAAAAAATCAATAAAATACATTTTTTTAAAAATAAAAATAAAAGAATACCAGAGGGTGAAGCAAATACCAATGGTATACAGACTTGGGTGTGCAAGAAGTGCACCTTTATTATATACATACATAAATTTCTAATCAATTTCTAATTATAACGTTCATTCTCCAGGAAGGGGAAAAATGTGATCTCAGTCCATTGGTCCATTCCATTGGGGACCAAGGCACAAGAGGTGAGGGAGGGGGTGGGGAGCCCAGGCCTCGACATCTCTCCCCTGGGGTATTCTCTGCATCAGCCTTCAGCACTCGCTCTTCAGCCGAGGGCTGCCCCTCACCTGGGGATGGGAAGTCTGTGAATATGTCTAAGCCCCAACTGCTGAGAGCCTCCAACCAGCTGCGTCTTCCCTGAGGTCCTGCTACTTCTTGGAACTCCTCAGAAAGCAGAGCAAAGCCCCAGGCTGCTCTCAGACACTCCAGCTTCCAGGGGTTTCTGCTGTCTCCCTGGGGAAGCAAGATCCAGGCTCCTCCTGCCAAGAACACTGACCTCTCTACTCCCTCTGCATCCACTGTGTCATCTTCTCAGACCCTTGGCCCCCACCCTTATGGTTCTCCCAAATGTTAACCTAGGCCAGCAGGCAAGCCCAGGAAGGCTCACGTCCTTCCTCGGAGATTCAAAGCTCAAGTGCTAGAGTGGCTCCTCAAGGTAGATCGAGAAAAGGTAAACCACCAAGAGAAAAGTCAAACATTGACTTTTCAAAATATTTCTAAATATAATCCCAACCCAAAAGTTGACATCTTAATAACGCTGCCAACATTCCCTAGCACTCCTCTAGTCATACTTACTTTTTGAGCTGGGCCGTCTTATGGAGGGAATAGGACAGAGAGCATTAGCCTTACTTTGCAGACATCGAAATTGAGGCACTAAGTGATTCCCTGGTCTCAGCATATTCCACAACAGGCATGTTAAAATTGTAAGTGATTTGAGGGGCAGGGGTTGTTAAATATCTCTGGCTTCTCAGGAACTCCCACTGGGCCACACCTACCAAGTCAAACCACTGTATTATTGAGCAAATCAAATATGACAGGACCTGAGGTTGCCAGGAACACCTTCTTGCTTCAAGACAAGCCAAATTTATTCAGGTAACAAGTGAATGGTCACGGTCACAGCCAATTATAGAGATGGCAATGCGGTTAGCTGTGCTGCCCACAGATTCTCAGGGTATTCAATTGTAGAATAAATCCAGGCTCTCAATCATCTCACTAAATATATAAAACAGCAGCGCCTAGGCAGTAACCCTGGTTGACAGATTCATACATTAAATACACTGTGTGGAATGTACTGAAATCCCTTCATTGGGCAGAAAGCTCAGCTCATCTTTTACACTGTCCATCTCTGGAATGCAAATGACCTGTTTGTGGGGCCACTTTGGACCTCTGGCATTTCCCTGAATTTCAGAACTAATTAAAAGTAGGTCAAAAGGCCAGAGAATGGTACAAAACAAGCCAACTGGAGAAGGTAAGCAGGTCATTAGAGGTGCCGGCAGAATTCAGGTTTACTTAACAGGATCCCAAATCCTGTTTCAGAGGAGGGAAAACAATATGCAAAGATTTGAAAACCTCTTCAGCCATTTCCTTTTGAAGTGATCTTGAGCAAGCCACTTAATGTGTCTAAGCCTTGGTTTCTTCATCTGTAAAATGGGGAGAAAAATAGAGCTTGCCTCAGAGAGCTGGTGAGAGGAGTGCATCTTAAGACCCAAGCCAGAGCCCTCGGAAAGTGCTCGTTGCAGTTTTGATGAACCTGAAAGTGGTATGTCAACACAATTAGGTCTACTCTGAAACATAGGCGCTGCTAACCTATGTTTGTCTATCTAATATCTTTCTGTGATGGTCACTAGAACGGGCTCACAGAACTCCAACGGCAGGGAGCATGTCTAGGAGCCTCAGATATCCTCGCTGTGTTTCTGCAGAAGCCACACCTCCCAGGGGCTGCTCCCATGTGACTAAAGAGAGCCTTGGGACGCCTCTGCCACTGACTGGTTCCGTAACTGCCCAGTGGCCTTTCTGGATCTCCCTGGGATTGCACCGCAGTGATGCTCCCTCACGTTCCTCCCTCCCTCTCCCCTTTACTGGGGGTCAGACTTGCATCACCTTCCAACACCCCCCCAGGCTAACTTCCCCATTTCCTCTCCCACAGACATTTGCTCTAATAAAATCCTGGCATGTTTAATCCTATCTTCTCATCTGCTTTTCTGAAGATCCAGACTAACACACTTGCCAAAGGTTCTTTTCCAACAGTGGGCAGCTCGTACTTGTCCTGTGAGGTCTGGACAGCTTGTTCAGCTATTGGCAAGCACGGGTTCACCACAGCAGCCCGGGGCAAGAAGCAGATGAGAAATAGAAAAACAGGAGTGTTTTGGCAAGGTTGGTGTAAACAGATGTGAGCAATTTAACTCATACTTTTCCAAGGAGCCACAATGTTTGGTGTTTCTGCTCAGGGAAAGGTGAAAGGAAAGGTTTTTAAAGATAATCTTCTTGGTCAAGTAGCTTAACCTCTCTACGCTTCAGTGTCCTAGACATGTACAGAACACGCTGATGTCAGATTTCCACCAGACCTGGGAGACCATAAGCTCTGTGCTTCCCAAACTTCAGTTACACTTATACTCCACTTTTTGGCCAACCCATGTTAGGTCTGATCAAATAATCGAATCGCTACCCCATCCCCTTGGAAATTGGCCTTTAGATAATTTCGCAACCAGCATTCCCTTTTGCTTAGACCACATTCCATTTGCTAAGACTAATAATTTCCCCCTTGCCCAGGATCTGGACCTGCCCAGAGAATTCCCCACCTAAAAAGCCTGCCTGGAATCCTTTAAAAACGCTGGCTCCCCTTCCCTGGGTCCTGGTGCCGTTTGGGGGCTCAGCCCATCTGGGTTCCAGATGACCTAATAAATTTATAATTATTTACCACCTTCGGCCTTTGGTGACCCTAACATTTGGTGCTGAAACCCTGGAGGGTTCCACTGGGAAGGGGAGCCATAGCCCAGCTTCAGTCACCCTGAGTTTGCTACTCGGAGAGCGGTAGGCAGTGGCAGCTTGAACTGGCCTTACCTCCAAATCCTACTCGGGTAACACATCTCACCAGCCTTGATTAGGCCTCCCTCCCTTACGGACCCTCCCGAACCAGCCAAGGAGGATGCCGGATCAGGAACCTCTCCTCCTCCATTGCCAACCCTCCATCCCACAACAGCCAATCTTCTCTAGATGAGTGGTGTTTCATAATTTCCCCCACCTCGAGTCTTCTGTCCACTACTCTCACTGACTTCTGGAAAGACCTCTCTTCTCAAAAGTCCTAGCACTAGGCCAAAAGATTCCTCGGCTATTTGGCCTCTGGACCTTCTAGATTGGGGACACTTCTCATGGTGATCTGTTTAGCAATGGGGATACCTGCTCTAAACAGTCACTTTTGGACTTGTGGTCTTTCACTCACCCTTCCTCTCTTGTGGGCCATGCTTATTCTCCTTATCATGGGGAACACTCCCTCCACACCCCCTAAAATGGCCCCTCTTGGCTGTCTTCTTAAAACTCTTGACCAATTAGACTCATGGGGAGATCAGGCCCAAACACCTCATTTTCTTTTGTAACACTGTTTGGCCATTATATAAACTTGATAGTGCCGGAAGCCAATTCCAGCATGTCAGCAGGGCTGAATCATCTGGGATGGCTAAAAAGCATCTCCCCCAAACCTGAATAGGATTGCTTGCTGCCAGACAGCTCAGGGCATCTTAATCTGCATGTTATTGCCCCTGTTGGACAAACACCTGAACAGCTGTAGGCTATTCCTCAATCTCACAATGCTTCTGTAAACCCTACCCTTTGAAGCCCTACCCTTTGAAGTATATTATCTCCACCTTGCCTTAGGACAATTTGTGTTAATAAATAGCATGGGATCCTGAGTCAAGGGGTAGCCTTTAGCTCCTTTAGCTGAAGCTCCTCTGACTCCCAATGCCTTTCAAAATTATCTTTCGTCCTTGGACTCTTTCTTAATCTATGCATCAGCTTTTCTCCAGATTGCTAAACCCTTCCAAATGCTGGGACAAGAACCCTGGCATTAATGGATGCCAATCTAGGGGCTCCAATATTAATGGTGACCCAGATGGGACACCAATATGATAGTGAGTCTCAATGGCCAGAAAATGACACTTTCTACTTTAACACATTGCGCGATTTAGATAATTGCTATCCCTGCAATGGAAAATGGTCAGAGATTCCCTAAGTCCAGGCCTTTCTCACCCTTTGGTCTCAACCCTCTCTCTGTCAGTCCTGCGCTACCTATCAGATCCTTCTCCTTCACACAAACATCATACCCCAACACTTCTGATTCTGAATCTACTTTTGACCCAGCAGAACACCAACCACCGCTCCCTTATACACCACTTCCCTTACCTGCAATAGATCCCCAAACCCAGACCCTCCTAACCAGCAACCACCTTCTCCCCCAACCCCTGAGAACCCAAATCCCGAGAACACGACTTCCCATCTAGCACTTGTTCTCAGGCCACCCAAAGATAGCTTTCCTCAATAGCGGCTTCTATTCCATGCCCATGCTGCCCCTGATGGAGGTAGTAGGAACTGAGGGCATAGTCTGAGTCCATATCCCATTCTCTATGTCCACCCTTTCCATAGACCCAACCACTTTTGCCAAGGAATTTGAGTACCTGACTGAGGAATTTGAGTACCTATGCCCTGACCTGCCATGACATCTATGTCATCTTATTCTCCTCTCTCACCCCAGTGCACCTGGCTAGAAGCTCAAGACCATGCTGATGCCCTTTATAAACAGGGCACGGCAGCCAACCCGGTTGGCTCTGACTCAGTCCCCCAAACAGACCTGAGATGGGACTATCAGGTTAATTCTCCAGGGTGCTGGCTCCCTAGCCATATGATCATCTGTCTCATTGCCACACTCAAAAAGGCTTCCCACAAGGCAGTCAATTATGACAAAGTTAATAAAATCACTCAGGGCCCTGATGAAAACCCAGCTCCCTTCCTGTCCCGCCTCATGAAGGCCTTACAAAAATCTACCACCTTGGACCCCCACCTCCCCAGAGGGAATCCTTCTTCTGAACACTCATTTTATATCCCAATCAGCCTCCAACATTTGCCACAAACTTCGAAAAATAGACACAGGTCCACAAACCCCTCAAAAAGACCTCGTTAACCAGGCCTTTAAGGTCTTTAATAATAGAGACGAGGAAACGCAAATTCAAAAACAAAGGCAAGATCAGGCCAAGGGTGAGGCCCAGAAGGAGGCCTTTCAGCGCCTAGCCACCACTCTCACGAACCCCAAATGAAGTGCTCCAACCAAGGGTAAGTCAGGGGCTAAGCCTCCTCTGGGCCCATGCTTCAAATGCAACAAGGAAGGACACTAGGCCAAGTCCTGCCCAAACCTGAGACCCCCACCTGGGCCCTGCCCAAGGTACAGAAGGGAAGGCCACTGGAAATCAGACTGTAGTCTGGCCCCTCTGGGTCGGACCTCAGCCAGTCCAGCAAGGCCGCGCTCTGGATCTGGATTGGAGCTCCCAGACCTACAGGCCACTGAAGACTGAAGCTTCCCAGACCCGATAAGACCCCCACAGACTTATATCACCATTGTTTGCTTTTGGTTATCATTGGCTAAGAGTTAATGATGGTCATAAATGGGGGAAAAAAGGTTTGTGCAAATTATAGAAAGGTTTGTGAAAATTGTAAAAAGGTTGTGAAAATTTTAAGTTTAAAGGAAGACACCAGTCAAGCTCTAGTCCCCTTCCTCCACCTAATTTCTCTCTGGTGGGCCTAGAGTTACCTTTGTCAGGGTGGGAGAAATGTACCTGTCCAGCCTCTAAACACAGAGTGACCCACCCACATGACTGTGCCCAGGCGACACTTGGGTGACAGGGTCCTGATCGCTCCTGAAGTCCAAAGGGACCCCTTCTCTCCTGGTGAACTAAAGCAACCCCGCCCAGGCTCTCTCCTGTTGCTCACGTCCTTAGATTGGAGCCTAGACTTACTTCCACTGCTCATTCACAGTCCTTGACACTATCATTCAAAGCCTCAACAGGTCTTCCTGTTTGGCATTTAGGAACTTCCCTTCCCTTTTCTAGCTTTCTTAAAAGTCACCAAAAGCAAAGAAAAAAATTATAATTAAATCGTGTGCATGGCCATCATGTACTTGTCTGTATGTTATATGTGTTTTCTGCCTTCGTATGGCACTTTAAAATAATATTCTAGAAATTTCAGTCTGTTCTAGGAAGGAACTTGCAAAGATTCAGAGCCCAATTCAAACAGGAATTTCTCAGGAGTAAAAAGTATCTTGTGTCCAGTGTCACATGCCTAGAGTAATAGTTCCCTATGGGAGGCATCTGGCAGTAGTACTCCAGATGTTTATAATCCACACATTGGGGCATTATGAATTGCTTCCAGTGCTCAATTCACACTTCAATGAGCTCTATGCAATGTTTTAAAATCTTGCATATTGCTACACACACACACACACACACACACACACACACACACATTGAACCTAAAAATATAAACTTTATAATATTTGGCTATAACCCTGCAAACCAATTACCTCTTTCCTTCCACCAAATCATTTGTCATAATTCTTGTCATTCTAGCTTTTGCCCCAATAAAACTAGCAAGGCGCAATACCTCACCCCCAGGGTAACCTATCCTCCCCTTTCACATCACTAGTCAGGAAGTTTAGACTCCTTGACCTTTTCCTCCCTAAAGATAACATCTAGGCCTCAGTTGTATTTCAGCTTCAGGCCCAGAAAAGCAGCAACAAGTGATGCTGTGGCTGCCTCAGGACCAGCTTTTACCTCCCAAGTCATTCAACAGGTTTCCTCAGCCTTGGGTATCACATACAAACTCCACCTAGCATCTCAATCAAACACTGACTGTAATTAATGATTTGGCATGTGCTAGGGACGTTTCTCTACATCCTTTCTTAACAGGACACAGAGTTCCACTCCATCCTGGGACGATCAACTGGATGGGAACCTATTCTAGTCTATCTCTCACCCAACATAGATGTAGCTTCCCCCCCCCCCCCCCCCCCCAGTAATCATTCTTTACCTGTCCCCATAACCCATCATCTCTGATACAAAAGGGCAGTCCAGATATTCCCTCTCCTTATAACCCTCGGTATCTCAGCAGGTGTCGGGACTGGCATAGGGGGCTTACCCACAGCTCTCTCATATTTTGAAATCCTGTCTCAGGATCTTCAAGAAAGTCTAGATGACATTGCCAAAAGTTTAGTTCAAATTCAGGATCAGAGAGATTCACTAGCAGCTGTCACCCTCAAAATTGGAGAGAGCTAGACCAACCGGGAAGAAAAAAGAATGTTGTGTTTTTTTTTGTCAATCAATCTGGCCTAGTCAGGGATGCAGCCCAAATTTTAACAGAAAGGGCTGCAAAGATTAGAGAACATTAATCAAATACATGGGACTACTGGCCAAAAATATAAATTGGTATATCTGGCTACTTCCCTTTATAGGACCATTAACATTCCTATTCATCATCCTTGTTTTGGGGCCACGTGTTTCAACTTTCCTTCAGGATCACTTTCAAGCCTTCACCAACCAGTCTCTGGGGAAAATCATGCTGCTGCAACCCCTCACTCCAACTTGAGGAATCTAATCAAAGTCCATCCCCCTATGATCTCAACGTCCCCCCTCAGCAAGAAGTAACTACAGAAGAAATTACCTCCACCCCTATTCCATAAAACAAAAAGGAATGTTAGGTCTGATCAAATAATCGAATCGATATTCCCTGCCCTGGGGAACTGACCTCTAGATCATTTCACAACCAACATTCCCTTTCACTTAGACCACATTCCATTTGCTAAAACCAATAACTTTCCCCTCCAGACTTGCCCAGGAACTGGACCTGCCCAGAGAATTCCCTGACGAAAAAGCCCGCCTAGACTCCTTTAAAATCTCTGACTCCCCTTCCCTGTGTGCTGGTGCTATTTAGGGGCTCAGCCCATCTGGGTTCCAGATGACCTTATAAATTTATAATTCTTTACCACCTTTGGCCTAATGCATATCTCTTTCTGCGACCCTAACACCCAGTGAAAAGGGACTAACTCCCTGACTACGTGATTTATTATCACTTAAGACTGGATCTGCGGAGCACCCAGAGCACCTGGCACCATCATGTTCTCCTAAACGTGGGGTTGGCTGGTCCCCTACCCCCAAACATGACCACCAAGACTAGTATCTTTAAGATCAGTCATTTTGATGCAGTTCCACTCACTCAGCGCATTTCTGGCCTCATCTGATGGCCACACCTTCTTCCCCATGTCTCCTATAAATGCTTTCCCGTGCAGGTCATCAGTGTTGCAGGTATTGCATGAGGCCCAAGCCAGTCTCAGTTCTGCCCCAAAGGCCTAGGATCTAAACCCCTGAAGCTTGGGGCACAAGAGGTTGGATCCTTTACCAGACCTATGTGATCTGAATTTTCATTTTTATGGTGAGGGTTGCATTTAGCCTGATTAAATAATCCTGACCCCCTCCCCCACCCCCGACCCCCGCAACACCACTACCAATGCATCAACTCAATATCATCATCAGCTTTGGTTTATTATTACATGTAAAGTCCATTCGTCAGTTCCACTAAGATTTTTTTTTAAATTCAGTTCTGACCATGGACTCTTTCTAAAATAATAGATGAATGCTACCTTGAAAAAGAAGAGGCCTCTGACATTCTAAAATACCATGTGTTTTTCTTTTCCAAGGTTTTGGGGGCGGGAGGGGGGAGAGGGGTATGGAGAAAGAAAGAAAGGAAAACCCACATGTGCAAATAAAGCCTGTATTTGTGGACGGTGCAAAGATCAGCCTGTACTGCGGATTAACACAGACTGCTTTGTTTCATGTAAACAAGGTAACTGGCTCAGTGAGTTACCCCTTCCTTTTCCACACACACACATTCTCCCCACCCCACCCCCACTCCACCCCCTTTCCCCTCAAAAGTCGTTCAAGGTAAAAGCGCCTGCCTCCCAATCACCCCCAAGTCCAGCTCAGAACTTCTCTGACTCTCGCGACGCTGTCCCTACAGGAGGGCACTTTGGACAAGGCAAACAGGGGTCTGAGGAGCCAAGAGACCCGAATCTCTGAGTCTCAAAAAACAAATGAAAGGAAAGGAGGCGCCAGGGAATTCCTTCTGAGGTCTGGGATCCAAGACGGGGCAATGCCAAGGCCTGACAAGGGCGGTGGGACAACTGACGTAAAAGCGCACTGACCCTCCAACATCCCTTCCGATGCTCATGGCATCCCCTTCCAGGTGAGAAATAACGGCAATAACAGTGGCTCAGCAAACAAACATCTGTACAGCCCAAGTGTGCCAGCCGCGTGCTTTCACACAGAGACAGCCTCCTTGTGCCCCAAAGCCCAGGGCGGGGAGGCAGGACAGAGGCGCTCCCAGATCCCGCAGGTCCCGAAAAGAGCCTCCGAGTGGCTACGTGACCCGCCGAAGGTCTCACTTTCAGCAGCCCGGAGGGCTCCGCCCGCTCCGGGGCCCCTCAGCCCCCAGCCCCGCCCCATCCGGGCTCGTGGGGCGCGCCTCTCGCCAGCAGGGGGCCCCCCAAGCGCGCGCCCGCACCGGGGCCCCTGAGTCCGGGGAGGGGCCTGGCCGGCCCTCGCCACCCCTGCCCCCCGCCACTGCGGCCCGGAGCGGGGGCGGTGCCGTGCCAGGGGCGGACCCCGAACTTTCTTCCGACTCAAAAGCTGCGGCAGCGACACCGGAGAGCCTCCTCCGCCCTCCACCCGCGTCCTGCCGCCGGGCTCCTCCGGCCGCGCGTCCCTATCGCCGCGCCGCCCGCCGCCGCCATGGCCAAGCCCCTGACCGACCAGGAGAAGCGGCGGCAGATCAGCATCCGCGGCATCGTGGGCGTGGAGAACGTGGCCGAGCTGAAGAAGGGCTTCAACCGGCACCTGCACTTCACGCTGGTCAAGGACCGCAACGTGGCCACCCCCCGCGACTACTTCTTCGCGCTGGCGCACACGGTGCGCGACCACCTGGTGGGGCGCTGGATCCGCACGCAGCAGTACTACTACGAGAAGTGCCCCAAGGTACCGCCGGCGGCCCGGGAGGACTCCCCGAAGTCCGGGCAGAGGTGTCTGGGCGGTGGGTGGGCCGCCCTGGGAACCGTCTGGCGCTGGGCCAGCCCCCATTCACGCCACCCACCAGCCCCACCCGGAGCTGCCCGCCCCCGGGGACCGCCTGGGGGACGCACGCGCAGGCCTCCTCGCCTGACCACTATTTCACACACAAAAGTTGGAGCTTTTACCCTCAACATGTATGTAATCCAGAGGTACCGGGCGCCTCCTGTGAGTGCCAAGCACAGCTGTAGGCCCCTGGCTGTAGGCCCTGAAGAAAACGGACAAAAGCCCTGCCCGGGGAAACAAGTATCTAGAGTTCCCCAAACGGTCATAGGCGCTGGGGGGCGGGTGGGGGGTGGGGGTGGGGGACGGGGGGACGAAGGCGTTGGAGGAGCCTCACTGCCCGCTGAGCCTTTGGAGGATGCCTGGCGTCAGGGGCTTTTCCTAGGAACTGGCTGAGTGTGGTGGGCAGAGTGCCCGCCCCCTCCCTCCCCTCCCCTCCCGTCTTCTCCCCGGTTCCAAGGAGTAGGGTGTGGCGCTGCCGGACTTCTTGATTCCTGCAGCACGGAAGCCTTCGCCCAGGGTATGCTCTGAACTTGAAGACCTGCCCTGGGAACTGCTGAAGAAGAGCTGTTCACAGACCACCCCTGTCCGCTGGGCAGGGCCGGATGGAGGGTTACTTAGGGTGTTTGGGGGCGCACAGAGGGACACTGGCTCCCCCTGGCCCATCTAGGAAGTGGGTCGGGAGGCTTGAGGAGGACAGCGGGGAGAGGGGGTTGCCTTGTGCAGAGGGAGGGCGGGAGAGCAGCTCTGGCTGCTGTGGTGAGGTGGGTGTGAGTCAGTGTTGGGAGAAGAAACTGGAAAAGCTGGTAGGAGGCATATTGGAAAAGGTGAACCGCTGATAGAGCCCGAAGGCAGTGAGAAATACATTAGGAATTTTTTAATATGTAAAAAGCATGAAAAAGAAAAAGGCTCGTCCATAATCACAGTGCCCAAAACAACCGGGAGGAAAAGAAAGGAAGTTTTCATAATAAGCAAGGGCAATGGTAACAAAACTTTCAAATGGAAAGTAACTCTTCCTCATTCCAGAGGCCTAGGGATCTATCCCAGAGTAGCAATTGCTAAAAATATATCCTTAGAAAAGACTGTGTGTGTAAATATATTTACTGTGTCTTTTCTTTTTCCATGAGGGGACTGCCCCCTAGCATTGGACATTTTTTTTTAAAGTTTTTAAACTGGAAAGTGAGATGATGAGCCATATTTAAGACCTCAAACCCCTCCCCCCCACACACACACACACCCCAATCTCCCTCCCCACACACACTCTTCTGTAGCATTTAGCACCAAGCATCTGGCCTTGTATGTTTCTCTTCTAGTGGCTTGTCTTGTACTTTATAGTTAGTTGTCCTCATTATCTAGGTAGTTTTTTCACTGGGCTCTCCTTCCCTACTTGAGTGTAGGTATAAGCCAGGTATTCTGATAGTGGTACACTGGGGATACAACAGGGAACAAGGTGCATTCCACACGTTAGCGAAGTGTCTACCATGACTGCGGTTCACCTAAATAGGAGGTCCCTGCCCCCATAGAGCATGGACTAGAGCCAATGTGTCCAAGCTCCTCTCCCACTTCCCCTTACTCTCTAGCAACTGTGCAGATGAATCCCAAATCTGGGTCTGTAGTCTTAACCCTTTTTTCAAACTTCATTCCTACACTTCTAAGTGCTTGGTGTACATACCTAGATCGCTGTTTCCTCAAACTCAACTCATTACCCCTCCCAGCCCTGCCCCATCTTCTGTGTTTCTAATTTTAATGGCATTGCCATCCTGACTATTACCCAGACACAAAACTTTAGTGTCACCTTTGACGTCCTCCTGTATTCCCCATTCAACAGGTTGCCAAATGCTGTCAATTTATGTAGGTCCTGTTGAAATTACTCTCTTGGAAGTCTCACTTCTCTGCCTAATGGAGGCCCTGGCTACTGGTCTATAAAATAGACTTCTGAGTGGCTGGCTTGCTTCTCAGAAGTGGTAACACTGGCAGCGTGCAGCTGAATATGGCTAGCAGATATATTTTATTTGGCCATTGAGACACCTTTACATAATTTAATTGTCAGTGCCTTTGGGCAGGACTTGTACACTCCAGTTCTTGGCCCAGTGCTCCTCATTGTTTTATGTGACCTCCATTACACAGGTATTTCCTCTGCCTGGCCCCTGGAGGTGTCTGAGTTGGCAGTTGCAGCTCATTCTATGCATTGTAGTTCAATTAAGCTTACAAAAGCAATACATCTTGCCCTTTGCTCAGGTATCATTGGCTCCCGTTGCCTGCCACAGTCCTTAATCAAGCATTTAAAGCCTTCTTGGTCCAGGTAAACCTGTCCTTCACATCTTACCTCCCACTGCCCTGCTGGACTTACCTTGTTCTCCCATCAAACCATTGAATGTGCTGCCCATCCATGCCCTGTTCTCCCCACTTCTGGGCCTCTGCCCCCCTGCACCCTTCGCTTGGAATGCCCTTCTTGCCAGTGTCTCTATGCTGAACGCTTGCCTCTCCTGCAAATCTCCGTTTTGTTGCCACCTGTTCCACATGTCTTCCCACAAGTACCCAAGTCCTCTATTTAATGCTGGGAATAAACTTTAAATTATTTTTAAAATACTGGTTATTGTTAAATAGCTCTTCTTATCTTTGCTTGCTTTTTGAAAATGTCCACTTTTTTCTAAAATATACATGATTATTAGTGACAGTAGTGTATACATATAATTTGTAAGCTATATTGGAGATGCTGTATATTTTACTAGCAGGATTATGAGATAAATGTTTAAGAGGATGGGAGAGATCTATTTTTCAAGGTCTTGCATATCCCCAAATATAAAGTGAAGTCCCTCCAAAAATTATTTTTATTAGAAAATCACCTTAAGTACCTGTCTTTGCTAAGTCTGTTCTATAATGAAGTCTCTCTAAATTATTTTAAGCAGCAACTTTTTTTCTTTACTATGACTTTTAAATGTCTTAAGTCCATGCTAATTTGGAATCATTAAAAGGGAGACAAATAAATTTAACAAATATAGTCATCATTTCGGGGGGCATAACTTCACAACTGCAAGTGTGGGATATATATATATATATATATACTGTATTTGTAAGCAAGCTTTTTATAGATCACTAAAAAGTAAAAAGCAGTACATAGTGCTTATATTATGGAGATCATGAAAAAGTAGAGAAAGATGAAGAAGAGGAAGCTGCTCTGATGTTATGAAAATGGGTATTTGTGGCTTGAAATACTCTTTCCTGTGACACAGCCAGTGGCCTGGTGTACAAGGGCATCAGCCATGGGGTGAGTGGTGCATGCACCCCTTTGGCATATATCTGCCTAGGAAAGATACCTTTTCCCAACTCACACAAAGGCACCCAATAGACCAATGAGGGCCCTGATGACAGTGTTAAAGATATTCAAACAACTAGATAAATATAATGATGATGTGCTCTGGACAACAGTGTTAGATGACCCACTAAATATGGAAGACTTAGAATTCAATTGTTACATAAAATGAAAGTGGGAGAAAGTGAAATTTCTAAATTGACATTTTCATATAATATTTTAAATGAGTTAAATGTTATAAGAGGCATTCGTTATATAAAGTATTTATATATTTTTTTTATATTTTTTGGGGTTGACCAAATCCTTTTCTCTTTGGTTCTTTTTTATGGAGAAATGGGGGGAGTTCCTAAAATTGTAGGTGACTTTATATGGATGCATTTACAGATTTTTATTGTTTTGTGTTTGGTGGGGGGAAAAGAGGAACCTGAGTTGGAGAAAAAGCTGTTGTAAAGGGGGATGATGAAGTTGCTCATGGATCTCTTTCTTAAAAGAGAATTAGTAAACTGCACCTGTACTTTAAAGGGTTAGGCAAGTCTAACCTTTGTACCTTTCACTCCGCTCTGATAGTGTTTGCCTGGCTTTTACTATGTCACAGCAGTTTCTAAGTTTATGGAGAAATTTCCCATTTCATGAGGAACAAACACCAATAATACTTACCTGGCAGGGGAGATACCATGATCACAGGCGTGGTTTTCCCAGGGCGAAGCTTATCCGTTACACTCTGGATGTGCGGACCCCTGCGATTTCCCCAAAGGTGGGAAACTCGACTGCATAATTCGTGGTGGTAGGGCCTGCGTTGGTGCGCTCCCTGCAAAAAAAAAAAATAATAATAATAATAATAATAATAATAATAATCACCAATAGGCCTGGGGTAGTCTTTTGTTATTGCCAGTTCCTGGCTTTCTAAAATAATTTAATTCTAAAATAATTGATTGTAATATTATTTACAGTAATCAGTCAAGGAGGAATACTTTCTAGCCATCAGGTATATACGGAAGAAGTTAATCTTTGTATCTCTTGGGTGACTTGAGATAGTCACAGCCAACCCTACCTGACTCTAAATATTTTACAAATGATTGATGGGCTGTGGCAGTCTGACTTCTGTTTGCCCAAAACATATGCTTAATTGATGAGGCTCGTGAACAGAATGGGTGGGGAGGGGGGAGACACAAAACATTGAATCCAATTAGTTGGATGAGTTTATTTTTTTCTCCCTGAGGGTAAAAGATACTGAACTACTTTACCAAAAATAGGATATAAAATGGTTTTCCCAAAGCCAGTTTTCAGTAATGCTTTTATTTAGCGCTTTATACATCTACTAATGGCCCGGTGCACAAAATTCATGCGGGGGGGTGGGGGGGTGTGTGTGTGTCCCTCAGCCCAACCTGCACCCTCTCCAATCTGGGACCCCTCAAAGGATGTCCTACTGCCAGTTTACAGGGATCAAGCCTAAACCGGCAGTCGGACATCCCTCTCACAATCTGGGACTGCTGGCTCCTAACCACTCACCTGCCTGCCTGCCTGATTGCCCCTAACCACTCTGCATGCCAGTCTGCTCCCCCCAAATGCCCCCGCCAGCCTGATCACCCCCAACTGTCCCCCGTGCCAGCCTGCTTGCCCCCAACTGCCCTCCTGCTGGCCTGCTCACCCCAAACTCCCCCCCCACTGTCCTGATCACCCCCACTGATGGCCTGCTTGCCCCAACTGCCCCCCCCCCACCGGCCTGATCACCCCCAATGGCCCCCCACCAGTCTGATCACCCACAACTGCCATCCCATCCTGGCCTGAACACCCACAGCTGCCCTCCCCTCTTGGCCTCTAACCACCTCTACCTTGGCCCCACCACCATGGCTTTGTCCAGAAGAACGTCCAGAAGGTCTCCTGGAAGGTCTCCCAGTCTAATTAGCATACCTTTTTATTAGTATAGATAGAGGCCTGGTGCACAGGTGGGGGCCGGCTGGTTTGCCCTCAAGGGTGTCCTGGATCAGGGTGGAGGTTCCCTTGGGGTGTGGGGCAGCCTGAGTGAGGGGCTGATGGCTGTTTGCAGGCTGGCCACACACCCCAGCGGAGACTCTTACTCCATGGGGACATGGCCAGCCTGGGTAAGGGGCTGAGGGCCGTTTTCAGGCTGACCACACACCCCCTTCAGGGTAGGGGGTCCTGCTGGGGTGCCTGGCCAGCCTGGGTGAGGGGCTGATGGGTGTTTGCAGGCTGGCCAAGCCCCCCAGCAGGGACCCTCACCCCATGGGGGTGTGGCCAGCCTGGGAAAGGGGCTGAGGGCTGTTTTCAGGCTGGCCACGCTCCCTGGCGACCCAGGCCCTCAGCTACTCCTTCAGCAGCAGCCAGGGCGGGCAGGAAGCTTGGCTTCTTCCATCGCCAGGGGCAACCCAAACCTCCTGCTTGCTCCAGCTCCATAGCTGCTTCCATCTTTGTTGGGTTAATTTGCATACTCCTGATTGGATGGTGGGCATAGCAGAGGGTCGGTCAATTTGCATGTTTCTCTTTTATTAGTGTAGATAGGAGTTTCTTTTGAACCTGTGTCAAAGTAATCCTGCCTGTTTGTTTTTTACTTTAGACCTTGTGTGTTTATGTTGACCAGTAAGGTTGGCCTCATAAAGTTAACGTAACCTCTCTTTCCTTTCTTTCAGAGGGTTTATTACCTTTCTTTGGAATTTTACATGGGCCGAACATTACAGAACACCATGATCAACCTCGGGTTGCAAAATGCCTGTGATGAGGCCATTTACCAGGTACATTCTCTCTCTTTAAATTTTGAAATTTAGAAATTTCAAAGAAACCTTGGGGATGTTGGGGATATAGTACCCTGCCCCCCTCCCCCCCAAAAAATAGGATGGTTGTTAACCCAATTTTCACCCCCAAAAAAAGTGAAAATTGCTTCTACAGACATTGCTGTTACAAACTATTAGAAATATAAACTACTGATGATCTCTGATTTAAGAGAAACAAAGTTGAGAACTAGTTTTGCCTAATGAGAATTTACTTTTGCAGTCATAGCTTCTGACAGCGTTCAACATCTGAATGAGCCTTTTAAAAGTGCGTGAACCTCTGCTGTCAGAATCACAAGCTTTACTTTAGGCTCCTATCTGCTTTCAAAAAATGATCAAAGTGTGACTATTATTTGTATATCAAGGCAATATGTAAAAATAATAAGCTTTTAAAATTTCATCAGCATACTTCCCCTATTGCTAAATGACATGTAAAATGTACTTCTCCCTTAAATGAGGAGCCTGAAGTCTTAAACCTAATAATCTAATTTGTTTTTATGAGCATATTTAACTGTTTCTCTCCTAAACTTCAGGGATCTCCATACCAAAAACAAATAGCCCTTGTGGGTGAGGTTGGAAGGAGGAAAGGGTATTTGCAAAGACACATTCATGGCTTGTCCCCTCCTGTGGTCAGCTATTTGTCACTGAAGGCTGGTTTCCTTCACCTGCGTTAGGTAGAATATTTCCTGTGAAAGAACCATTGTAGCTGCCTCCACTTCTCTTTGCTTGCCTTCCCCTAATACCAGCTGAAAATAATATACCTCCCATGGCCTAGCACCGCGGTCGGCGAATTGCGGCTCTCGAGCCACATGCGGCTCTTTGGCCCCTTGAGTGTGGCTCTTCCACAAAATACCATGGCCTGGGCGAGTCTATTTTGAAGAAGTGGCATTAGAAATTTAAGTTTAAAAAATTTGGCTCTCAAAAGAAATTTCAGTCGTTGTACTGTTGATATTTGGCTCTGTTGACTAATGAGTTTGCCGACCACTGGCTAGCATATAACCAGGTGGGATGAAGTGACCCATCTCTGTTTGCTCAAGGTTTATGTCCTACTTTAGACTTACATTTTTAGAATTTAAAAAATCCTGAATGTTAGCCTTAACAGTTGACTTGCACATTGACCCCAGTAAATTCTAGTCACACCAGGGAGCAAATTTAAAAGTCCCTTCAACAGCGAACAGAAGCAAAGCCATTTTGGAACACTTAGAAGACTGACTGACTAAAACATGTGTGACAAAGCAATTTTTGGTATAAGGGTAGGTGGGGATCCAAGTGCATGGCCATGGAAACTGGGGCATCCACTTCAAGCATGGTTGCTGCTTCTGCATATGCTTTCCAAGTGTGTAAATTATGTTTCCATTTTAAATAACATCTCATTTCATGGACTGCCTCACTTTCAGATAAGAATGAAGTCATTTCACAACAGACCATCATTAGCTAAGCATGAGCTGAATTATTATCTAGTCAACAGAGGACAGGCCCTTTATTTTACCTGCCACCCATTTCCTCACTGTAAGATGAGCAAAGTGGTCTCCAAGGCCTGGATTCTGACTTGAGTCCACAGTGGTGCCAGTGGCCTCTGGCTGTGCAGCTCCCAGGGAATTGACTGGCAATCAATTTGCATCAGTCCCCAAGGTCACAAATGCCTCTAAGCCTCCCACAGCCTTTGATCCAATCTAGAGAGAAGTAGAGGATTTTAGCCCCATCCATCCAGACCAGCGATTTTCACCTGGTGTGCTGCAAGAATTTTTAAAACATGCAACATATGGTTATTTAGTCAGGGGCATTGACCTCTTTTTCCCTTAGATTATCAAATTAAAAAAATGATGACATCCAACACAACAATAGCCATCGGGTATGAATGAATCAAAATTATACCTTTTTTTTTTTGTCAGATCAGCAAAAAATACATTTTTTTGGTGTGCCGCAGAATTGTAGTCGCTAGTTTATGTGTGACACAAGATGAAAACGGTTAAAAATTGCTGAGCAAGAGCTGAGGATTCCTTGACTATAGTCTGGCTCCAGGTCTCAGGGACAGTGACTCACCAACTGGTTTTGGGTTAACAACCATTGACCCTACTGAGTAAATATGTTGTGGTCTTGAAAAGATGAACTTTACTCCACCCTGGAAAGTCTGACCTCATACCTGTTGATAATATTTAAAATCCTTCAGCCCAGTTAGTGTCAGTTCAGTACTGGACTACTTCTTAGGTTTTACTCTGACTGCACAAAAAAAGAATCTTAAGAAATTATAATAGGTTAACATTTATTGAGGAATATCTGCCCAGGAATAATCTAAATCATTTGTTTGTATAATTTCATTTAATTCACAACAACCCTAAATGTGGTACATACTGTCATCTAATGAGGACTTATCTTTTAAAAAAGAGAAGTGAGGCCTAGAGAGATTGAGTAGCTTGTCCAGGGAAGTAACAGAGTCAGTAATGGACGCTGAGAGCCCACACGTCTCTACAGGCCGCTGCTATGCCATCTCGTACAGTTTGCATTTGCAGTCACCAGCATCTGCAGTGGGCATGGATGCCAGAGTACACTGCACGGGAGCTGACACCATTGAATACCCAGACAAACCTGCACACCTGACCCAGAGCTTTAGAAAATGATTGTTCTCTCTGCAATGGCCTGCATTTGTACCCATATCCAGTGATGTTTTCCTTTCATCACCAGCTTGGATTGGATATGGAGGAGTTAGAAGAAATCGAAGAAGATGCTGGGCTTGGCAATGGCGGTCTTGGGAGGCTTGCTGGTAAGTGACATGGTTAGTGTGTCTTTGTGTCTGGCCAGTTGATGCCTTCTCCAATGCCATGTATGACCACCGAACAGGCTTCCTAGGAGAAGTGCAGGGTGTGACCTGGTTACAGATGTACTAGTATTTGTTTTTCAGTTTGCACTGTGGTTTGATCAGTTCTATATAAGCAGCAGAGAAGGGAACTTGAACAAAAGAGATATTGCTTAAAACCCTTGGAGACATTGTTTAAAACCTTAAGGTTAACCAGATCCTTCCTGTGTATGTAAGGGTTTCCAAAGTGGCCTCTTTACTCTGCGGTTATGTTCACAGCTGTCAATTCACATACTTGTGTGGTATGACCTAAGTTGTTGAACCATTGAATTGTTGTCTTGTACACTTGTCAGTTTGCTTTTTGATTGACTAGTACAGTGATGGCGAACCTATGACACGCGAGTCAGCACTGACACGCGTAGCCATTTCTGATGACACGTGGCCGCATGCCGAGGATGAAACATTTGCTGCTCTTGAGGATGAAACATTTGCGACTAGAGTCTTAGAGTTAGTTTTTTCCTCAAAGTGACACACTACCCGAGTTATGCTCAGTTTTTTGGCGAAGTTTGACACACCAAGCTCAAAAGATTGCCCATCACTGGACTAGTAGGTAAAGATACACTTGTAGTATTGGTATGATTTAGTTACTTAAAATTTTTTATATGGATGCTTCTTTGCTTTATTCAGGAAATAGTTTTTCAACAAATAAAGTACATTTGCAACTCCATTAAGTTAAAAATATATATCCCTGTGACCAAGCAATTCTACTTCCTGATATCTGCTGTAAAAAATAAAATCAGGTGCACAAGGAAACATGTGAAAAAAAATTGTTACAGCATTGTTTGTAAGAGCAAACTACTAGAAATAAGCCAGAGTCCATCAATAGGAAAATAGGTAAATAAGTAGTGGAACAGTCCATATTATAGAATAATATACAGCAACCAAAAATAAATAAAACTGATGCATATGTAATGCCCTGGATAGACCTCTGGGGATGGGGAGGGAATCAATTTGCATTAAAAGGCATACAGCATGCTATTATTTATGTTTTTAAAAAACTAATATGTCCTGTGAGTGTATATGTATATAAATCCATAGAAAAGTCTGAAATTTAAAATGGTAAACTGCTCCTTATAATCCTCCTTAGAGAGGAGGGCCGAATTGGGGGTCAGGATCATAGTGGATGCTAGTCCTATCTGTAACATTTTAATATTTTACAAGGAGGATATATTAGTATATTACTTGTGAAACTTAAATTTAATAATAAAAGTATACCACCACACATGTATGTATCAGATTATTCTCTATGAAAAATAAGTATCTATTGATTCTCCTCTTTGAGAAATGATTCCAAAATCTCTTCATTTTACACAAACTTCCAAATCCTATTAGAGTAATCCCTCATGTTATACCTGGCCACCGGCTAGATCCCTCCCCAGCATGCTGATTGGCTGCTCTGGATCAGGTGCTCTGTCATCAATGCTCTTGATGGCAAGTGACCCAAAAAAACTACTAAAAAAAGTGGTTCAGCCAACAAGGCCATGTGTTATCACAGAACAAGAAGTCCAGAGGTTGGGCCATTCCAAGTTAGTTTATTCAGTAGTGTAGTTCTGTCAGGACTCTGGGTCTCTGTGGTGCTTTTGGCTTCCCCCCATGGAAAAACAAACAAAACAAACAAACAAACAAAAACAGCGATGTCAGCAGCAAGGAAAACCATTCAGTGCACCCAGAAGACTTCCTGGTACCTCTCATTGGATTGAATGTCATTGCACAGTCATATCAAAACCAATAGAAGGAAATAGAATTACTGTGATTGGCTTAGAGGCTTAGACTAGACAAGCAAGATTCACTTCTAGTCCAGCCTCCCTGTAACATCTAAACAACATCGGAACTCCATTACCCAGAAAGAGGGTCTGCCACTCCGTCAGGTGGCCACAGGCAAACTATCCTCTCCTGGGGCTGTCTTTTCAAGCAGGGAGCGATGGAGATGGCTTCCCTTAGAAAGCGCAGTGTGAGAGACGGACACATAATGGACATATCTCATGCAGGCCGGCTTCCTGTTCTCAAATGAAATGCCAACCTGTACACACTGGTTATTTCTAAATGGCGAGCTAATAAATGACGCTTGTTTTCTTTACACATTTTTATATTTTCTAAGTTTTCTATAATACTCATTTTATAATTTTAAAAAATGTTACTTAAAATAGTAACCCTCGTTATGCCATAGTCTCTGTGCTTTAAAATACAAATGTGGTTTCTCATAGAAAAATATTTCGTGGCTGTCATGTCTTTTAGTGAAAGACCTGCAGATGTAACTAACCTGTGTCTCTGCCTTTTGCTTGTGTTTTGATTGGTGTAGCCTGCTTCTTGGATTCCATGGCAACCCTGGGACTTGCAGCCTACGGATATGGCATTCGATACGAATATGGGATCTTCAATCAGAAGATACGAGATGGATGGCAGGTATGCGAGCCATCTTTTTAAAAATTTTCATTAAAATACATCTTCATAGTGTTCTAGATGATTTATAATTTCCAGATATTTACCGTGGAACTTCACTAATTTCCCTTGTGTTTGGTTGACATCAGTGAATACTGTCAGTCTCCCTCCTTGGGGATGTAAGTTCCCTAAGAGCAGAGAGGCTGCTAGTATCATTCACCGCCAGACCCTTTGCATCGTATGCAGTGCCTGGCTCACGAGGGCTCTGAAAATATTTATCACTGACTCTCTGGGTGTGGGCCACCTCCAATGTGTGACGTTCATTCTCTGCAGCATCCACAATGGAGGGGCACGTCTTTTGACTTATGATCTCTCCCAATAACCTTTCATGGTAGGATACATGTTGCCATTTTATAGGTGAGAAAACTGAGGCTCTGAATAAATGGAGTTCCCTCAGATCACACTGCTGGAAAACATGGGTCTGCCCCTAGGTTTCCAGGTCCAGTGTCAGTATTCTTTTCTACACTCAGTCTTGTCCTCCTTAACATGCCTATTTACAAGATACATAAACTCAGGATTCTAATCTTATTAATAAAAGCCTATATGGCCCTCACGCAGTAACAAGCGATCACCAGGAGGCTGAGGCTGTGAGCTCATCCTGTGCATGCTGGTGAGCGGGGGCTTGAAGCTGCATGCATGGCGTGGAGGCGGGTCCCGCGGCTCCAGCCTACCTCTTTGGGGCAATTCATCGAGGAGCCCTGGATGGGTGGGCAGGGCCTACCTCTTTGGGGCGATTGATCACGGGGTTCCCACAATGTGAGAGGGCACAGGCCAGGCTGGGGGACTCCCCCCCACCCCCCGCCAGTGCACAAATTTCATGCACCGGGCCTATAGTGTTTTAATAAGATGAAAGCAGGTAATCTTGTTAGATGTTTTATCAAATAAATCTGGCACATATTCAATATGTATCATTACAGGACTCTGGAGATTTGCACAAACAGTAACCAAGCCATACAAATGACTCTAGTTTACTTTTATATAACCAAACCAGGTTCTTAGGAATTCATTTCTCAGTCTTTGGGAACTCTTTGAGTCTACAATGAGCCCTAGTGTGGACAGTTTTCCCTGATGCTAAATGTGATTTAGGCTTTCTGTCACCCTACCTTTGTCCCACATACATACACCACTGACAACAAGATACTGGATTCGTTTTCCATAAAGCCTGAGTTCTTTAAGCCCCTCCCCTGCATCCAAGAGTCAGTCTGAGGGCAGCGTGCTCAGGGATTGGATGTAGGGACCTAAGATGGAGCTGATCCCAGGAGCGAGGAAGGATAGTAAGCTTAGTGTTCCCTGCCGCCATCCTCTTTCCCTTCTCTCAGTATTTGGACACACACTGGGCGGAGGAAGGAAGGACCTAAAAGATTTGGTATGAGGAGAGAATGCACCAAGGAAAAAGTCTCAGAAGGAGAATATTGGGAACATATTAAAAGATATTGTTGAGGAGTGAACGTGAGTGAAAGACCACTGGAGTCCAGACCAAATTAAAATTTAGGAAGCCTTTAATAGCCGGCCGGTGACTGCTCTGCCTATCTCCACACAGGGAGTCCAGAGAGCAGCCCCGACCCTTTGTGCAGGACCATTTTTAAGCACATTAACCACATCCTGTTTTTGCAGAGCAAGCAACCCAAGACAAAACAGTTTTTCCTAAGCAACGTCAGGGTCATGCCATTGACGACCATGTTATTCACAGGGTCATCCTGTTCTTCAGAAAGCTGATAGTGTTCTATCTTGCAAGGCTATTTTGTGAGTTGCAGCTGGGAAAGGGCCATGAGACCATATCTCAAGGCCTGGCCTGGTGTCAGCACTGACAACTCTATCTGGGGCATGGTCCACGGCCTCTCTGGAGTGCTCAAAAATTCCCACTCTCTAACATTATGCTTTCAAATTTTGCTGCTAACTGGTGTATCTTCATCTACTTCTAAATAAATTAGGAGGCAGCATTGTGTAGGAAAAAGCTTTTGGGCCCTAATTTGAGATTTAATTTCTAATTTGAGGCCTAATTGCAACTCATTACCGTTACAAGATCTGTTGCTTGGTTAGGTTACCCAACTTCTCTGAGCCTCAGTTTTTTTCATCTTCAATACAGAGATACCAGCTTCACATAATTATTATGAAAATATGTAAAATGTCCAGCACACAAATAGGCATTCAATAAAATGTTAACTTTTTATAAGAAAAGGATGATTGTTTAATAAATTGTGCTATTATATGATAAAATAGTGGAGCCATTAATATATTTTTATTGATTTTAATGAAATGGGAAATTATGTTAGTTGATAAAAGGAGACACGGAATCATGTGGATGGTATGAACTCAACTATCCAAAGGCAGCCAGAAAGATAGAGCTAGAAAAATATATGTTAAAGCTTCAATAGTAATTATCTCTGGGAGATAGGATTACAGGTGACTCTTACTGCCTTCTGTTTACACTTCTACATGTCTCATAGTCCATAAGAAGTGTGTATTTTAGAGTCATAAAAAGCTATAAAAACAATATAATCGGTTCCTTTTCCCAATACAATAATCTAGAGCAGTGATGGCGAACCTATGACACGCGCGTCAGCACTGACACGCATAGCCATTTCTGATGACACGCGGCCGCTGAGGTGGCCGCATGCCGAGGATGAAACATTTGCTGCTCCTGAGGATGAAACATTTGCGAAATAATGTTTTTTCCTCAAAGTGACACACTACCCGAGTTATGCTCAGTTTTTTGGCGAAGTTTGACACACCAAGCTCAAAAGGTTGCCCATCACTGATCTAGAGTTACATGGTGAGAAGCTTAGCTAACTAAGCCGGCATCTCCAGTATGACTAACGTTTTGACACAACTCAACCAATTGATTGCATCCATTCTCTTTGAAAGTATCCTGTATGGTACTCACTATAGCCCAGAATGCTTAAGGATTCCATTTCTTATCTTTTAACTATTCTCCTGTAACATGTTTAAAAGAAACTCAGCAACTCAGTCTCAAAAAAAAAAATCTTTTTCAGTGCTGTTTCCTCAGAAGTTTATGAAAGGTCACCATTAATCACACCTACTACCTTTTTAAATGGTCTTTATCCAAGACACCATCCCTTTCTCTCCTATCATACCAAGGAAGTACTGATCTCTCCTATCAGACCCAGGAATTATATGCTGTCCAGGATTCTTAAAGAAAAAAAGAGAGACCAGATGGCTTCTGCTAGTCTCCAAAGCTAGCCTCACTAGTCATCACCACTTCTTTTATTATGACTTGAAATCGAGTCAGAAGCACACATAATTTCATTTGCCACATCCATTTACCGGGATGGGATTTTAGAGAGCAAACATGAGATACATCATACCACAAAGAAACCATTTCCATAAAAAACAAAAAGTCTCTTCCAGGAAAGCAGCCAGCATGCCATTTCAGGGTTTGGTCACACCCCCACTTACACCAGATACATCCTTGCTCTTACAATGGCATATACAGAGAAGACTGAACATTATGCAGGCTGGGAACATTTTTAAAGGTTGATGGACTTTTAATTTTTGAAGTCTATTTCCAGGAAGATTTGCAGTAATGGGGTGTTCATTTTGAACCCCCATAAGGGAAATAATTTTATTGCTAAAATTCTTGACTTACCTTCAACTCTAATGGTGATCAGTAATAGACCTCTAGGAAAATAATTGGCCTCTGGGAGGAAGAGGGGAAAGATTATTACAACAACCTCACGGTAAGTTTAACAGTTACACAGCAAAGCTCTGAGTAGAAAGGCACTCACAGTAGGTGTCCTGGAGTTGAACCAAACAGTGTCTGCTGGACCCTTCTCTCTTGGAACCTGTGCCAAGCCTGCAATAATTAGTCATGCAAAAATTCCATTACCTGGCAGTGTTTTAGTTACCATTGGTGAATTCTTGGCATTCCCAGAAAGGTTTTTCAATTCTTTGTACTATCAAAAAGCATAGTTTGTTGCCAGGCCAGCATGGCTCAGTGGTTGAGCGTGGACCAATGAACCAGGAGGTCACGGTTCGATCGTTGGTCAGGGCACAAGCCCGGGTTGTGGGCTCCATCCCCAGTAAGGGTGTGCAGGAAGCAGCCGATCAATTATTCTCTCTCATCATTGATGTTTCCCTCTCCCTCTCCTCCCTTTTCCTTCCTCTCACTGAAATCAATTTTTAAAAACATATTTAAGGAAGCATCGTCTGTTGACTACTCCTGATGTTTGCTCACTGGTTCTTCATGTCCTGTGTATCCCACAGTGAGGGAAAGCATTTCTTAGAATTCAGTCACTGACAGAGCCCCCTGAGCTGACCTCTGCTTCCACACTGGCTGGAACACCGATGGCATTGAGTAATTCCTCCAGGGAGGTGCCAAGTCCAGGCTGCCGCCCCACCCGGACGGGCCCACTGCTCCTTACTCCACGGAGCCATTCGGGCTTTGCCTCAGCTCTTTCATCTGGGATGTCCAGGTCCCACAGCCCACTTGGATGTGAATGAAAGCTCTTCTCCCATCTTCAAATGGCTCAGCATGTTAGTGCATTCAGGGAGCAATGGCTACATGGCAGTCTAAATTTACAGGCCACTTTGTTGATTCATTGGGGGTGGGGGAAGCAAGGTAGAGAAGAGGTTTATCACCATCCAGCAGCTTCTGTGGATTTAGTGAGAGCAGCATGTGTGTGTGTGTGTGGGCCGGGGGGAGGGGGCAGTTCTTTCTTTCTCCTCTGATCTGTTCAGACCAGTTTGTGGTTATGAAATACCTGTGTGGTTGTTTTTTTTCAATTTACCTTGAAAACAAGCTTTGTAAAATTGAGGGCACTGTCCATTGATTCCTTACTGAAGCAGAAGGAGACTAAAAATAAAGAACAGCAAGCTTCAGGTCTGTTCCCCTGCAGAACTCATTAACCCAGTGAGATTAAAACCAGCCATTATTTGGCAGGGAAAAACAAGACCAGCATTGGGTGGCATTAAGAATAGCCAGCGGTCTGATTGATGCTTCTCTGTCTCTGGATCTGTTTTTGTTCATCAGTTTGGGGCGGGGGGGGGGGGGGGGGCGGCAATGGGGTGATAAGGACACATATGTAATACCTTAATCAATAAAGAAATTTAAAAAAAAAAGAGTAGCCAGCGGACTAGCCCCTTGTCACAGAGAGTGAGGGCAACCTCTGACTTCCTCAGGATGCTGGTGGGACACTGAGAGCCCATCCTCTCCTCTGGTAGCATCCCAGCTGCTAAGGACAGGACATTGTGTTCCTGCTGCATTTCTCAACAGAAGATGTGCGGTCAGTTCTTCTAGGCATTTGGTTTTTAAAAGGAGAACTTGTTCCTGCCTCATCTTCTTCCTGTTTCATATCAGACCTTCAGGTGTGTTTTACAACTGTCCTGAGTGCAGAAATGAGGCAAGCGGGCCTTCCGGTTCAGTCCTTCCCTGTTTGTTACAAGAAGCAGTGTGCGCGTTGCCCCGTGTTTGAAAACCCCAAACCTGCCCCTGCCTACGTGCAGCATAGAGTGTTTTGTAAGTTAGGATGTTTTGATCCTTTCTGGATATCCTCATGTATTTGTCTTAGAGTCCTAGTTATTAACACATTATCAGCTGATAAAATTCAGTTGTTTTCTTGTTAAATTTTAATTTAATGGTTCAATCCCTTTATTACTGGGATAGTGGAAACCTAAATTCTGATATGTATCACCATCTAGCTCCTGTACCACACAGCCCCTGGGGAATTGTTACTGACTTTGTATCACCATCTAGCTCCTGTACCACACAGCCCCTGGGGAATTGTTAAAAATGCAGAATTTCAGCCTCTACCTCAGATTGACTGAGAACCTGCATTTTAACAAGAGGCCACTGGCCCATTAGCTCAAATCCAGCTCCAGCCTTCCCTGGGCTTCCTCCTGCCTCCCGCAGCTGTCTCACTCCCAGACCTTCTACCTAAGGATGTTGCTTCTCTGAGTCCCCTTTTCATTCTTCATTATGCTGGTAGTTAACATTCATGGGTGGCTTACTGGCTTTCTTGTTTGAATAAATGAATGTGTGTTTGCTTATCTGGCTGTTGACATTAATATTTTGTTTTATATCTCAAAAAACAGTCGCTGTGTTTGCTTCTCCCTTCACGTTGTGCGGGGGGGGGGGGGGGAGGCAGGCATTGAACTCATATTTAGGTGATCATGAGGCACCCAACCATAATGTATCCTAATTCATAAACAATATCATCTTAAACTAAAGCTGAGTAAATCACCATGTTCTAATCTCATCCACAAGGGTGCTTTGTACTAAAAAAAAAAAAAACAGTGCCTTTCTCCCACCCCCTTCTTGTCAGAACACAATTCCATTTTTAAAAAATATATGCAAGCCTGGCCGGCGTGGCTCAGTGGTTGAAAGTCAACCTATGAACTAGGAGGTCACAGTTCGGGTCAGGGCACATGCTTGGGTTGTAGGCTCGATCCCCAGTGTGGGTGTGCAGGAGGCAGCCAATCAATGATTCTCTCTCATCATTGATGTTTCTATCTCTCTTTCCCTCTCCATTCTTCTCTGAAATCAATCAAAAATATATATATATTAAAAATATATGCAATATTTTAAACATTTCACAAATAATATCTTTACAGTAAAAATACATTCCCCCAAGTATGGTTATTGTTGTTCTTGATGTTTTTGTTTGTTTATTGCAAACCAAAATTCATTTGATGTTTATTATACCCTAAATACAAATTATAGAAAATATTTTGTTACAGGTAACATAAATAGATGGTAAAAAATTGAAATTGCCAATAAAATTAATTCCTTACCTCTAAGTATATGTTATTTTCAAAATAAGCCATAACAAATAATCATTATTAGATCAAAATTATATAAGGATTAAATTAAACAAAGACAACAAAATGTACGTCTTCTGTGCTATGCTGAAATCAGCTTTATTAAGGGAGCTTTCTATTGGGAGCATTTCTTAACTGAGTCTGTGCACTGTAGGCACAAGAATCTTGACTGAAACCATCATGTAGGACCCATCAGGCTGAGGTATCCAACTGTGAGCATCCCTGGAGGGCCTCTCTCTTTCACTCAACCTAGACAATTGTCTTCACCAATGTTAAGACACAGGCTCTAGTACACACAGACCTAAGGTCAAATTTTAACTATACCATGTACTATCTGTACAACTTTGAGCAAGTTACAATTTTCTCATCTTTAAAAAAAGGAATCATAGTTTCCTCCTATATAGGGTTGCTATGAAGATTAAGTGCAGTAATATCTATGACACATTTAGAGCAGTATCAGCAAATATTGTTGTTGTTGATTTAGGCTGTAAGACTTGAATCTAGATCGACAAGGAGAACCAACACTCTTCTTTCCAAAACAATCCTCTCAAGTTGATTCAGTTAAAGATGTTTTTCATCTGATCGAATGGAAACGGCTAGGTCCCCATCTCCTAAGAAATACATTCTAAGCCACATCCTTCTTGCAGGTAGAAGAGGCAGACGACTGGCTTCGGCATGGAAACCCCTGGGAGAAGGCCCGCCCTGAGTTCATGCTGCCTGTGCACTTCTACGGGAGAGTAGAGCACAGCAACTCGGGGATCAAGTGGATCGACACCCAGGTATGCAGTGTCCTCACCTTTAGCGTTTTGTGTAGTACAGCACAGGGAATATGTAGCATGGAGTACAACATGCATATGACGTTGAGTATAGTATGGTGTGCATTGAATAATAGAGTATATTCTTATAAATAAATGTGTGGCTCCTCTTAGTGCAACCCACTCATTTCGGAGACAAGGGAGCTGAGGCCAAGAGATAAGTGACTTCCTCAAGGTCAAGTGATTCTCCAGGTCGTTTTGCAATCAGCGTTACCAGAGGCTAATCAATTCTGTAATCCCAGTATATTTAGCTCTCCAGTTTTATATAAAGTGGTCGATACCAAGATGGAGTACATGTCCATGTCCTTCTTCACCCCACCGTGACTTGTACCTTATTTACTTACAACTTCTCAGGGGTAAATATTTTCAAACTGAAGTAATAATTCGAAGAATTGCCAAAGTTCCTATGCCTTGCAAAGTCAAAAATATTGCAAAATGTCCTCGGTTATTTTGTGCCAAATCACTCCTAGAGAAAAATGCTGGTGTCAACCAAGTGCACTGACTTCATGGCCACTGGATTTGAGTGTTACCCTGTCACTGAACAGCTCCGTTTTTAGCACCCCCAGTGGTGGGTTGTGCCTTGCTTCTTCATACTTCCTGATAAATAGCCTTTATTAACCGCTGGACTGTCCAGTCATTGGAGATATTTAACTCATATGGCCTCAGGCTGGAGAAAATGTATCACTGGTTATTCTTTAAAAGCTTAAAGAAAAATGGTAAAGATCAAGTAAATGTTTTTCTTATATATCAAAATTGGGAGTGAAATTCAGTATTGTAATATTAATATTGTTGGTTGTGGGTTATTCTCCATGAATAAAGGCTTCATTTTGTCTCAGAAACACCTAGATGCATGTTGCAGCTGACTTTTTAAACTGATGGTCTATTCTGCTAATTCATGTAGAGCTAGTCATAGTACAGAAAAATAATACTTTTTAAAAAGGGTTTTCCTACCTAAACATGAATTTATTCAGCCTATGAAATAACAGATTAGGAGCTAAAAATAGGTAGCTTCCCAATGATACAGGGAATAAACTAATACTGTGATTTTTAAGATAGTCTCTTTTTTATATTTCGGCTAAACAGACAACAAGCTAAGTTGCAATTGGTTATGAATATGATCCGGAGAGCTGCAAACAAATAACTTGTTAATATATCCAAAGAATTCCTACATGTATTTGGAATTAAACTTCTGATCTATTTAATTATGTGCCGTTTTACACAATCAAACCTGGAATCGCCTGTTTGCACTGCAGGCCCCGCTGTTGAGCTACCTTGTGTTTACAAAGCAACTCTGGACATTTTCATAATACATCCAGAAATGTAACTAGGGAGGGTGGGTTTTCTGTGCCCACAAAGGCAAGGTGATGGGGCAGATGTGATATAAGGTGAGTGACCCACGCAGTGCAGAACTTTGTGCATTCGTGCACGCCATCACTGGTCAGCCCGATTTGGAGCTGGAAGGGTCAGAGAGCATGAGGCAGACCCAGAGCGCGCATGCTGTGCGCAGCTGCCAGTGAGCTGAGCAGTTCACTCTTGTGTCAGTTCAGGTCCTCCGGGAAGCAGACCTAGAGAGAATTAGAAGTGTACGCGATATATTGGGGAAATGCCTGTGAGAGATAAAAAGGAGGGGGGGGGCAAGCAGAAGGACGTGTGACACCTTAGAAGAATAAAGGGGGAAAGAAGAGGGGTTTTCTGGAAGAGCCTCAGACAGCAGTGCAGCTCTGAGCAGGTGGCCAGGCTGATGGCGCCTGAGGTTCAGGACTGCTCGTGAGAGGAGTCCCAGCTCTTGTTCGCCACGATGGTAGCATCCCAGAGAAAGCCCGGCCTGCGTTGGAGCTCAGGGGTGACGGCTCTGCCTGAAGTTCTCTCAAGGGGCATCCGCTGCCTCAGCTGCCTCAGCTATGCCTCAAGGGTCAGAAAGACAAGTCGTGTTTGAACCCAGACTCACCCCACTCTGTAAACAACTTTTCCTGATTGATCGCAGCTTGCTTTAAAGGTCACCAGAGATCTTTATTGCCTAGTGAAAGATACTCAGAGGAGAGGGATTTATTCCTCGAGGTCATGGCGTTCATGAAAGTGTGACTGAATATGTATGATTGATTGATACAGGCTGTCATGCTTCATTCATTCATAATTCATCAGACTCAATTAAAGAGATTTGTGTTTGCATTTCAACCCTACCACTGACTGTGACCTTGGACAAGTCACTTCTCTCTCAACCTCATTCTACTCAAGTCCAAACAAGTGGATTGCACTAAATGATCTATAGCATCCTCCCATTCAATTAACCTGTCATTCCTCTCCCTTAGAGCTTGACTCTGATAAGGCAGGTAATAGAAATGAATCTTTTCCCAATAAATTTTTAATTCACATGAAACACAGTTCATCTCCCTGTCCTTCTCTATTTCAATGACTGTCACAAAGATTGAGCTAGATTTTCCAAAGCTTACTTCTTAGACCCATCTCAGCTAATTAGCAGCTGCTTTGTCAGATCACTAAAAGAACTTCTTCATGCAACTTGGAAAAACCTAGCATAGCATTTTAAACATCATATGTAACCTGTCTTCATAAATTTCCTATTTCATTGATTTTTACCATATTCGAAATCAGGTCATGGAATAACCTACACTAAACTTACCCTGATTACTGTTTTTTAATGGGTACAGAGTCACATCTGTCACTTCGTTTACACTTCATAATTTATTATTCTTAGAGCCGTGGCTTGATCTGAAACATAAAAGATCTGTACTCAGATCAAGGCAAGGGACACCAAGAGAAGTCAACATGGAAATGACACCGAGGGCCATGGGTCTGGATGGTTCCAGCCTTCCAGATTGTTCCAATGGGAGGAGAATCCACAAGGGCCCCTAATACTGTCCCCAGCCCTGGCCCAGCCCTAGGACCCTTGTCTTGGTTTAGGCCTCACACAATTTGAGTTAGTGATAGAGCCAGGAACAGAATTCCAGTTGCCATCTCCCAGCCCATTGTTCAATCTACGTCATCACAGTTGGGAAGCAGAGAGCAACTACTTTGGTTTAATCCCACAGGTGGTCCTGGCCCTGCCGTATGACACCCCAGTGCCTGGGTATATGAATAACACCGTCAACACCATGCGCCTCTGGTCTGCTCGGGCGCCCAATGACTTTAACCTCCAAGACTGTGAGTACAGCATGGGCTCCGTTCCTTTGTGTGTGTGCTTATTTTTTTTATTTTAGAAGCAAGTGAGTACTCTGCTCTAGGAAGATGGCACAAAGCAAGGATCTTGGGGTCTAGGACACGAGGTTTCTTTTTGATGGTTGCCAGTTGGAACCAAATTGAGCTTGAGAGAGAAAGCCTTGAGTTTCTGATCTGAATTTTTTTCAGTGACTAAGCCAGCCCTGTGGAGGAGCAGGTATGGGGAAGATTTTTAAAGTCTGGCCTTCTTAGACTCTCATGGATCACAGCATAAAGGTTTATTGAAATCCTTTTGGATTTTTAGGAGTTTTAGAAATCCCGCATGATACACAGCAAACATCAGGTGAGATCAAGGGCCTTTGATAATAGAGGCTGGCTTGTCTATTTATTCATTTTATTATTGTTCCACTCAGTTAACGTTGGAGACTACATTCAGGCCGTGCTGGACCGAAATCTGGCCGAGAACATCTCCCGGGTCCTCTACCCCAACGATAATGTGAGTGAGCCCCCTTGCTTTCTTGGTGGAAACAGAAGCAGCTTATTTTGGAAGCACCTGTTCAGTAGCCCTCGTAAAGGGCTTTGATATTGATTTTACGTCTTCAATGCAAAATAATCTCCGTCGGAATTGTCTAGACGTCCCTTCCCATCCCAGTAAGGAAAACAAATGTGTGCAATGTGTGAAGCCAGAATTGGTATTTTGCCCTTGATCAGGGACCCCATGACTGATTGGAAGTTCTGTGCATGTATTTCAAAACAGACCTGGATATAAAAGATTAGTTGAAACACTGCTTGCTTTCCAAACAGAAATTTCAACCACATCAGAGTCCCTGGAGGTTTCCTGCCTGGCCTCTTCCCCTAATGTTGGGGCTCTCCCGGCCCTCTGACCCCAGTGAAGTGGGGTCATGGACCTCGGAGCTGACCCAGGAGCAAACACTTGTTTATGCAATTTATTCATCTCTTTAAACTTTTTCCTAATTTTACATTAAGAACAGCTTAGCTAAAAAAATAAGCAAGCAAGCAAACACTTGGAACTGGATCTTAGGTGACTGCTGTGGATTCTTATTTGATTTAAAGATACTTAGCTCTAACTTCTACATGGGTAAAATCATTTTCTTGAAGCTGTAATGATTTTTATTTTAAAAATAATAATCTCAGAAGCAACCAAATTAGTACTCTGCTCAACAGTGATGGCACAAAACAACTATTTGGGGACCAGGACATAAATGATCCTTAAGGCCAGATGTCCACTTGGTGTTAAACCACAGTCTCTAAGGAGGATTAAGTTTGCTGCAGCATTTTTCAGGAACTTAACGGTGTATGTTATTTTTTTCCTTTGGGAAAAACACTGTGACTTCTGTACATTCCAGAGAAATCTCCGACCCAAAAGCAAAAGGTTGTTCTAGTTCACGGTCAATTAAAGTAAGACTCCTTCCAAGCCTGGGGTTATCCTGATTGGTTCACTGGAAGGGACCTAAACTTCATCCTCCTGTCTTTAGTAAGGACCAAACTTAACTTTACTTAGAAATAATCATCTACAGCAATGGACAGCATATACTAAGTATGAGGTGCAAAGTTGACTAAATTCATTGAGTAAAAGGTATGCTCCAGGTTATGCTTGTTTTAAGTACAAGTAATAAATCATTTTTGTACTGTAATTACAAGAACAAACTCATTTCTTCTCCCCAACTTGGCCAATACCCTAGTCCAGACAAGATTCTTCCCAAGAATCTGTCCTCCCTCTGCAACAAGTTAGATATTTCTTTCTTGCTTAAAGATCTTTAAAGGCTTCTGATCACCTAAGAGAAGTACAGAATCTTAGATGTGCTCTCAAAGGTCTTCATTAATACAGCCTTGAGTTCTCCATGATCCTGCCCCAGCAATGAGGTCTCAGATGTGCAGGACAGTTTGCCCTGCCTGTTCTTCTCACCTGAATGCCTTTCCCAGGCTGCCTCTGCCTGCAATGATTACTCTGGCCCTCTGTGCTCATCTGACAAATCCAACTCATCTTTCTGGGCTCAGATAAAAAAATTACCTGAGTACCCAGGTTCCCAAAGTACTGTGTATATAATGAAATATAACATTAATTTTTTAATCATCACATTTGATTTAAAGCATTGTTTACACATCTCTTTTTCCCCACTAGTTTGAACTTCTTGAGGTCAGCGATTATGTTTAATCATTTTATTTCTAGGATATTAAAAATTCCCTAACTCAAGAAAGGTTTAAATTCATTTTGGATGGATTTATACATGCCATTAGAAAATAAAATGTTAGCAGTATAAAAGAGTACTAAAAATTTTTTTTAATTCCAAATTCCACCTAAAAATTCTTATTGGTGATATCAATCCAGTTTCCTATTAATAACTTTTAATTTTTTAATTTGGCTTTTAATTTTTTTGTCAAAGTTATACATGCACATAGTAAAGAGAAAAACATTCTGTGAGGCTTATATAAAAACATAGTCTCCCATTTCCCACTTCCCAGACGCAACTACATCCCTTGCTTCTAATTACTTTCCTGGATTCTTACCTCCATATTTCTAATAACAAGCTGTTGTTTCTTCTTGGTTTGCCCATTTCACAATTGTGAAACTGAACATGAGAATATAGCTCACTCCCTCCCATACACTCCCACCTCACCACACACACACACGTCTCCTACCCCGTTCTCTCCACATAATTACATAGTAATTTTCACTGGCTCCTTAATCAGTGTTGAAATTATTATGACCATGTGAAGGCTTCAGGATGCTGATCTGTCTATGCCTATGGGTGTCATCACATAATGATTATTTTTTCTTCCCTTAAAATGTTTTTGTTTTTCTTGGAGTTAATAGTCATTGTTTGTTTGCTTGGGTTTCTGAGTACTTATCCTTAATTTACCCTTCACTGTCCCTCAGTTGTAGAAATGCCCTCTGGATACATTCAGACACAGGAGGTATTCTGTTAACTCGGTCTTTTTGAAAAGCCTCCTCTGGATCTCGTCTGGTTGACAGGGTCTTCTTTCCCTGTTATTCTGAGGCGTCTTGTGCTCATTGAGTTTCCGGGGTCATTTGTGTTCATGTCTTTCTTTTTCTTTGTTTGTTTCTACCTTGTTTTGGGAGTACACGTGCTCCAAGGCTTCCTGGGAAAGGATGGGTGTAAGGTCCAATTTTTTTGAGACCTTGCATATCGGAGAGTGTCTTCTCCTGCCCTCACATCGACAGTTTGCCTGGATGTAGAACACTCAGATTTTTTGTGGATGTTGTCTTCTAGTTTTAGGTATTGCTGGGAAGTACAGTACAATTCTGATTCTTTTTTCTTTTTCTTTAATTCTGAAATGACAGTTGATGCAATTCTGGTTCTTGATCTTTTGTTTGAATCATGCTTTTTTCCTTTGAAGCTTGTAGTTTCCATATACTGTATATTTATATATAAACTCACCCTACTCCGCCTTCTCTCAACCTCTCCTTTCCTCAACCACCTACTTCCAGCTGTACTAGATCTGGGGAGGGTTGCTTGGTGTGAGTCTATTTTCACCCATGGAGCACTGCAGTTCTCCAAGAAATGGTCTGGAACGATTGAACATCCTCAACTAGTTCTTTAGTTTTCTTACCTTTTTCTTCTATTTATCATTTCTTTGTCTTCTTGCTCAATTTTCTGGGTGATCACAACTCTCTTCCAATCCTTTTATTGTTTTTTATTTTGACTATCATGTTTTAAGTTCCAAGTAATCTTTTTTCCTCTAGATATTTTCTTGAAGCATCTTAATTTTATTTCTTGAATACACTATCTTTTCTAATCTGAGGATATTGATAGTATTCTTACAATATTCTTTTTTCTAATCTCTGTGTCCTCTGAGTTGGCTTTTGCTTGTTTATTTTAACCTCTATCATTCTTTTACAAAGTTTTCTTAGATATCTAATGATTCTTAGCTGCCCATTAAAGTTTAAGGGAAGGGCCCTAACCGGTTTGGCTCAGTGGCTAGAGCATCGGCCTGTGGACTCAAGGGTCCCAGGTTCGATTCCGGTCAAGGGCATGTGCCTTAGTTGCGGGCACATACCTAGTAGGGGGTGTGCAGGAGGCGGCTGATCGATGTTTCTCTCTCATTGATGTTTCTAACTCTCTATCCCTCTCTCTTCCTCTCTGTATAAAATCAATAAAATATATTTTTAAAAAAAAGTTTAAGGGAAGGGTACCCACAAGCTTTGGGGTAGCTCTGTACACTTGGGTGGGGTTTGTCTATTTGGGCTCCACTCTGTTGTCATCTGGTGGGGCCATTTCCTGGGGAGCACCTCCTGTCAGTGTCTGTACTCCCTCTTGGCTGGTCAGATTCCCTAGAGAAGACTCTTTCCTGGTAGAACTAACATTGACTGCCTGTGGTCTGAAATTTGGTTGCGAGGAGAAGACTGAGAGTCTCAACATTCAGTACATAAACTTTCCTTGGACCCCCTTCTTCGCATTTTCAGTAGGGGGTGGTACCCCGCCTTCACCTATGCCTGCTGCCCTCCTGTCCAGAGACCCTCTTTGACCATCTCCACAGAAACACCAATAGCTTCTGCTTCAGTTGAGGAATGAAACTGCTCAGCTGAGGGAACTGGGATGAGGTCTGAGGCTCCTGCTTCTTAGACAGGCTCTCAACTAACCTTTTACCCCATTTTCACCCTTACTTCCTAAGGAGACCCAGTGCTATTGTTTCCTGCGCCTTTGGGGGCTTCGGTGTGTAAACTGAGTTGCTCTTTGGCTCTTTTCCGATACCCAGTCAGGATTCAGCCTTGTTAGGTCTACTGGCTCAGTTATCACTCACCCGTTTTCAGCTTCTAAAAACTTGTTGCTGTCGGCTTCTCTCCCATTCCCTTCATTCTTTATCAGCAGCCTTTGAGACATCCTCTTACTGGCATTTCAATGGAGTTTCAGGAAAGAGCAAAGGCTAGTGCTTGGTGTCCCACCAGCCATCTTCCACCCGATGTCCAATGGGCTTTAGCCTTAAAGTTCTCTGCGCAGAGACACCAATCAAGTTTTGGCCACACCTAACACTGTGAGCCGCTCACTCATCTCTCTGGCTTGAAGTTTTTTGAAGGGAAGGAGCTCAGATTGAAGCAGGAGTACTTTGTGGTGGCCGCTACCTTGCAAGATGTCATCCGGCGCTTCAAAGCCTCCAAGTTTGGCTCCGAGGACGGTGCCGGAACTGCGTTTGATGCCTTTCCAGACCAGGCAAGTATTCAGTCTGTGAACCCGGGGTGGGGGGGGGGGGGACCTCTGAGGGGACGAGGACTTCCTATCAGATTTACGCCTCTGTTTCAGTGCTAAAACAGTTGAGTAGGTAATGCGTGCTAAAGCATTCCAGGGAAGGCTGGCATTTCATTTGGCCTTTGCCCAGCAGGGATGAAGTCAAGGAAGCCAGACCTGGGCCATCCGTTGCCTTCACGTTGATGTCTTCCTCCCCACAGGTTGCGATCCAGCTGAATGACACTCACCCTGCACTCGCCATCCCTGAGCTGATGAGGATTTTTGTGGATATTGAAAAATTGCCCTGGTCCAAGGTCTGGATAGTTTGGCTTCTTTTTCCTTCAATAACCAAAATATCTGTGGTTAGGGGATTTTGCGAAAAGCTCCTTTTGTGATTTTTTTAAAAATAAGTTACTGTTGCTGACGTCACTAATTAGAGGTAAACTTCACTCTGGTGCTGACATTTCTCCATCTTTACTACTTCACAGGGAGTTAGACTGAGAAATTGAATGAGCACATTCCTAATGGAACTTACCATTTTTGTGTCTAAAAGGGTTTTAAATTAAACTCTCTAACCCCAGGATACAGCTCATTGAAAGTGTCCCATTGCTTTGGAAGTCAATATTTTAAACATATTTTATACCATCTCGCAACATTACTTAAGTTTTTGTTCTTCAAATGTTGTTTATTTAATAAATAAAGACAGCCCTAGCTAGTTTGGCCCAGTGGATAGAGCATTGGCCTGCAGACTGAAGGGTCCCGGGTTTGATTCCAGTCAAGGGCACATGCCTGGGTTGCAGCTCAATCCCCAGTAGGGGGTGTGCAGGAGATAGTCGATTGATGATTCTCTCTCATCATTGATGTTTCTATCTCTATCTCCCTCTCTGAAATCAATAAAAATATATATTTTTTTAAAAATCAATGTTTTTAAAAATAAATAAAGACAGTAGAATAGTAGAGAAGATTCATTAACATGCTGTCTTATGTTTTATCAGTCCATTTTAGAACTAGCTGCCCTGTGGTACCCCAAAAACATATTCCCACTCTCTGGACCATTCAGGAACCTAGTGGAATCAAGACTGTAACTCTGCACAAGCAGATGGAATTGTCCTCTTACAAATGAATTGCCCTGTTATAAATGGGCGGGGATTGAGGAGGTGTTTGCTGTGTGATGGGGTGTGACAGGCAGGGCAGCCTTCCTTGCAGAGGAAAGCCGCTAAGCCCTCCCTTTCCCGCAGGCCTGGGAGATCACCCGGAAGACCTTCGCGTACACCAACCACACGGTGCTCCCAGAAGCCCTGGAGCGCTGGCCTGTAGAGCTGGTGGAGAAGCTGCTTCCTCGACACTTGCAAATCATTTATGAGATCAATCAGAAGCATTTAGATGTAAGTCATTTTGAGAGTGTCATGACAATGAGATCTTGAGAGGTTTGGGGTGGCTACGGTGTTCCCTCTTTCCAAACTTCAGACCTAAACGTCTTTCAATCATTGATACATCAAAAGTATCCAAGCCCTAGCGGGTTTGGCTCAGTGGATGGAGGGTTGGCCTGTGGACTGAAGGGTTCTGGGTTCAATTCCGGTCAAGGGCCTATGCCCAGGCTGTGGCCTCGATCCCCAGTGAGGGGTGTGCAGGAGTCGGCTGATCAATGATTCTCTCTCATCATTGATGTTTCTATCTCTCTTTCCATCTCCCTTCCTCTCTGAAATCAATAAAAATATATGTATATATATTTTTAAGTATCCAAGTCTGGGTGGGACTCTGTTAAAGACATCTTCTTGAAAATACTAAAATAGAGGGATGGCATCTCCCGAAGGCTAACCAGCCCCTCTCTGTGGGAGTGAAGTTTTATATTCACTCCGTCAAAAATTTTGGTTGGAAAGTGAACAATGTTATCTCAACATCGCTTTAAACCTGAGTGACCAGTGAGGCCTTTCTCTCCCTTTGGCTAGAGAATCGCAGCCTTGTTTCCTAAAGATGTTGACCGTCTGAGAAGGATGTCTCTGATAGAAGAGGAAGGAGGCAAGAGGATCAACATGGCCCACCTCTGCATTGTGGGCTCCCATGCTGTGAACGGCGTGGCTAAAATCCACTCAGACATCGTGAAGACCCAAGTGTGAGCTTCTTCCCAGGGCGGTGGGTCTGACGCTGCTGTTCCATTAACGGAACCGTGCGAGCAAACTCAGTGCTGCTTTGGAGAGGAGGAAAGACCCCAACAAAATGTTTAAAAGTATTTTTTTCTTAAGAAAAGGCCCTTCCTCTATGAACCATCCTAATTCTAGGTGTAGGAGACCAAAACTAAAATTACTCTGTTGAAAAGTCTGGTTAAATGTTGGTGCCAGAAAATAATATGGAGGTGATTAGATTTGGAATTTTCCTTGTAATTATTTTGAATCACAAATGGATTTTTATTTAGAATGACACCCATAGATGTCCTTAGCTCCTCCCTCCACCTTTATTTAATCTTTCTAAGCCAACACTTGACTCTTTGAATAGAACTCTGAACTTCATCCTGCATGCAGGACCCTGCTGTTTCAGCCAGATTCAGTGGTGTGTCTCTTCTGTTTCCAGGTTCAAGGACTTCAGTGAGCTAGAACCAGACAAGTTTCAGAATAAAACCAATGGGATCACTCCAAGGCGCTGGCTCTTACTCTGCAACCCGGGGCTTGCAGAGTTAATTGCAGAGGTAACTGGGAAGTGCTGAGAGGGAGAAGAAAGGAGGGAGGGAAGAAGGGAGGAAAATCCAACTGGAATGCAAGAGGCATGAGTGCACTTACAATTTGCAAGTACAATCTGTAACAGGGCCGGCTTCATCAGCACGTGGCCTGTGCAGTCCCATGAGGCTCTGTGCTTGTCTTAATTCTCTGGTGCAGTCATCTTGGAAGTCTCAATTTTGATCAAGGGCCCCTACCAATTCTGTACCTGGTCCTGGCTAACAGTATTCATATGACACACAGATGGAAGTTGGTAACTCTATTTAGAAAAAGAGGGTAACAAAGGTCATATAAATAACTAGTGGAACCTGGGTCCTTTGTCAGCCTCTAGGTAGATTTCCTGTTTTTAACACAATACCCCTGAAACTACATCTAAGATACCTGCTAAGTGTCCTTCCCACACAGCAGTTCAGCCTCTTCTCTGAGTGAAGCCATTCTGCGTCTTGTGTGGTAGGTGAGCTGTCCTGTGGTAGCTCAGGGACAGAAGCTGCTCATTTGGGCCTGATTGGCATCCCTGATTAAAGCCACCTCTTCCTTTAAACTGAAAGAAAATCGGGGAAGACTACGTGAAAGACCTGAGCCAGCTGACGAAGCTGCACAGCTTCCTGGGGGACGACGTCTTCCTCCGCGAAATTTCCAACGTGAAGCAGGTGAGACTCGGTGTGGGTTCTTGCCCGGCACTTGCTTTGGGGGTTTATGCTCCAGTTTTTAAAGAGGGGCCACCTGATGCTTCCCCGTCAAAAGGACTCCTGCCCGTGCCCTGTCTCAACAGGAGAACAAGCTGAAGTTTTCTCAGTTCCTGGAGAAGGAGTACAGAGTGAAGATCAACCCAGCCTCCATGTTTGACGTGCACGTGAAGAGGATCCACGAGTACAAGCGGCAGCTCCTGAACTGCCTGCACGTGATCACCATGTACAACCGTGAGTCGGCCCTGCAGCCACCCGGTGCCCCGGGGGGGGGGGGGGGGGGGGGGCAGAAGCAGCACCCCGTGCAGGCCCCGCCACCCCGGCCGTCAACCATCCCGTGCTCCATCCACTTCTCCATCTTCTCCAGGCATTAAGAAAGACCCTAAGAAGTTGTTCGTGCCCAGAACAGTTATCATTGGTGGCAAAGTAAGTTGATTTTGTTCACTGGGGATGGGGTGGGGACGGGGGGGGGGGGGGTGGGGGGCTCTGATCTCTTGCCATTTCTCCACTTCCTCGTGGCTGCATTCTGTCAGTGTGTTCCACATTCTTCTCCAAGGCTGCCCCGGGATATCACATGGCCAAAATGATCATAAAGCTCATCACTTCCGTGGCAGATGTGGTGAACAATGACCCCATGGTTGGAAACAAGTTGAAAGTCATCTTCTTGGAGAACTACAGAGTGTCTCTTGCTGAAAAAGGTAGGGCCCTCATTGCAAACCATGTGAGGCCAGGGCAAATTCTAGGAAGAGGTGACAAGATATGGAAAAATGGGGCAGCTGAGCTCAGGGAGCCAGGAGCTGGGGATAGAAGGTGTCACCGGGCAGAGTAAGAGCCTAAGCTAAGAGCTTTTAAGATGACCCAACTGACAATGAGATTGCTGTCCCCAGAGTCAATATCACAGGGTACATTTCACAGTATCACAGTATACATTTGCAAGTGCATTTTCCTCCCTGCTAGTCAGAGCTGGGGGCTAGAGGAAGTAGCCCTGGGGTGTTGGTAAAGTGCAGACTGTGCTCTACTAAAGAAAGAGAAGGTGTTCGGTTCCCAGCCCCAGTTTTGCAATAGGATACCAACTCCCCGGCCCCCAGATAATCCTCTGGTCACTTCGTTTGTTCACGTGGCAACAGGGAATGAGGACAGACGTCAGGCTGCCAGAGCACGAGGCTTAGATGTGCCTCAGATGGGCCCTCCGAGATCAAGCGTTGAGTTCCCATGTGGGGACAGTCAGACTGGCCAGAAGCCAACATCCCTTTCTCTGCCACTGGGACCTTTGCTATTTGCATCACATGCCCACAAAGCGCCATCCACATTCAAATGCCAACTGTGTATTGACCTGTTTCCTGCATTGAAAAGGGATCTTTTTCTTTTTGAGGTGTTTGTGGGTCCTCTGCTGTTACTGTTTAAGAACTATCTGCACGAAGGAAAAAGAGCCAGGTTCCTAGGGATGCAAATGAACATATACCTAATCCACAAATAAGCTCTGGAACTAAAGCAGAGAGTCGGTCCCGACCTTTGTAGAGAGAAGGGGGCGGGAGGACTGCAGGCTACACTAATTTGTGTGTAAATCGGGCTGGAAGCTCAGAGGCTTGGTGTCTGGCCCTAGACACACCTCAGTTGCATGTGGCTCATTTCCTTGCAGTGGAAGTGGAAGAAGGGTGAGGAGAAGTGGAAGGAATACAAACAATCCTGTTTCCTCCGATTGCAAAACAAGGGTCAGAAGAGACGCTGAATTTTAAGGATCTAGAAAGAGAAGTTTCAGTGTATTCGTTAAAATTATAAAGAAGATGACATAAAAATAAAACCATGACAAAATTTGGAAGGGAGAAGAGAAATGGGTCAACTTTTATAGCAGAGAGTCAATAGATGCTGTTTGAAGTTTATAGACCAAGGAAGAGGAGGATAAGCATATAGTTATTTAGCACTGTGGCCATAACCACCAAGATAGCACATAAAAAATGGACAAAAGTGGCCCAGCTGGCGACTTTGGCATCCCTATGAACCAGGAGGTTACAGTTTGATTGCCGTTCAAGGCATATGCCCGGGTTGCGGGCTCTGTCCCCAGTGTGGGGCGTGCAAGAGACAGCCAATCAATGATTCTCTCTCATCGTTGATGTTTCGGTCTCTCTCTCCCTCCCCCTTCCTCTTGAAATCAATAAAAGAAAAAGAAGAAAAAAAGGACACAAGTGGTTGCCTGATCCCTGGGGAAGAGTGAGATCTGTCTTTCACCATTTGAATGTTTATCTTGATGACATGTACTACTTTAGTGATCAAATCAGGCCAGCTACATAAATTCTTAGATGAAATAGAAGCAGATCTAGAGAGTCAGAATCACTCATTTTAACATGCCTGTCTTGCTTGCAGTGATCCCAGCCACAGATCTGTCGGAGCAGATTTCCACCGCAGGCACTGAGGCCTCAGGGACAGGCAATATGAAGTTCATGCTGAATGGGGCCCTGACCATCGGGACCATGGATGGGGCCAACGTGGAAATGGCAGAGGAAGCCGGGGAAGAGAACCTGTTCATCTTTGGCATGAGAATAGATGATGTAGCTGCTTTGGACAAGAAAGGGTGAGAGAACAGCCCACCCAGGTATCCCACTCAGGCTGAGTCACAGGAAATGTGGCAGCAGACATCTCCCAAGAGTCAGAGGAGCCTCCTGGCCATGGATTAGTCTAATGAAACTCAGCAAGTGAAACTTAAAGGAGCTTGGGCCCAGGTGCATGGGGTTGTTGCTCTTTGGTATCAGCCATTGCAGAGCGGGCCTGATGAGCTGGTCACTTCTCTGCATCCCGTGATTTTTACCTTGATCAAAAGATGAACCAGTTTTTAGTTGAAGTTTTTGCCTATGATTTAAGATTGCTCCTTTAAGATTGCAAACAGATGGACTAAAATGTGGGAGAGGATAGGTATGGGTGTACAGAAGCACCCAGGAATAGTTTCTCTTAGTATATGGATAGGTTTATTAACTAGATTTATTAACCTGGGTAAAAATAAATAAAGAGTGCTGCCCAAAGGAACTACAGGGATCACAACATTTGGGGATTGTCGGGTATACTTCCTGACCCTGGGAAGTAAATTTAACTCAGTAGCAACAAATTTGGGGATCTGTGGGTCCAAAAGCAACTGGTTAACTTAACATAATGCTTGTTCAGAGCCATAAAGTCTGCTTTGAAATGAATCTTACTGTCTTTTACCAGACTAGACTATTGCTCTGGGACTAGGATTTTTTTTTTTTAATCTACTGTCAATGTCTTCATTTACAAGGAATTAATCAACTTTAAGTGTGTGTATGGGGTTGAGGGGAGAGAAATGTCAGGATCTAGTCAATTATTATTGATATCCATATTGAACTTTATAATGACTTCTATAAAATTTAGTATTTCTGAATGCATTTTTCACAGCTAATGTGGTGTCTAATGTGTTGCTAATCACAAACACTAACAGAACCTTCTTCTTACCACACCCCCACCCCACAGATACAAGGCAAAAGAATATTATGAGGCACTTCCAGAGCTGAAGCTAGCCATTGATCAAATTGACAATGGCTTCTATTCTCCCAAGCAGCCTGACCTCTTCAAAGATGTAATCAACATGCTATTTTATCATGACAGGTGAGTTCCCCCAAGAAGGTGATGTTATTTCAGCCGTGAAAAGGGAGCAAGAACATCATAAACCAACTACAACCCAACTATGTAGATTAGCATAGATCTGTGATCTGACAAGCTAACCTAGGCTTGGAAAGAAAAATTAAAGATTCTCCACTGGCATTGCTAGGAAGCTTTAAAGATAAGACCCACAAATCTGGTATTCTTTTTCTTCTTCCACTGGTGGACACAGCTTTCAGATGCATCGTATGATGACATTCTTTCCTCTGGGGAGGACCATAGAAAGGTTGAGGGCTGTTTAAAGTTCTTGTGAATAGAAATGTGAGTTTAGTAAAGTGGCCATGAAACTAAAGTGAATTTTAAATGGAATCTTAACACAAATTAAGCTTTTTGTTGTTTTGATTTTTCCTCTCAATCACACAAAACAACACAGGTTTAAAGTGTTTGCAGACTATGAAGCGTATGTCAAGTGTCAAGAAAAAGTCAGCCAGCTGTACATGGTGAGTACACAGCTGAGATGTATAAAGTAAACCAGCTTACTATGGCTAATTTAAAATCTGTTTCTTTTTATTAAGTCTAAATAACAGGGCCCCACTAACCAATCAAAAAATGGAAGTAAGACAACTTCTAGGTTGTTCAGATCAAAACTCAGCTTTTCCCAAGTTTAGGCAGCAGAGGTTGACTCGACATTTCCATAGCAGTTGTAAATGTTTTAATGTCCAAGTAAAAAAAAATCACAAATAATTTGATATTTATTGAGCACCCACCATGTAGCAGGCGTGTCCTGGAAACTAAAGGTATAAAGCCAAATTGAATACTCCTTTTACCCACTCACTTGTTCAACAACGAGGCATCGGGGCCTTCCCATGGCAGGCACTGTGCTGGGCACTGGCACAGTGGCCCCAGCACAGACAAAGCCACCTTCTTCTTACCTGTTTAGTGCACATCAGAATCACCAACGCAGCTTGTTAAAGTACAGATGCCAGTCTCCCTGACCCAGTAGTAGGTGGGATCACCATCAGTATTTGAAAAATCTGCTTAAATGACTCAAATGCTGAGCCTTAGTTTATTGGGATAAAGACTGACACCCCCTTTTCTTTGAAAATTGCAAAATAAGTACCTCTCCTGGACTACCCATGGAGTGGGGCTATATGATTAGAATAGAATATAAATGTATAGAAGGAGGGTTTCATGTTTGATGTGTGTTTTTTTTAAGAAAGAAGAGGAACAAGAAAGACTATACTTAAAAAAAAAAAAAAAAGGCAGGTAGGGGGAGGAGAAAGGAAGGAAAGGAGAGGCCAGAGCCATGCACATCTTTATCAAGCAGCCCAGCCCTCTGGGTGCATTAGTAGATACAAGGAAAGGTTCATCATCTCTGATACAATAGACTTTCAGTGAATTGCAGACACCACAGAGGAACAGATACCTAGAGAGGCTGGCTCTCTGCCAAGACTCCAGGATGGGTCTCTTGGGGTCGATGTCCTTGAACCTTCCGGTTGCCCTGCCCCATAGTCTTTCTTTTTGCCCTCCAACTTGAAAACCATTGTACAGCAGACGAGTGAAGAGCCATAAAATCACCACCTCCTGCCCTTTGTATTCATCAGTAACTACTTCCAACAGACACCTATTTCACTAACGTTTCTTTCCATTCCTTTCCCAAAGCAGGTAACAGGGTGGTTCCTACAGTCGTCCCCGGGTATCCCACTGGGTTTTAAAGTAGGCTCATTCAAGGCTCATGCTGCTTCACAGCCCTTAGCTCCTGGTAGAGTCCTATCCAGTCCCCCAAACGTGTACAGACCAGAGTAATTTCCAGTTAATGGCCATAAGCAAGGAGGGGCAGTACTTGAATTAAGCTTAGGGGCCTACTCCCCGCTTCCTGAACACTGGAGAGAGCAGCCTCAAAGACAGAGAAAGGAAAATGGCCACCGCTCCCTCTTTCCTCTTGATTGCAACCCATGCTTGTATGTAGAAAGGCTGCAGGGGGGAAAGAAAGAAAAATAGAACAGAACAAGAAAGGAAAATCTGGCCAAGGGCAAGCACAAACGTGAATGTCAGACTTGCACAATGGGTCTCTTCTGTTAAAATGATGGCCCCCATCCAAAGGATGCTCATCTAGAAGCCAAGTATTTGGGTCAGTCTTTCTTGTTCATTAGTGCAAATTGCAGTTTTTGCTCTTAACAATAACTGTATTGTTGAGGCTTAATGACGAGACTTCCCATCCATGTGAGTTTGTTTTCTAAGCCTCAACAATACAAAGAAAGTGAAGAGATGAGGCTTTTATTCTTTTATTTTAGTAAGTTTCCAGAGTCTGAACAAACTAATTTCAGACTCTTTTCTGCAGTACCTTAAGGACTGATGGTAGTTTTCGATTTTTTAATGCTTATAATGCATTGCTATTGGTTTTAAATAACATTCTGGTCATTTACAATGAACTCTTAGAGTTCTTTACAAAATCATAAGGTTATTAAATAATTACTTTCTTATATTCTCATTTGTATAAAAAGTATGAGATTTGGATGTTGCATATTTTATTAAGGATAAAACCTGAATTAATCATGTTTTATACTGAATCCAACGGGATTCAGTATAAACCTACTGGGACATCTACCTTCAGGAAAAACACAAGAAAAGTAGGTCAATAAAGTCTCTCAGTGGATCATTCGCATTCTAGCATAGTGTTTTCCAGACTTTGTGAGCCACAGGTTAAATCTCTTGACTTGGTTTCTAGCAGATAGTGAATATTAGTGTCCCTTCCTTTCATCCGTAGTTTAAAGGAAGGTATCTTCATTTGAAACAAAGCATGGGAAATATGATTTCCATGCCAAAACATCGTAACTATAACAAAAATTATCAATTAGGTAATTTATATCCTGGTTTCCCTGAAAATGAAAAATACATATTTTTCATTCTTAAGAGAAATATGTACTCTAAATAGGAGAAAAGCTCAGTCTGCTCTATTTAGCTCTCAACTGTGAAACGTGTATTTATAATTCACTACAATTTACTCCTATCGTTTTCTCCATGAAATGCGCTTCGATATGCTTTGCCTGATGTTTGTCCTAAAGCTGGATGGGCAGTCAGGCCCTGGGCCATATATATATCTGTGTTGTTTACAGAATCCAAAGGCCTGGAACGCGATGGTACTCAAAAATATAGCTGCCTCGGGGAAATTCTCCAGTGACCGAACAATTAAGGAATACGCCAAGGACATCTGGAACATGGAGCCTTCAGATCTAAAGATTTCCCTATCCAATGAATCTAGCAATGGGGTGTACAAGGCCAATGGAAAGTAAGTTGTAAAATGTCCCTAAAAAAAAAAAATAGTTTCTTATTGGACTTGAACCTTTTTGCAACATTCTTTGATTTTGTTTTGTTTTGTTAGCTAACAATCCAGTTAAGTATCTCTGGGGATTGGGCGGGGAAAGTGTATAACTGTATTCGAGCTAAAAATAAAGTATGAATTTCCAGAGCTACCTGAGTGTCAAAAGGTATTATTTTATAACAAATTGAGTAGCATTCGAGGACCTTCCCCTAGAAAAATGCGTGGAACTTTTTAATGCCATTTAAATGAACTAAAACACAAATTATTTAACTACATTGGAGCACCTTTCTTACACTGCTACCTAAGTCCAAACCAAAGACTACACCTGATTCACAAATAGCCCAGGGTCTTTGGTAACTGCACATTTTTATATGGGATCCAGTTTTTACCAAATTCTGATTCTCCGCAGTGATGTTTCAGCATGTTCCATGAACTTAATGAGAGCATTCCATACCACCCAGCATCCATGCTTTGTAGCTGGCAAGTGACTGGTAGACATGCCAATGACTTTAGCTCATCCAAGCATCCCGGTACAATTTTACACAAAAAGTACACATCACAGGTGGTGTTTGGACCAAGTCTTCACTGGAGGTTTCTGCTGCTCTCAGACCTCATGCCCACTGCTGGCTCAGGAACTCTCTGCAGAAAAAGGACCTAGATCAAGTCACATGCTTTCCCCACCTCGCAGTCCACGTAAGCCAGATCAGCCCTAATTGCCTTTAAGGGAAGAAAATCACATTTAACAAAGTTACTCTTACCTCACGGTTTTTAACAGTGTGGGGCTCCTACAAAGCAGGTTGTGTTGGAAGCCAGGAGGAAAGATCACCATCTTGACCCTGTCTTTGTTCCTATATGCATTGTGTGCAATTTCATAGAGCTGCAAGGGCACAGAAAGACAGAGACTCAAAGGCTGACCATCAAGGCTGTTGTTTTTCTAGGCTGACTTTCTTACAGCGGTACAGAAACAGCCAGCTTGAGGAGTTAGTCCCATTAGGTCAGAGACATGGAGACTCTCCACATTCCCAACTGGCTGCCTCTACAACTAAAGGACTGAAAGCTGCATGGCTAGTAGAGAATGCCGATAGGACATCCTTCCACTGTCCATACCTCCCTGCAAGGAGACAAGGAATTGTAATGGACACCCTTTGTTTGGTTAAAAGAAAAGAAACTGCCTCCCCATTTCTAGAGCCACTACAGGAAAGATAGAGAGGTTCCTATAGTATCCTGGGTCCCCACAACACTTCCAGGTTCACAGACCCCGAATGAGGAGCCAGGGTCCACCACAAATGCTCCTTGGAGCGATTAGCATGGATGCTTACTGTATACACCAGGCAGCATGGCTATTATGGGTGTAGAGAATCCCTTAGAATGTCAGAGACCCTCCTTTGGGCTCTCATCAAAGTTTGACTGGAAGAGAAGATGGTGAAATAAGAACAGTAGGACTCAGTTCATGCTTTACCTGTTTTCCATTCTCCAAAGGCACTGTGCTGTCATCCTCGCCGTGAAGGATGAGGAGGGGGGAAGACAGGAATTTTACACTAGGAACAGGTAGAAGAAAAGCATTCAGTTCAAGAATTACACGCTGGGAGTTCTCCTCCTCCTCCAAGTTAAAGCTTTACCAAAGCATGAGGTTTGCCCAAAATACAAGAACTCTCTTTCCTTCCCTCCCAGGCATAACAACTTCATATATAAAAAAACTTCACACAGAAACTTATTTTTCTTCTGGGTAATATTCTCTTTCTCCTATGTACTTGTGTAGTTTAATTAGGTATCTAATTAATTTAATCTACTTCCCTGTGATTTTCTTTTAAAATAATGAAGAACACTGAAGTATTGAATTTGTACAAAATTAGAAGAACTTTTATCTTTTTCCTTACTCCACCTAATATCATAATACTTGGAATATTATAATTGAAAGAGCCCAGGCCAATATGGCTCAGTCAGTTGAGCATCATCCCATGCACCAAAAGGTCACCTGCTTGATTCCCAATCAAGGCACATACCCAAGTTGCGAGTTCAATCCCCAGTCAGGGTGCATACATTGAGACAACCAATTGATGTTTTTCTCTCTCTCTCCCTCTTTTTTCCTCTCTCTCTCTCTCTAAAAAATCAATAAAAACTTTAAAAAAAAAAAACAACTCTAAAAGAAAACTAAAAACCCTAAAATAACAAGAACTTCCACAGGACAAAATAGAACTCTTTGTGACAATTTATTTACTTTTCCCCATAAATGTACAGGATGAACATCTAATTAATGGGTTTGATTAGCTTCCTGGTCAACTTCCTACTTTGGAGGAAGCCATTCCTGACTCCAATGACATTCTCAAACAATAATTCCCTCCCCCACCCCATTTCAATATCCGTCCATCCATGCCACGGTGACTTGCTGTTACTCCTGAGAATGTTACATCCCTCAAGTGTGTTGAAATATAAAAATATTGATAACAACTACATATTTGCAGGTGCTCAAATTCTCCAACTATGAAAGGGAAACTTGCCAAATTCTATTCATTGGATTTGCTGTCATATTAGTAGGCTGGACAATAGATAGGTTTTAGTTATGTGCAGAATAAGGCCTAAAGTCAGGGATCCCTAAATCTACAGCTCCCTTTATGACTTCAGAGAAAATATTGAATCTGTAAAGTCATCAAATTAGTCATAAGGAAAATGCCAAATACTAAAAACCTACAAATTCTCATCTAGTCTTTCAGACTTCTCATCTACCCATCAAGTAAGTCACATGATAGTCACACCCTGCCCCACCTCCCCACCCCCAGAATCCTACAGGCATAGTAATAGAACAATGGACATTTTTAATCATTAGCTTACTTTTCATCATTAGGGAAGACTATTTTGTCTTTTCTTAGAGCATCCATAAGTGTTTGTAAAAATCCTGGAAGTTTCTGGTAAATCTATTTTTTTAAAAGGAAAAAAACAATTAAAACTTTGCCTGCAGCTATATAATTTGTTGTAGTTTTCCACCATGAACAATGGTAATATAGAGAGTAACTTTCTAAATATAATAAACTTGAAAAAAAGCAAAATTTTGATGATTGTAAAAGTAATTCATATCTTTGTAGGGAATTTGGAAAATACGAAAGGAAACAGAAAAAACAAATCACACATAATCCCACTATCCACAGACCATCACTGACTGTCCTTTCTTTAAAATACAAACAGCACTATTAACTTATTTCTTCATATTCTGAAAGGAGCAGTGATATTCATAATCTAAAAATTGCTTCTACGGTGGATATGACTAACTGGTTTAGTTGGGGAACAGAATATTCTGATTAGTCAAAAAATCCTGTTGAAAGCACACAATACATATAACTAGTTTTAAAGGACTTGAACATTACAAACTGTTAAATTAATACTGCAGTTATTTTAAAGGGCATTTTAGGTTTTAACAATGACCACCAGACTCCAAATATAACAATTACATTCTAAACATACTGAATTTCCTTTTTAATGGCAAATTCTAGTGAATTGAATTCTAGTAAAATTGGCTTTATCATATTTTGATGAGGTCACTAGGTAAATTATATGCCTAAAAGCATTCATTTCAACTAAAAATGAGGAAGGGACAAAAACCCTGAGCAATGTTACACCTTCCTCACCAACTTCAATTCTACCTCCAACTACACCCCAAATACATTCATTTCTCTCCATTCCCCTATCACCCAGCCTAACCCACCTTTCCTCTCTTGCTTGAATTACACCAGCAACTGCGAGTGACCCTCTGCTTCCACCCTCTCCCCACTGCAATCCATTTCCCACGGGGAAACCAGTGATCGCTTTAACAACGTGCCCGTCACGTCCTGTCACTCTTTGGCTTCACACCCTCCAAAGGCACTTGGATTTCACCCAGTGTCACTTTGGCCTTCGAGGCCTGACACGATCCGGCTGCAGCCTCCATCTCCAGCCTCATCCGTCACGATGCCCTCCCTCTCCAGGTCAGGCCCAGCTGCCTTCTGTTCCTGGAACAGCCTCGATCCCACCCCAGGGCCCTTGTCCTTGCTTTTCCCTCAGTCCGAGTCCTCCACATTTCCCCGTGAAAGCTGGCTCCTTGTCTTGCAAGTCTCAGCTCAGATGGTATTTCTCAGAGCAGTTTTCCCTAACAGCTATGGAACCTTGACCTCCCACCACGCAGCCATTCCCTAACTTTATATAACTGTCACAGCACTTCTCTCTATGGAAAATCCTCATGTTGTGGACTAGTGCTAGTACTTGTCTTCTGTCTCTCAAGAAAGTATGTAAACGTCATAGGAGGACGAACCACAGCTTTCGTATTCTCTGTGGTATTTCCAGAACCTAGAAAATGTACTGGTACCTAATAAATATTTGCAACACATGGAATGAGTCTATTATGTAAATATCCCTGGCATACACTTTAAGCTATCATCAGTCCTTTTCATCTTACTGTGAGTGAATTTCACTCAGATTTTATTCCTTAGAATAGAGGGGAGAGGGAAGGGGGTTGCAATGCAATACATGGGATGTTGCCTAGGGAAGGAAATGGGGACAGAATTGCTAGGTTGTGGTCAGTAAACACAAACTTCAGCTTCACGATTTTAAAAAGAGAATTATGTTCACCGTAGAAGCCATTTTTAGATTATGCATATCACTGCTCCTTTAGGAGTACAGAGAAATTAGAGTTAGCTGCTATCGAATGTAACTTGTTGTAGTCTCCCACTATGAGCTATAGTAACATAGAGAATAGTAACTTTCTAAATATAATAAACTTTAAAAAAACAACTTTTTTCTGGTTTTAAAAAGTCATGCCATTGGGTAAATTGTCAGGAACTTGGGTAAATTGTGGGGAATTGGGTAGGAAATGGGTACAGAATCTGCAGTGAAGACAAATGTCTGCTGCCAGCGTTGGCCTCAGGAACCTCCGTGGTTTGGTGGGGTTTGTCTGGCCGGCATCTTATGCCTGGTCCCAGAGCAAGTGATTTGCATTCAGGTGCAGTCTGCAGATCCCAACACTGTCTCTCCTTCCCTTTCTTCCTTTCCCGTCCTTTCACCCATACTGAGGGCAAGATTTCTTGTTTTGTTTACTTTTTTCTTTGTCTTCTGATTCCACCACCCCTGGAATCAGGACTCCTCCGAGGGAAATTCAATAAGAGAAGCCCTTCAGCAATTCATCTCAAATTCCAAAGGAGAGAGAAGAAAGCTGGCCCACGCCAATAATCTACTTTGTTATTCCTCACTCCTCCCAGCCCAGGTGCCCTTTGAGACTCAGAGGTCACAGCATCCCCTCCAGCCCAGAGCACAGCCATGGGTTCCTAATTGGGTCTCCCTGCCTCCTCTCTGTTCTGGAATACCACCAGATAAATATTATTAAAATATCAGATACATGAAAGGATAAACTCACATAAAAGATATAAAATTACATTATTAGGTGTATGTTTCTAAAAATATAACCTCAAAAAAACTAAAGCAAAAATTGACAGAACTAAAACAGAAATAACTCCAAAATAATGGTGAGATATTTTAATATTCTTCCTTGAGCAACTGATAAAACAAATAGTCAAAAAAATCAGTAAGGATATAGAAGAATCAAATGCATGATTAACAGTCTAATTGACACATTAGAACAGCATACCCAAAACAACAGAACACATTCTTTTCAAGCATATGGAACATTTACCAAAATCGACCATTTGTTGGGACATAAAACAACTCTGAGCAGATTTTAAAAGCTAAAATCATACAGAGTATACAGGGTTAGGCAAAAGTAAGCTTACCATCGATGGTATGGAAAATTATACAATAATTAACTTAATTTTGAGAAAGTGACAAGTATATTCCAAAATATATGTGGAAATGCAAAAGATCAAAATGGTCTTGAATAAGAACAAAGCTGAAGAAGTTCACTAGATATCAAGACATATTATAAAGCTACAGTCATTAAGAGATTGTAGTATTCATATGAGCATGGACAATAGACATGGGAGAGATGTGAGAATCTCCAACAGACCCATGTATATATGTAGAGAGAGATACTGGTATATACAGACATTGTTACTGCAGTGATGGGGAAGGTCCATTTAGTGAATGGCATTGGGCCAACTGGAAATCTATAAGGACTTATACATCCTACATATGCAAAAATACATACCTGGGATAAGGCTCTAAAAGTAAAAGGTAAAACCATTTCAAGAAGATAGCACAGAAGAGTATCTTTATAACTTTGGGTAAGCAGAGTTTTATTAAACAGGACACTTTTTATTCAAAAAGTATTAACCATTAGAAAATGTTGGTAAGCTGGTTCACATGAAATATAGGAATATCTCTTCATTATGAGATGCCATCGAGGGAGTAAAAAAGGAAAACAAATATTTGTTTAAAAGCAAAAAATAGAATATATTTGAAAAACAAATAATTTTAATGACTTACCCTATGAAGAACTTCTACAAATGAAAAGACAACTCAATTTAAAAATGAGCAAAAGACATGAACAAGTATATCACAAGAGACGATATCTAAGTGGCTAATAAACATATGGGAAAATGCCTGGCTCCATTAGTCATCAAATGCAAATTAAAACCACAATGAGATATCAGTATGAGGGTAAGGATATGATGCAACTGAACTCTCTTGTACGGTAAGTGGAGAGTAAAATGGCAAAGTCACCTTGGAAAACTGCTTGGCACTCTAACTACTAAAGCTGAACATATGCATACCTTATTATCCCGCAATTCCACTCCCAATGTATACTCCATTGAAATATGTACACAAGTTTAGAGAATACATGTTCAAGAATACTTATAACAATGATGTTACTAATTATCCCAAATAAAAAGCAACTCAGATGTCTACAAACAATAGATTAGATCAATAAATTGTACTATATTTATACAATGAAATACTACATAATAATGAAAATGATCAAATTACAGCTACACTTCATGGATAAAATCCTACTAATATATGTTGGGTGAAAAAATAGAATACATCCTATATAATTCTAATATGTAAAGTTTAAAAACAAACAATGCTATACTGCTTAGAGATGCACAAACAGGTGGTAACACTATAAAGAAAAAATATGTGGCTGTCACTCACAGGACTGAAAATGATGGATGTGATTACCATAAAGTTCAGGCTAAGGATTACAGCTAAGATGGGGTTTATTAGATTAGAAAGTAGCATACAGATGAGTCTTCTGGTGATGCTAATTTCTTGACTTGCATGTTGGTTAATTTTTTTTATTGATTTTTAGAGAGAAGAAGGGAGAGAGAGAGAAACATCGATGTGAGAGAGAAACATCAATCTGTTGCCTCCTCAATGTGCCCCAACCGGGAAGGAACTGGAAACCTGGGCATGTGTCCTGATGGGGAATCGACGACGCTCCAACCAGCTGAGCCAGCCCAGCTAGGGCAATGCTGGTTACATTTTGGCTTAGGTGTTCAGTTTATAATTATTTGCTACGTCATGTATTTTCTCTATTATGTTAACTTTCAAAATTATAAAATTTCAAAAAAGAAACAAAAGTAAGTGGGAAGACTGTACTGTATCTGAATTGCAAAATACCCAAAGTTCGTGTTTATTAGTAATTACTTGGAGTAATAGATGATCAAGTAATGGTTATCTTAAGATGAATATTCAGTCATCTAGAACCAATTGAAAATGTTGTATTTGTTAAATCTTAAGTTGCTCAGCATTCAGTATTTTAGATTGTAGAGCAAGCATGTCCAACTCGCGGCCCATATATATTTTTGCAGCCCAGCCAATACAATGGTATATAAGAAACATTTTAATAAAAACTTCATAACTTAATTTTACAATATCCTGTTATACATAATTATTAATAACGAACTACAACGTTCGTTAATGACTGATTACTATAATCGTGTTGCATTCATTTCCCTTACGCGCAGGCGCACCATTTCTCTTCACTAATACTAGCAGCGAATATTTTAGCAGCCGATTGCCACATCATTAGTCTTGGACTGACATGTTTGGTGTGAGCAACAGGAAATATTTTGCTTTCAGCAAACGAGAAAAATAGGTTTATTTGCATTACGCTTACTAATTTGTGCAGTTATTCAGTGTCTGATAAGTTAATGTTCAAGAAAAAAATAATAATTTTTATTAAAATGTTCTATTATTTTATGTTAAGGATTATTCATTAATTTCAGCCCTTTGTATTCAGCATGTCTCTATCAAAATAAACCTATGTTTCTATGAAAATTGAAGCTTTTGTCTTTTTGCAGCCCACACAAACTTAAACCTTATTTGGCCCGTGTTAGCCTTTGAGTTTGACATGCTTGTTGTAGAGGAGATTCTTGTATTGAGTTGAAGTTTAGACATTTTCAAGATTCTGTGATTCTGTGAAATAGTTCTCCCAGAAGTAATGCACTGCCTTCCTTTGAAACAGGTAAGTAAATTCCAGGATGTTCTAAGATGGTTTATTGTGCAAAAGATTCCAAAAGTAGACAGTTGGAGAAAAGTGCACCTACATTGCCTTCCAATATTAGACAACAATTTAAATGGTGGGGCCATGTATTCCTTCTAAGAATCTCTCCTATTCTCTCTCTCTCCTCCCCACCCTTTCTCTTCCTCTCTCTCACTCACTTGCTAACATTTATATGGATGTATGACTATACACAATTGAGCATTGGGCTTGAAATAAAATTATAAAATTTGGATAAACTGCACAATAGATTTAAAAAATAAAAACAACTACATCTTGTTGCCCAATTCCTTATATCTTATCTTCTTGGAGAGATTGTCTCCTCTACATGGGATACTGTATAAAATCATTTGGCAGCTTCCTTGGATTCTCTAGAGGCTGTCTTATCATAAAATTATGAAACATATATGGCTGACAGTCATAGGACTAAAAATGATGTGTGAGATGTTTGTTTTCACTTTTTAAAAGAATAATAATAATAAATAGATAAACCTAACTTATTTGTTAAAAATTGTAAAAGATAAAACTTTGGCTTTTAATAAGCTACTCAATCTATTAGAAGAAAATAAAAGGACTACCAACTCCAAAAGCCATCAATCATGCCCTTCTTTAATTGCAACTGGCTAATAACCTGTCTCAAGTTAGAATAACTTAGAGGCATATAAAACTAATTAAGAAAAAGAATGTGGTTAATAAACATAAATGTGTGGAAATACTTTGACATCTTGTGAAGATGAGTAAGAGACTCACCTTTAACAAGGGATAATTGATACTTGCAGTCCACATGTTGGTAAATGGAGCTTCCAGAACAATAGCATCAACTGGGGATCCTTGAAAATATAAAAAAGAAATAACTCCCCTATCATATTTAAATATCACCTTCCCTAAATAAGGGATATTTAAGGTCTTGTACATCATTTGTGAAGTTTATTAATAATGCAAATTCCTGGACCCCACTCCAGACTTACTGAGTCAGAAACCAGAATCTCGGGGGGCTGGAGGGATGTGAGAATGTGCATTTCTAACAAGCTCCCCCACCCACCAACCAAGAGATTTCCCTGCACATGGTAGTTGCAAACCTGTACCTTCTTCTAAAACAAAACCAGATTGTCAAGCCTTGGGTAATTTTAGAAAGCAAAGTACTATGGGAAGGAAAACTGTTCTGCAGTCCATTGTTAAGAATGTGCCAGAGGCTGATTAGGTTGTTTTGGCCAACACTTTCCCAGAGAACAATTAGAAAATGTGGGTCAGATGAGGATATGTGCATGTGTATGTGTGTGTTTGAAGGCACCTGAGGGCTGCTAAATCAGTGAGATTTTGTAAAGCCAAGACCAAAAGGAAATCTCAAGAACAGTCAGAGAAAAAAGCATTATCTTCAAAGGAGCAACAGTAAGACTGGCAGCCGACTTCCTAATAAAACAGTGAAACCCTGAACAAAGTGTTGGAATAAAATTATTGCCAACCTTGAATTCTATGCCCAGTGAAAATAATCTTCAAAAATGAAGATACAATGAAGACATCTTCAGACCAAAACTGAGAGAATTCATTCACCAATAGACAGAACAAAAATCCCAGATAAAAACAGAGAAATGCTGAAACTAATAAAGAGCAAAGAAAAGTAAATCTAAATATTGGCTTTTATAATGTAAGAAGAATAATGTTTTATGGAGTGTATACAGAGAAAATTAAAATACATGATAGCAAGAGTTCATAAGCTGAGGAGGTGGATGGAACCAGAGTGTCCCAAGGTCACTGCATTATCTAGGAAGTGAAGTATTCATGTATGTGAGAATTTAGTTCAGATACTATAACAGTGCCAACACTGTGAAGGAAGTGACAGGGAGCTGTGAGAGCGTAGGGGAGCATTGAAATAATGCTTAGTTTATTTGCATACGTAATTAAGATTGTGAATATCAGGTGACTTGCTTTAAAATGTTTACGTAACTCCACCTGACCTGTATTGCCAAGTAAAGTTTAAGATGTGATGCAAGAGATTACACGCTTTTAATGCTTGTCAAAGTCACCTTGTCCTATTCACAGAGACTCCAATCCTGAAAATAGATCCAGGAAATCTGTGTTTTAAAAAAGCATCCCCAGGAGATTCTGATGCAGGCGGTTCTCAGTGCACTTTTAGAAATGCTGACGTAAATGTTATGTGAGCAGGGCTGCAGAAGGCAAGCCCTGCCTGTCGTTCCATGTGGATGATTTCCCGCTCCTGTGACCCAAATGACTCCATAGTAACAGTGACTGTCACTTCACAATGAGGGCTCTTTCGAAGGTAATTTTAAGTCTTTCCTTGGTATTTATTTTTAATTTCGTCATCTTGAAAAACAACTATTGTTTTTATATTAAATCGAGAGGAAAAGGAACGTTTGCTGCATTATCAGAAACTGCCGAAAGTTGGGGTGCTTTAGGTATCTATCTCTGTGTTGGCAGTGTACCCAAGAGCCTCTTGACTCTTTTTAGTTCCCCATCTCAAGCCAGGAAATTATACCACGTAATCATTTTCTAGTACCTTTCTCTTCCAGTACTCTTGCAGCATTCGTTACAACTCTGAAAAGCAATGAAAATTAGTGCATATGTGAAGCCGTGACTTAACAGTCAAGTAAATGATACAAAATGTGACACCCCGTCAGAGCATCTGATGAAAGCTCTGGAAGCTCTGGTTAGAAAATGCACACAGACACAACATTTTGCACAGGGTTTCCAGGGGTCCCACTGGCTCTAAATTAAGAATCCTTGCCCTGACCGGTTTGGCTCAGTGGACAGAGTGTTGGCCTGCGGACTGAAGGGTCCCAGGTTCGATTCCGGTCAAGGGCATGTACCTTGGTTGCGGGCACATCCCCAGTAGGGAGTGTGCAGGAGGCAGCTGAATCGATGTTTCTAACTCTCTATCCCTCTCCTTTCCTCTCTGTAAAAAAAATCAATAAAATATATATTTTTAAAAAATAAATTAAGAATCCTTTTCCTTAAAACTCTCAAGTGGAGTTCTGCAATGGGCTCCAGAGTCACAGATGACTGTAGCGCTCCCGTGTTTTACAAACAGGCACGCTGAGAGGGCAAGGTTTCCAGCCACATGTGGGAAGTGAGAGAAGCCAGAGAGGCTCTGTCCCCTAGATCAGCGGTCGCCACTGGTGGTCCATGCGGTCCGAAAGGCTGGCGACCGCTGCCCTAGATCATCGCTCCTTTCAGGGCTCACGCCTGCCTGGAGCCCCCAGGACCCACCTAAGGACCCATCTGCAGACCCCACTTACCCTGTACCCAGAGAGTGGCCCCAGAGGCACACGGGGGTGGTGCCACTTCTTGCCTTGGTCCACTTATAGACACAAATAGCATCCGCAGTCAGTCCCTCCTCTGTGGGCTTACCCGTAGAGTCCCCGAACCCTGGCAGCAAGGAAAGGCAAACACAATATCACCGCCTCCAAAGTGAGAATCATCGAAAGCCTCCTGCTTCTGGAAAAATCTGTGTACACTGTTCTTAACACATACCTCTGTAGTCTACAGACAAGACGTGAAAGCCACCATCGCTCAGCACCTAGATGACAAAGGAGCCGTTACCTTCAATTAGAAGATGCAAACAGAAAAGGTTTGACACCTCCATAACCCTAGTTGTGACAGTTTAATAAATAGGGAAAAGATTTGTTTTTGAAATCTGGTGTTTTACTTCAATCTTGAGATGGCCAGACTCAACGGGAAGTAAGGAAAGCAGTGTGGCAGACTGGGTCCGACAGCCTGGGTCCCAGTGTGGCTCTGCCACTTGCCAGCTCTGTGACCTTGGGCCACTTGCCAGCTTGGTGACTCTGGGCAAGCCAGTTAACATTTAAATATGCAAATATTATTCTGAAAAGTGAAAAACAATAGTAGCTGCCTTTAGGATTGTTGGAAGATTACATGAGATGACATATTAAAATATCTTGGTACATAGTAAATGTCCTTTTAAAGAATTCCCTTGAGAATAAGAACTCTACACAGAATTGTAGTAGAGGCAATCAAATAAGGGGGAGATCGTTATATTAAATACTAGACGCCCAATGCACGAAAATTCCTGCAAGAGTAGGCCTTCCTTCCCCTGGCTGCCGGCGCCAGCTTCCTTCCAACACCCAGGACCCAGGCTTCCCTCCACTGGCAGGCACCTGGGACCTGGGTGGCTTCCCTCTGGCCCTGGCTTTGTCTGGAAGGACATCCAGTCTAATTAGCATATTACCCTTTTATTATTATAGATAAAGAGTTAATATCAATCAAAGATAAAGAGATCATTGGATGATATCAAACCACTGCCAAGCCCTATGTAGACAAATGAGGAAAGAATATGAAAACATAACTTTGAATTACAAAGATAGACAAAGGGAAGACAGAGAAAAGGACAAAACTTACTGTACAGACACTTTTAAAACTAAATCCTCACAATAGTCCCATAAGGTCGGTATTCTCCCCATGTAACAGATAAAGAAACTGAGCCTTGGAGAGTTTAAATAATCTGTTTGTATTTGGTCACCCAAATGTCTACAGGCAGAACCAAGATTCACACCTGGGCCTGCATATGTCCAAATACCGTGCCTCCTCTCCCACGGCTGTGGGTGGATGTGGGTGGCTGAAACTTATTATGAACTTTTACATACAAATAGAACTGATAGCCCTAGCTGGTTTGGCTCAGTGGCTAGAGCATCAGCCTGCGGACTGAAGGGTACCGGGTTTGATTCTGGTCAAGGGCACATGCCTGGGTTGCTGGCCTGATCCCCAGTAGGGGGCATGCAGGAAGCAGCCAGTCAATGATTCTCTTTCATCATTGATGTTTCTACCTCTCTCTCCCTCTCCTTTCCTCTCTGAAATCAATAAAAATATATTTTAAAAAATAGAACTGATAATGAGAAAATAAATGTAACTTTTTAATACCTATTTAAACTGCATTCATTCCAAAAAAAAAGAAAGTTACCTAAGAAGCAGGGCAGTTAAGCATCCAGGGAAATAGAAATATTCGTGTGTTATTTGTGACACTGTAAATTGAAGGACCACTTAACAATCCAACTCAAGAATAATAACAGCAACAGAATCTAAGAATTTATCTCTAGGAAAAAAAATCCCAAAGAAGAATAAACTTCATGCTTAAAGTTTTCTGTAGCAATTTTATTTCCAAGTCACCACCTATCCAAATAAGTAAATGAAGATCTCAGGAAGTGTGGTCTGGCTGGGAGATGATGACTACGGCTGTGGTATCCAGAATCTGCCCGGCGGAAGAAGTGCTATCATACCTTCCCACCCACCCCTGCTGCCACGGGGATGACTACACCTCCAACTCTTCTTTCTGTGCACACAAGGGACCGCCCAGCTCTGCCAAGAGTGGGAGGGAGACATCAGCTTCACCACCATCCCGTGTGGGAAGTGGGGTGCAGGATGGAAAGCAGACCTAAAAACTAATAGGCATCACCACCCCAGGCAAAACTGTATGCAGCCCACCACTCCTCCGCCAGAGGCAGCTCTGAGGGGGCAGTGGAGAGAGGAGCTTCCTGTCTGAACGGGGGAAGGAGGATGAAGAAGGGGCTGGGGATTCTGGGCCCCACTATTACTGTTAAACCAAGAAAGAGTGGAGGTGGGAGCTGGCACGTGACAGGTGAGATCAGGTCTTGTGGTCAGTAATTGGACAAGCTGCCTGGTCACCTGCGGCAAAAATTACCCAACTGGCGTGTGGGAGAGGATCAAGAGCCTGCTTGACCGGCTCTGAGTCAGAGGCAGAGATGGTGAGTGCAAAGCCTGCCATCTCCCTCACACCTGGAAATGCGAGGGGCTGCCCCCGCAAACGGAAGTCATGGAGCAGGTGAGGACAGTCGAGTGTGGCCACCATCCACGCTGCAAAACCCTTCATGGAGCTGAAGCCAGGGCCTGAATGACTTAAAAACAGACACTCTATGTCTTTATCCTGTATCACAAAAACGGTTGTTTCTTGTAAGAGTGACTTTCGCACCTAGTGCAGGGTGTCCCAAAAATGTATACACACTTTGAATGATTATTAATTCCAGTGGGTTAAATCGGAAAAGAAAGAAACATCAATTGAGCTATCAGCTGTAAAGTGGGTATCCATTTTGGGGGACATCTGTATAATCTCTCAACCCATCCCCCAGCCCTCAGAAAAGGCAAACAAACATGTCATCAACTCCAGCTGCTAATGAAGGCAAGGCATTCGTGAAAGCGTTTTGGGACTCGGAGACAGTCACATCTACTTTGATCCCCCATGGTCAAGGCTGGAGGAAAAGTCCACTCACTCATGGGACTTTGGGCCCCAGACACCAAACCCACTCTGGGGGGCTCTCAGTCGATAACCTTGCCGAAGCTGAGGAAGATCCACGGCCCTAGCCCAGAAACGAATACATGGAGACACAAAATGGGTGCCTTGGGGCCCCTTCAGACATACCTTTACTAGATTAAGCCTGTGACGAGCTGCCCTGTAGAAAAGGTTAAAAAAAAAGAGAGAGAGCAAGATTTAGGAATTGGGAAGACAAACTCAATAAAAGTCGCTATCGTGCTGCTGGCATCTGATCTCACACCTTTCTTCTTCGGGTTAGAGAAATAAATAACAAGGAGAAAGGGGAACGGATGTGTCAGGGGAATGACTGACGGCTCCCCGCTGCTGCCGAGCTCCTCTGCGTGAATGCTGGGTCCCAGACCTCCACTCCTTGTCACAGCGTTTGATGACTAAGCATTAAACCCATCTCCTCGCACTCCTACACAGCAAAACTTCTTTCTAAGAATACTTTCAGAAGCTAACGGAAAGTAAGTTCCAGAAAGTGGCTTTTCAGAACAAAGGGTGATTCACTACTCTAAGATCTGTCTGGTCCCTGTCCACTCAGCCACCAAGTGCCAGCTGAAGCAAAGGAAACTCACGTCTCTGGAGGTACAAGAAACATACGTTTCCAGAATAACCATATCATACGTGAATGAAACAGAGACAACGATAACTCAAAAGGCAGAGACTTCTTTAAAATTTTGTTTTAGAGCCAAGTTTCATAAATTTTAGTGGGTCATGGAGCCCTTTGAACATGTGGTTAAAGCTCTGGACCCATTTCCCAGAGGGTAAAAGGTATTTATTTACACCTCCAATGTTATGTACAGTTTTGGGAGGGGGTTCATGGCCCTTCTCGGGCTTTTATGGATCCCAAGTCTAGAACCACTGTTTCCATCAAGGTCCCCCATAACCCCCGCTTGGCCCCCTTTCAGCTCAGTACTACTGATGCAAGTTGAGACTCGTGGGCAGGGGCCAGGAGGAGGCTGGGGCTGACCCCTGAGCTAGTGAGTCTGTGATGACTGAAGCAACAGCAGAATCACCAGCGGGGCAGACAGGAATTGTGATCCGCCGGATCCTGCAAGCAGGTGCATTGGAACACCATGCGCAAGTCCGCACTATCAGAACCACGTTGAACCACGTTGGAAAATGGTAAATTCTAAGGCAATCTCTGTAAATGTGACTCTAAAATGGACACCTCGAGAAAGCCATCATCTGACTGGTGAGAAAAAGAGACCTAGGCAAGGGAGCCAAGGGACAGATTCCAGACCTTGTCACTTCGTTTGAAGTGTCCCTCCAGAGACAGAGCCAGGTCCGTGGGTCTGCGAGGCACACTGCCCCTCCCCCAAGCTGAGGCGGCCCAGTCACCGCTGATAAGCATCACCCACCCCCAATTACAGGCCCACTGATGGCTCTGGCAGCACATCAAAGGAGAGCCAGGCTTCTGGGAGGCGGTCTTTGTCACAAAGCAAGGTTGGGACCACAGAGAGGAAGCTGGGGCATAAATATTCTAGGCTAGAATTCAGTACCTATGGTCAGAATTCCAGGTGATCACTGGAAGTCCATACTGTTGATTAATAGGATTTGTGCTAAATAAAAGAATCTTCATGTATTTCTGTGAAAAGACCACTGATGTGGAAATTGCTCTTCCTACCCCCATATGTCATGCCTATTCCCTTGCCAATCATCCATGGGGTCAATCCATCATTTCAGACACTCTCAGGGAATAAAGGAACCACTGCATTCCTGGAAAACTAATATCTAAATCTTGGAAGTTAGTGTCCCTCTCAGTTAAGGATCCACATTATTCTACATATAGAACATATGGATTTTGTTTTTAAATAGAAGCCTACTGCTAGAACACCATCAAATTTCAACAAAGAAAAAAAATATGTGGTGACATGCTTAGAGTTGAAAACTGAGCCTTGCCTTTCACTCCCTTACAGAGCTGAAATGCTCTCTGTCTCTCTTTGTCTCTCTGTCTCTAAATGAATGAATGAATGAATATCCAAGCAAAGCCACTGACCTGTGTTCTGCACTGCCATGAAAATAGATAATAATTGGGTTGCCATCATGAAGAGCTGCTTCGTACCAGCAACGGTCCTTCCCTTTAGCATCTTCCCCCCGGCAGCTGGGTACTGTGTGCCTGAAGAGCAAGGAAAGTTTTTAACAAACGTGGACAGAGAGAAGAGTTCTCTATCCTTGCCAAAGTCTGAAACACTTCTTATCTCAGTCAGTCAGATAGATAGATAGATAGATAGATAGATAGATAGATAGATAGATAGATGATAGATAGATAAGTTTACATATATAAATGTTTATCTAAGTAGTATATGCACATGCTAAATATTAAACTATAATACTACAAAGCATCCTATAATGAAAATCACTATTGCTCTACCCCATCTCCCCCATGCACAGAGACAACCCCTTTTTACCATTTACTGTTTTAGTTCTTCTGACTCCCACACCTAATAATCTTCCAACACTACAGTTCTTGGGTTCACTCCATCAAAATGCAGTCCATTGAGTGGAAACAAGTAAAAGATAACAGATATCTGTGCATGCTATTGGTTTGGCTGAATAGACAAGTTGGAAAGAATTTACAGGGAAATCCGTTTAGGTGAGAAAAAAGAACTGTCACATGAAACTAAGCTATTTTACTCAAGAAACCCAGTGACTTTGTGATTTTTACTAGTGAACACCTGTCTGAGCTTCAGTCCCTCCACCTTGTTAAACCAATGAATAAACCCTGAAAATATAAACACTGACATATGACATGTCATAAGGTGACTTGGAGAACTGACAAGTCCTCAGTCCTCTAAATCTTTAGAGGCAGAAAGGCTCACATCAAATCCCAGGGCCTCTGCACTGAGCAGACAGTCCGCTCACCAAACCCAGGATCAATAGGGTTATGATAAAGAATAAAAAAAAATAGCCCTAACCGGTTTGGCTCAGTGGATAGAACGTCGGCCTGCCGACTGAAGGGTCCCAGGTTCAATTCCGGTCAAGGGCATGGACCTTGGTTGTGGGCACATCCCCAGTAGGGGGTGTGCAGGAGGCAGCTGATTGATGTTTCTAATTCTCTATCTCTCTCCCTTCCTCTCTGTAAAAAATCAATAAAATATATATTTTTTTAAAAAAGAATAAAAAGATTGTCAAACTCCAACATTCTTAGCTGAACTGTACCCTGCAGTTTAGAAAGAAGTTATGTGAATATATTGGTTCCTAAACATTTCATGATCACATGTTTAAATTCGGGGAGTTGAAATATAAATCAGCACTGGAAAATTGGCAGCCAAGAACAAGTAGTAGAACCAAACAGAAGAAGATATTGAGATTAGCATATTTAAAAGGCAATAGAATGCTCATGACTTTGTTTGACAAACATTTATTGAGTGCCTTCTCTGTGCCAAGCACTGTGCTAAGCAATGAAAACCCACCAACAGAGTCACCTATGAAAGATACAGTCTTGGTCCTGGCCAGGTGGCTCAGTCGGTTGGAGCGTCATCACATACACCAAAAGGTAGCTGGTTCGATCCCCAGTTGGGGTGCATATGGGAGGCAACCAATAAATGTTTCTCTCATACATCAATGTTTCTCTCTGTCTCAAAATCAATAAAATACATATCCTCAGGTGAGGATTTAAAAAAAAAAAAAGATAGTCTTATAAGGGAAGACAAACACAGATAATCACACAAACATTCCTTAAATTACAGTGGGAATAAATGTCATAAAGGACAAATACAGGTTGCCAGTAACATATGCCTAGAATGGGATGAGGAAAAGCTTCCCTGAAAATTACCAATCTAAGACCCAGAGGGTGCGTAGGCAGTTGGTTAGGAAGAAGGCAGGAACAGAAGGAGCAGGGAGATAGAATTGTTGCAGACAGAGAGTGTGGCTTGGTACGCAAGTGGGTCTGCAGTAGAAGGGAAAGAGTGGTTGGTGTAGAACAAGTCAGAAGAAGGGGCCAGGGCCAGGTCCTCCAAGCCTGGCGAAGGACCCACAGCAGCACAACACCTAAACGTTGTCACACTCCAAAGTAAAGTTCCTGGAAAGCTCCCTGAAGCAGGTCAAGTATCAATACAAAGGGAAGGCGCATGGAGCAGCTCCCAGGTGCCTCCAAGGAACACCAGCCTCTCCCCCGAAGCAGCCCAGCACTGCTCACCCTTTCCCTTGTAACACGAAAACCAAGTCCGTAGGCAACCCAGCGTCCAGTCAGTCACTCACCAGATTCCCAGAATCACCCCAGGTTCGACCTTGATATAGAAGTTCACTGTGTGAGGCATCTTTAACTCCGGCTTCTTTAAGTCCACAAGAAATGGTGCTTTGACTGGAAGGCAGAAATCATTATCAGCTCCCAGAATCAAATCCCAGGTGTGTTTGTTTGTTTGTTTTTATCACAATCAAAAAAAGCAATTAGTCTCATGGCTAACATGTTTCTCGGTTGCAAGCTACTACACTAAATTCTTAGCAACGTATTTTACCTCTTTTATTTTTAAATGACATGGCATTTTGTACATACGTGTTCGTGATAGTTATGTTTTCTTGCTCTAATTTCCCTTTTACCGAGTACTATATAAAGTATAGTACTAGGAATATGGTATTTTGCTACCATAAATTCTATTTTTTGTCAGTTACTAAGCTACTTACCCCAGCTTTATTCTGACCTATGGTTAGTTGGTCTATCTATCCTTTTTCATTCTTCTGTCTTTCTGTGTCTTTTGTTCTAAGAGTGTCTGATGAAGATTATATATCCTTGGAACTTGTTTTCTTAATCCAATCTGACATTCTAGGTTTTCCATTGATGAGCTTAAATCACTTGCATTTATTTTATATTTATATATATTTCAACCACCTTATTTCATACTTTCCATTTATTGGTGTGTGTTTTTCATTTTTTTCTCTTTCATGATTTCCATTTGGACAGAGCTACTTTTCTTCTTTTGGTTTAAAAGGAAAACATCCTAGTTTTGTTCCTATGGTAGTTACTCTTAATGGAAGCAAAGTATTTTATTTTATAAACTAGGACTAGCTTATAGAAGAATTGGCCAAAAAAAAATCTTTAAAGCTAGATTTTAAAATAGCACCGGTGAGTGGTAGCTCATAGTAGGGAATTTATTCAATCCTTATCCTTATCTGAAGCTAAAAGCAAAGGAGACCATTCCCCTAAAAAGGTTAGAGGACCTAGAACAGGCAATGAGTGTTCTGCTACTGTCAAGTGTTACTTTTTAAAGTGAAATGTCCAGGATAAACATACACCTGGGGACATGTAGGTGAGAGTATTACCCATGTACTAGAAGGACTATGTAGTGCATTGACTAACACAGCACTCAGTGGAAAAGACATGGGAAAATAGAGTCCCACCATCAGCCTCTCTCTCTCTCTCTCTCTCTCTCTCTCTCTCTCTCTCTCTCTCTCTCTCTCTCTCTCTCGATATAGGCAAGAAGAGGAAGTGAAAAAGATAATACACTAAGCAGTAAAACATTCACATTAACAGTTGATTTGAAGACTGAGCTCCTTAATTGGAACCCTACCCACAAGGCCATGGTTTTCTATCTCCAACAGATTGCAAAGGCTTATGCTAAACCCCAAAGCCAATAGTAAATTGATTTCAGACCATTTAACTTGAACCACAACTTTATAACTGATGTGTCTTCTCATTGTGCCACAACTTTAAGGGCGGTGAGTTCCTTATTTGGGAAAAATATATAGGCAAATTCATGAAGGGTACATACTTACAAAAATTAAAATAAATTAGCATGTCCATCAGAGGAGGGAAAATGTGTTCTTTTAGTGGTTTACTAGTAAAGCTGTTGTACTGAGTGGCAATTTTTCTTCCGAGTGTTTCACAGCATTGTGGAATAGATCTGCAAGATATCGTGAAACAAACAGGGTGTTCAAAAATCAGTCCAGGTTTTGTCTAGGTTTTGTTTTTTCTCTTAAGGTCCAAATCAAATTTCAGAGACCAACATAAGGAATTACAGGTAACTTGACATTTAAGTATTTACAGAACTATATGTAATTAGGGCATATCAAGACTGGGCAGGCACTAAGGAGAAACAGGTGAGGAAAGCAATAGGGCAGGGCCCCAACCAGCTGTGGAAAAGCCCAAGCATGGCAGGACAGGAGAGGAGGGGACACCAGGCTTATGCCCTCACTGCAGTCCCATAGAAGGACCCCAAAGCCATCAGGAACCAGGATTCAATTTAACAGTTGCCCCAGTTTTTAATTATATCATAATTCAGTGCTGTATGTGTTAGCTATTATTCTTAGTCTAAAGCATTATGCAAATAATCATCAGATCATCACTCTTCTGACTGGGTCTCAGGAAGAAATGAGCCGATAAGAGAAAACTCCCACTTCTGATGTGTCATCCCTGGTGAGAGGGACCACGAGGAGCAGGCAGGGTGTGGGGAGGGGAGGACCTGGAGGTTGGCTACAACAGCGCTGGGGCCTGCTCAGGGGAGCACATAGTGGGGTCATGCATATTGTTTATCCTACTGTTCCCTGTGTCACAAGCCACCTAAACTGGGAGCCATCAGCAGACAAACTATGATTTGTCCATGAGGCATGACTAATGTCACTTCGGTCTCTAGCCACATCTCTCATGAGGGTTGCGTGTCTCTGACCTTTGAGAAACAAGGGATACAGGAGGTCAGTGTCAACACCTCCTGTTTCCAGTTTTTGTCCACATCCCTTTTCCTATTGTGAGCAGTCAATGTAAAGACTGCTCCATGTAATCAAACTGTGCGGTCAGGGGTGCTGAAAAGCACTTTTGATGAATTGTTTCCCCTGACCAGAGGCAGAGAGAAGATAACTATCGTTACCCGTACTTTGCAAATGAGAAGACTGACAAGTTAAGTAACCTTCCCGAGGTTACACAACCAGTGAGTGGCACAGCCACCTGACCAGGTCTCTCTGACCCCAGAGTTCCGTGATGACCTCCCGTGAGCTGTCACACTCCTGACGAATTCATCTGGCCACCCACACAAGCAAAAATGAGCCCCAGGGACAAGGCTGGTCTCTGGCAAAACTCAGCTCTTGGAGAAGGCTGTTTCAGGACCCTCTTCTCGCATTCTGCACGTTTGCCTTTTCTCAGGGTCCCTTCCGGCTCCCACTTCCTGCACCTATATTCTCAGGAGCCGTCTGATACCGAAGTATCAAAGAAAGACCTCTAAAAAAAACTTCCCTCCAGTGTTAATCACTTAAAAGTCAGAGCGCTTGGAACGTTTGGAAGAGGCCTGGCGGGAGGAGATAATGATTTTCCGATGGATTTCTAGCAACTCTGCAGGGAGTGGAAAAGATCTGAGGGCTAAGGGTAATGAATAGCTCCTCATATACATCAGACATAGGCAGTTGCCTACTCACGAACCCAGCAAGAAAGAAATGAAAATGATTGTTGCATAATATTTTAAAATAGCCTCCATGAAGGTGGTAGAAAGGAGAGGACGTTATTGTTCTGAGTTTAAAGATAAGACATCAAAATCTAGAGGAGTCACTTTGAGCCACAGATCAAGCCCAACGGGCAGAATTGAACACAATCGGGATTCTTATGCTTCCTCCCAGTTGGCCAGCCCCAGCTTTCATTCCCCCAGCTCTCTGAACCCCGGCTACCCCGCCTGTTAGGCTCCTGCTAAGTTATCTTTTGAAAGTAGCGGGGTGCTTGGGAGGCCGAGGCAGCAGAAGGAAACATGTTCCTGTTTTTAGAGAATAATTCATACAGGACCCTTCTCTCCAATAGCTGAAGGCACTTCTGTGAGAAAGAACAGAGTGGCCGGATCCCTTGGCGTAGGAACAGCGCTTCTTTTAACTAGGGGATTGTCAGTTTGACTTCCCCTAGATCAGTGGGGATCAAAAGGCACCCGTGGCTGATAGACCTTATTTGAGCGGAGAATGCCGCGTCAGCCCACTCCCTGCTAATGGGCAGCCACATCAAACAGCCACCTCGATGCCCCGTGCTCCTTCGCCTGCCCTTTGATCAGCGGTAGCTGTAACTGCACAGCCTCCCGCAGGAGCCACAGGACCTAACTGGATGAGTCTTACTGGAGAAACCTGGTGGGGCCTGAGCTGCTACAGGGCAAATCATCCATGCTTCGTGCTCAGAGGTGTCTACCAACCAGCTTTGGGATGCCCCAACCTAATCACATTTGGCAAGACAACTATTCCAAATACTAAGGCATGCTGCATAGCCACCATCAGTGCCCATTCATTCAGCCAACACGCACCGATCACCAAGCAGCAAGGTACATCCACGTCCTCCCCTCTTCTTTCCTGCCTACCAAACCTTCCCCTCCCTTCCCATCCACTCAAGTGTCCCTTCTTTGTCAAAGCCTCTCTAAACAGATCTTCCTACGGCGACCTTTCTTCTCTTTTCACCCCTCCCACCAATTATAATCGGAGCCATAATTGTTGTCTGATTGTTTTTCTCATCATTACCCCCAACTTCCCAACTCTAGGCCAGGCTCTGGACAACAAGAACCACGTCGCTTGTAATGCTTCTCTTACATTCCACTCTGTCCAGCACAGGGCTGAGCTCATAAAGATTTTGTGGAGCAAAACAGGTTGAAACTGAAAGAAAAGGCTCACAGCAAGCCCCCATGATGTGAGCTGACCTCTAGTAACCGGCTCTGAGAAACAAAAGCGGCCAGGGTTCTGGATATTGGTCTGGGCCTCAGCCTCTGCACATGTCAAGTTAGACCAGTAATTTTCAGCTCAGACAAAGAATGCGCTGCTAGTATTTTGTTCCTTCAGGAAGCATCTCTTGAGACTTATTTTTTAGTAATTAGTAAGACACGTCATAGAGGGTCCCCAGCTCCCCATCTCCATTCCATTCTCAACAAAGCGACTTGTTCTCTAAAAGCATGAGCTGCAGCTTTGATTCTCTACCAAATAAATGTTAACCCGTCAGCCATCAGCGCTACAGAAAGCACTAAGGAGAAAGTCAGTAAATGCCAGTTTTCCCAGAACAGCGGACCGTATCAGGGAGATAAGGCCCGTGAATGCGAAGTTTGAAAAGTGCTGTCAGTTGGAATATTCTGACTGGTGTTCAGACCCAACACAAGGGGCGGGGCCTGCACTGCTGGGCCCGGGGAGCGATGCTCTCTGCTCCCTGCCCGGAGCCACAGAAGGAAGAGAAGACAAATCCGTGTTTGTCTTCACCGCTTGGACGTTCCAAAGTGAAGTCTCCTTTGTCGATGCGAGTCTTGGATATTTCATAATGAACAAAATTAAACAAAAACAAAAGTAAACAGCCTGGCCGGTGTGGCTCAGTGGCTGAGTGTCCACCTATGAACCAGGAGGTCATGGTTTGATTCCCGTTCAGGGCCACATGCCCGGGGTTGCTGGCTCGATCCCCATTATAGGGCATGCAGGAGGCAGCCGATCGGTGATTCTCTCTCATCTTTGATGTTTCTATCTCTCTCTCCCTCTCCCTTCCTCTCTGAAATCAATTTTTTTAAAAAAAATTTTTAAGGTAAACAAAAATGCCAATAACTTCCCACACCAACAAAACAAAACAAGATACCCGAGTTCCTGGGTCCTGGGTCTCCAAACAATACCTGGCTGCAATGCTGGTGGGTTCAGGTGGTTTAAGACGACTGTTTAAGCCAAGGATTCATGGGAGGAGGAAAACAAAAACGCATCGACATAGACAGTTCAGATTTAAAGGAAGCATGAATGTGGCCCAGGTGATGCCTGGTTATGGTTTCAATGTCCTGCTCATCGTCAGCATTGTGGAGGGAGGGATGTTGGTTCTTTAAATACAGGCCAGAGAGTTCACACCCAGGGAGCCAGCCGCCTTTCCCCTCCGCTTCCACCAGAGAGACCCCCCTGACCTAAAACGCTGCCACCCAAGAGTACCACGTGGATTATAATGGCCCAGGCAGATAAGAGAGAGGAAGCTGAGCCATCTTTCTGGAATCTCTACTTCAGAAGCCCAGAAGGATCTGTTCTTAAAAAATCATACCCGGAGTCTCGGCCACGGTAGGGGCTGAGGCTGAGGATAAGGGTCATCCCAAGAGCCCCGGGTTGACAGGGCTCTGGGCCTCTGAAGCGCCCCCTCCGTCCCCCCCGGAGCCCCAGTGCCTGCCCTTGGCCCCAAGCAGGGCCTTGCGCTCCCCTCGCCCTCCCTGCGCCCCGTCCCCGCGCCCGTCCCTGAGCGGCCGAGCCCCACTGCGCTCGCTCCGGGCGGACAGGCGGCGGCGCGCACTCACCGCATGTTCCTCGCGACCATGTCCCACCAGGCGGCCACCGCGTCCACGCAGTCCTCCTCGTCCACGCAGTCCTCCTGGCGCGGCTCCATCTCGCACCGCCGCCGCGGGAGCTGCTGCGGGGAGCTCGGCTCCATCGCGCACCTCGTCGCGAACCGCCGCCGCGGGAGCTGCTGCCGCCGGGACCCACGGCCGCACCCGCCCGCCCCCGCCGAGTCCAGCCCGCCCTCCAGCCCCGCGCAGGGCCGCCACCGGCAGGGCGGCAACCGCGGGCCGCGGGCTAGGGAGGCGCCCCAGGGTGGCTTCGGGGCTGCTGGAGGGGCAACACACACACACACACACACACACACACACACACACACACACACACACACACAAGTTCCCCATGCTTATAGTTAGCTGTGCAGTTTTGTTTTCTATTTTATTTTATACATCTGTGTAGGTGTGTGCGTGCCTTTCTTACTATGGCGCTAATAAAGCAGAAGTTTGATGGTCACACCTGTAGAAGATGTATAAATAACCTTTCTTCTACTTTGACTTCTCTTTTATTTTCTTTGTCCCTTTTCTTTTTCTCTTTTTCTGAAGCATCCCCCCCTCACCCCCCCCCTCTCTCTCTCTCTCTCTCTCTCTCACACACACACACACACACACTCACACACGCCCCTGTCGTCATTACTGTACAAGGGATTTCTCTGCTCCCTCTGGGTGAGACAGGCTTCATCTGCCCAGGGGACGAGCTGCACCATTGGGTTTCTTGAGCAGCATGAGAGAAGCCCGCCGTGCATCAGGAGCTCACACCCTGGACGGTCCCGCAGGATTCAGGCTCACGGAAGGCACTGCCACCTGAGATGTTCCAGGGAAGCCGTGGGGCATGTGGACCAGAGGGAATAGGGTTCCCTCGGGAAGCAATTTGATGCAGCATCAAGTCCGCACATTGGAGGCAAGCTCACCCGCCCCAGAAGGAAATGGGAGGTTTTGTGGCTCCTGTGCTGTTTGGGCCGAGGACACAGCAGGGGACTGTCAACCCACAGAAAGCACATGGGGACCCTGTGCGGAGCGAGGAGGCCAGTGGGGAGGAAAGCAGCACACTTTTCAAGAAAGGGCATTCTCTTTAAGGATCGGGCCATTTCATGCAGCGGGCCAGGCCCAGGGGACTCCTGGTCACCGCCTCTTGTAATTGCTCTGGGAATGTCCACTTCCTGATTCACATCCAGATAGAAGAGGAATCAAAACAGGAAGGACCAAGGGTATCTAAGCCCGACTGATGAGCCAGCTGCAGGTGGGTTTTCACGGGGCCACATCCCATGATGAGAGACGCGAGGTTCCAGCTCCAGCAGGTGCAGCGTCCACCCTGGAGCTGTTTATAAAGCGGGTCTGGGATCTCGCAGGGAAGCTCTGGGTGAGAACCTGGGCCAGTGGATGGGGGAGGAGAGAGCAGCCGCTGTATTTCGTCCCAGATTCCATTTCCATCTGTTTATTCAGGTTGAGAGGGTAGAGGCCCCCATGCTGGTTGAGCAAACAAACTTGTAAATCCTGAGTCTAAGGAAATGTTTGAAATACTCAGCAAATTCTCTGAAGTTGAAAATCACTACTGTCTAAATTACAACTCTGGGAGCAAGCTTTCCCAACATTAATAGCTCCTTTTCAAGGGGCACATCCTGGAAATCAGAGAGCAGAGCCCCTGGTATGATTTGGCAGGATCTAAACACCAGGTGATGCATTCATTTATTCAGCATCCACTTACGGAGCAACTTCTGGATGACCGGCACCACATTGGGCACCATAGGGATACAAAGCCAGATCCTGCCTGATAGACAGATTTCTCTCGGGATAAATCATGGAAACACAAAATAGAAATTGAAGAGTACCCGAAGGGTGGAAATTAGATCAGGGTGCAGGACCTGAATGTGGGGAGAGGGAACATTTTAGGGTGATGGGAAGAGTCGGTATCTCAAGTGTGCTAGAGGAGACGTGATGGCAAACTTTCATCAGAATTCATAGAGTTGGAAACCTCCCAAGGGTGAATTTGACTGAGTGTAAATTCTACCTCAATAAGCCTGGCTTTTGGAAAAGTGATCTAACAAATGGACAGACATACTACATATGTACACAAACATGGTAGAAACATCAAAATAAAGCTCCCCATGTGTACAAATATGTCAGAAACCAAGAGTTGAATGTTATTTGTGCTTCAAGTAGAAAAAGAAATCTTGATTAAAGATATATTCATTTTACCACCTAAAATTATTCTGGAAAAAAGAAGTGGGGGATAAGAGCAGCCACACAGCTGTATGGGTAAATAAAGCATTGAAGACAGAAGAAGGAACAAACAAAAAATTGCCGACATTTTACTACTTGAAGAAAATTTTATCTTGAAAGTATTCACCTTCCTTGCATTTAAAAAAATAATAGCTCTCTGGCCGGTGTGGTTCAGTGGTTGAGCGTCGACCTATGAACCAGGAGGTCATGGTTCGATTCCCAGTCAGGGCGCATGCCTGGGTTGCAGGCTCAATCCCCAGTGTGGGGCATGCAGGAGGCAGGTGATCCATGACTCTCTCTCATCATTGATGTTTCCATCTCTCTCTCCCTCTCCTTCCTCTCTGAAATAAAAAAAAAATATATATATATATTTAAAATAATAAAAATAAATAAAGAAATAATAGCTTTATTAAGACATTGTTCACATATCACAAAATTCACCCTTTTAGAATTTATGATTCAGCCCTGGCCGGGTGGCTCAGTTGGTTGGAGTATCGTCCTATACACCAAAAGGTTTTGGGTTCAATTCCCAGCCAGGGCACAAAACTAAGTTTTGGGTTTAGTCCCGATCGATGTTTCTCTTACATCTCTCTCTCTCTCTCTCTCTCTCTCTCTCTCTCTCTCTCTCTCTCTCTTCCCCCTCTCTCTTTCTCTCTTCCTCTCTCTCTGAAAATCAATAAAAAACATTATCGGTGAGGATTAAAATAATAATAAATAAATAAATAAATAGTACGATTCAGTATGCACTGTCACCACTATTTAATTTTAGAACATTTCATCACCCCAAAAGGGAGCCCCATACCCCTTACTGGGTCTTGGGGGGAATTATATGTGTAATGTTTTGAGGGACCGCTAAACTTCTTTTCAAAGTGGCTGCCCCATTGTACACTCCCACCAGCACGAGCACTACGGAATTATCTCTGCATTTTCCCTTGCTCGTTGTTTTCACCTTTTCTCAGCTTTCCATACACAAATAGGGAACTTTTTAAAACAGATGCTGTTGAGGTTGAAATGAAATATTAAAGGGAAGTTTGAGAAGAGTTACAGATGATGGGGAGTCAGTAAGGTAACTTTTATTTTTCTACACTGTGAAGGTTTTGTATTGTCTCTGCCTATATCAGACCTAGTTGAAGACAACTCATTACAGTTACAAGATTGGATGTCAGGCATTCTCGGGTGCTTGAATGTAAGAGTTAGCATGAGCTTCCTTTGGCAAAAGGGGCGGATTCTTTGAGAAGAGAGGGTGATGAGAGACTAGAATCTGGAAGTGCTTGCGACTACCTTTCTTCTGCACATTCAAGACAAGGGCCCACAGGCGCCCTTGTTCCGTGGCAGGAGGTGGGCCTTTTGGTGGAACGCCGGAGCCAGGATTCAAGCTCAGGGACGGAAGCCCCTCTTCCTCTCTGCACGCTCCTTTTCAAATTCCTTGGGCCCTTTCTTCAAAGTTAGTTGTCCTGCAGGCTTCCTTCCTCGCCCTGCTTCTCTTCCTCTGTGATATCAGCGTTTCCCAAACCATGTTCAATTATTTGGGGAGCTTTAGGCTAAACACAGTAAAATAGGTCCCTTTGGCTGGGACTTCATGTCTCACCCTAAATTCACCTTCTCTCCCCCTTGCTCCAAAACGTTCTCACCTGCTGGTTTGAAGAACAGCATCATCCGGCATCAAGGGTCCCAAATCACAAACTTGGGGTTCACCCTTGATTTTTCTACTTCCCATAAGCTCAGAACTCCCTTTGGATTTATTTATGGCTATTTCTTGATACAATATTTCTTTATTTAACAAATATTTACTGAGCACATTTTATATAATATCTGGCTTGGGAAGCTTATACTCTAATTGTAAGGATACAACCTACACAGATGAAAAGCTAAACAACAACCTGAGCTGTGACATCAGGTAATAAGTAAATGTGCATTGCAGATAATATCATGCTGCAGCTCGGCGAGAAACATCTCTGTGGGCGGAAGAGGTCAGGCAAGGAGTCCAGGGAAGTACTGTTCTGTTGCTTAGAAACAGCGTTGGAGATGGGAGATCATTTTAAATGGCGATCTGAAAGAATACATAGAGTGTTAAAACTGGAATATATAGAAGCAAGCAATCACTTGCCAAAACTCTCCATCTACACAGAGGACACTGAGACCCAGAGAGACCAGCTGATGGCCGATAAGCTGCTTTCATACAGTATTTATTGAGCGCCCACTGCATGCAAGGCACAGCATGGGCTGCACTTATGCAAAAGAGCAGGCAAGGTGAGACTGATCCTCAAAGGGCACCAGGTAGTCAGTAAGAAATCAACCTGTGTTGCCCTAGCCGGTTTGGCTCAATGGATAGAGCATCAGCCTGTGGACTGAAGAATTCCGTGTTCGATTCTGGTCAAGGGCATATGCCTGGGTTGCGGGCTCGGTCCCCAGTGTGGGGCGTGCAGGAGGCAGCCAATCAATGATTCTCTCTCATCATTGATGTGTCAATCTCTTTCTCCCCCTCTCTCAAATCAATAAAAATATATTTAAAAAGAAAAAAGAAACTAACCCGTGTCAAACCTCCCCAGGGGCAGGGCTCTGATGGTAAGGTGGTCAGATCCACTGGGAGTTGTAAACTGGGTTACTAGTTCTTCCACTTCCCCTTCAGAAAAGAAGAATTAAAATAGTTAATCACCGGTTAGTTAGTTATTTCTGCTTTGTGAGTAACCGGGGTGGAAGAATTTACCGCCACCTACGGCACCCAGTCATCTCATCAGCTCTCCTGGCAGGAGATTCTGAAGCAATCTTCACAGTGTCCACTCCACGGGAGGTGACCCAGCCTGCATTTTTGTGGAGTGGAAACCCGGCAGTGGGTTTAGGAACAACGTAGACAGGGAGGTGGGGAACGTTTTACCACAAGGATTATTGTTTTCTTGGCTTCTACTTGAGTTCTTTTTTCCAATGCCCCTCTAACAAAGTCAGAGGAAAGTCACTTGCATAACCCACGGGTCCTGCCTTAGGGAAAACAGTGACAAGGGGTTTTCTTACTCTGGAGGAAGTCAAACAGGAAAAGCTCAAGATTCTGTGAGAATAAATAAAAATAGCTTACTGGCAATGAAGGCATACACATGGAGAAATATGGAGAAATGGTAGAAGACAGGAAGAGAGTCACAGCCATGGACGAAGTGAACAGGGACTGGCTCTCAGTCCCAGGCCACTCAAGGTTCCCAACCCTGGGCTTCCTCCAGGCCTGACATGCATCTGGAGTAATGGATTTCTCCTTGTTTATAGCATCTCTAAAGATCTCCTTTCCTTAGCTCCCTATTCATGATCTGAGTGTCTGTGTGCTCCCAGCACAACTTCAATTAGTGTATCTTTTCATCTTTGCCTTTAGTTTTGAAACAAGCAGGGAGAGACCACCACCCCTCCCCACCCCCCCCCCCACACCCCCCCCCCCCCCCCCCCCCCCCCCCCCGCCACCTCCATGGCCACGGCCTGTGGGCTGGGCTGCTTCTGAATGAGGTTGGGTCGCCTGAGGCGGGTCTTTATTATCCTTACCCGGCCTGCTTTGCATGCATGGAAGGACCTGCCCCCAGAGAGGAATTTTAAAATAATAATATGCAGTGTGAGGTGAGATCATAGATATGAACGCTCCTCTTTGAAGTTAAAAAAAAAGTCAGCCTACAAATGCACAGTATTGATATTATTTATTAATGAATATATTTGATACTGTCTTTGTCAGGCTCCTAGCCATATTCACTTAAAAAAAGATAATCATCAGCATTATGGCTTATAGGTTAACATAGAAGTTTAATTACCAGTAAATACTAATACATACCCTAATGTACCAGGCAGGCCATGCAAGCCACTCTCTTCTCCTTCACCACCAACCAAAATGAATTAAACACTGATATCTTCTTTACAGTGTGAGAGACACGGGAATGTGTGAGGGTGGGGGTGGGGATGCTCTTCCCCCCTCTGCCTGCTAAGAGTCAAAGAGGCTAGAGCTCCCGATGGAGCCCTCCTCCCATCCCAGCGATCCCAAATTACTTAGCAACCAGCTCATCAAGCCAGTGAATGTTGAGTAGCATTGCGAGGTGGCCTGCTAAACAATTTTTAAGCTGAAGGGCTATATGAATCAGGAATCCTTGCTAAGTTTGGTGCTACTTGTCAAGTTTGGGAGAAAATGTCATACATGCAGCCTGTGTGTATATGCCCAGCACCTACCTACCTGGCACCTAGCAGGTACTCAGTATGTATTTTGTGAGATGAATAATGGAAAAACTTGAATCCGGACAGCAGCCAGGTGGGTAACACCGAACTCCAATCTCCCCATCACATACATTCTCTACAGGCCCCTCTGGCATTCTCCGACGCACGCCTCTAACGTCATGAGCGGCACGACGATGGGAATGAAAACTCGGGGCGAGCAGAAGTGCCGGACGGGCTACTGTGGAGACCTGTTGCCGGGTCCGCTGGCCTGTTCTCACCTTCTCCACCCACAGCCAAGCCCCAAGCTTAGCACAGCCATCGTGGCCTGTGTAAAGGTAGGCTCTGACCCTACCTTTGGCCCATCTGAAGGTTAGATAGGCATTCCTTTTCTTGCGCAATCCCACGCAGCAAGCATTCATCAAATGACGGCAGTATATGTCACACCATGCCAGGCACTGTGGAGGAGTGTGGAAATATAAGATATGGCTCCTGATCTCAAGAACTAATACTATAGTTAGGGAGAGCTGTGTTATTCTACAAACATATTGAGCATATGTGCTCAGAACTGTTCGAAGTGCTGGAAATTCAGCGTTAGCCAAGACACATAATTTCCCTGCTCTCATGGTGCTGACATTCTAGAGGGGGGAGACAAAAAAAACAGTCGTCCAAAAAAGACATACTACAAGTCCAAATAAGTGCTTTTAAAACGAAATCAGATCACAGAGAAACTATTTTATTATCTGAGCTCTTAATGACAAGACTTGAGAGCGGAGGTCCAGCTGGAGAGACAGCAAGTTCAAAGTCACCCAGGTGGGAACACAAGCTTGAAGTGGTCAAGCCCCAGCAGGAAGCACAGGGCGTGAGGGGGAGAGAGAGAGGACACAGGTTGGAGAAGTAAGCAGGGGCCAGGGCAAGCAAGGTCGTGTCCCTCGATACTCAAAGTGTGTCCAAGGACCAGCAGCATCAGCATCACCTGAGAGTTTGTTAAAAATAACCCCCAATCTGTATTTCTCTTCTTTTCCAGCCATAAGACTATCGGATTTCAGGCAGCATACATCTGCCTCCAATAAAGATCACTTCTCCAAGTCTCCCCTGCAGAGAGTTGTGGCTCTGTGACATAAAGGAAGTGATATAAGTGACTTCCCGGAAGGATCCTTAAAGGGACATCCTTTCCTCCTTTCTGCCGTCTGGAATACACGTTTAAAGGCTCCTTCCCCAGCAGCTACCTTGTACCATGAGATGCCCTTGACAATGGAAGCTACTCGAGGCCAAGCAATACACAGAAGAGCCTGTGTTCCTGACTCTGTGGAAACCCTGACCAGCCCTGAGTTGACTACCTCTCAATCTCCTGAATGTAAGAAAAAAAGGAAATGTCCATTTTCATTATGCCACTGACATTCTGGGGTTTTCTGTTACTTACAGCTGAACTTGATCCCAGCGGATTCGCACCTGTGATATGTCGTTATTTCTCTTATAGAACTGTACATTTCCCCAACCTTTCAATAAAACCAACAATCCAAGAAGATATGCTATATTTACCTTGTAGCCTCAAATAACTCCCATTGAGCCCTGATTCCCAGCACCACCACCCCTCCACACACACACACACACACACACACACATTCCTCTAGGGGCACACTCGCAGCAATCGAAGCAGCGTGATCCCAACTGGGCGGTGACAAGGAGGGTGAAGATGGTAGAGGTCAGTGGCAGCGGCAGAAGCACAGGCTAAAGGTGGGCTTGGCTCCAGGCCTTCTGCCGCCTCCCTCCGGAGAGCACCTATTGGAACGGGCCCCTGCAGGCTGGCTGCCAAGCCTGAAGTCTTGGAGGCATTGTCCATCCTTCCCTCCCCTCCCCCCCAATTCTGAGACTTCTCACATTGTTAAACAATCACAGATCTCCTGCTCTAAGAGACATCAACCTGGACTGATCAAACTCTTCACACCAGGTTTCCATACTTAGAAGGAGCCCATTATTTGAAACACTGAAGGACTGACCAACTGATTCTCAACCAGGTAGTTCCCCCAAAGCTCCTTCTGCACAGAAATTCTGGAGCCCCTGCTGCTTAGGTCCCCAGCTGCCTTTGCAGATGTTGCCAGCTACCTGGACTCTCAGAGGCAAATGTCTACAGATGCGTCAAACCTGGAATGTCACAGGAAATATAGGGAAGACTTTATTCAGAGCGATTTAAATGGTCCAGAAATACTGGACTTATATCTCACTTTGTATCTTATAAGCTCTGCCTTACTCTCCCGGGTGGTAAAGCTGGTGTTGACCTAGTTCACAGGAGCCTCAGACAGGTGACTGAAGGGATTACAAAACATGGAGACCATTCCACCAGGCACTCTGCTTTCAGTAATCTTTCCTTTGGGAACAGACATGGGGTAGGAGTAAGGGAATCTGCCTACGTGGGTCCTATGTAGGCACTGAATTTGACCACAGTTGTTTGGTTGTTTTGGGGGAGGTAAAGCCTGAGCCCTCTCCCTCAGAGCCTAAACAGAGACAGATCGATAAGGTCGAAAGGTAAGCACTCAGAAACCACAGGATGCTTTGGGAAGCGACACCAAGGCTGCCACTGCCGTGTAGAAAGGTTCTGTGATGCGTGTGAGGAGCGGTGGCCATCTGCAGAGGGGGAGCCTGCTGCAACATTTCTGCATGAGGGAGCAGCCTCTGGGTCTATTCAGGATGGAAGCCACCTTCCAAATTCTCTCTAGGACAAGGTATTCTGTGTGGTCTCAGTTTCTATGAAGCAAAAAGTGAATCAGAGAAGCTACATGAATGAGCAAAAAACAGGAAGAATTGGCAATTAATACAAACCCAGAGGCAACCTAGTTTCACATCAACTTGGGGATCCAATCTGCTCGCTGAAGCAAAGGTGCCAGGTGAGCACAAGGAGATTGCACTTTGGTGTGCATTTGTTTGAGCCACGTATCAGAAGTCATCCCCCATCAGATACCCTTTGTGCAAACTTTCATTCATTCTGCATATAGGATTTTTATCGAGTGCTATAAAATATAATCTAATGAACATCAATGAATAAGTCATATGGTTTCTCTGGGAGGGAGTCTCATTAGGATTTATATCACTAATGCAATCATAACCACTCCCTCTAAGGATTAGATGTATCCCTTCAGCAAAGGCACAATGACTTGCAAAAACAAAAAAAGGTGAGATAATAATGTGTTCTAAAATGGAAGACTTGGTGGAAACTCGCCTGGGTTACACAGCTCTCACTAACGAGCTAAAACGTTGCTTTCATTCTATACTGTTAATTTTCAGGAGAGCTAAAAGTAGACTGGTGGGGAGTTTCCACCATTTATTTGCAAAGCAGAAAAGCAGTCAAGGTCTATGGTGTGGTTTTTAGATTAGACACCTGGGGGCAGTAGTGAGCCAACGAGGAGCCTGAACAATGGTGATACCTTTGAGCCAGAAAGTTTGACTAGAGAGTCACTGAGACAGCAGCTAGCTCTGTCTAACATTGGTCCTAAACCAAACAGGAACATTTCTTTAAAACCTTGTCAAATTCAATATTAGAAGTATTCACTCTTCTAGCATATGCTTCCTTGCTTCCTAGATGTTTTTGCTTTTCCTATTGACAATTTTCTTTTTTAATCCATGTAGGAGTTTTATCCTTTTCAAGCTGAGAAACCTCTTCCTGACCAATCCAAGTTGAACCCCGGGGAGAGGAGCAAGCTATGCCCAACCGCAGGCACAAACACAAGCTTGTGGGGCGCAGAGGCAGCCAGGGCGGAGCTGACCGCGTTGCTAGAGCAGATTGCTCTCCCGGGCTCCTTCTCTGCGGGGGGAGGGGGTACTTCCAAGACCAGCCCGGTTCATGGCTGCCTGTTGAAAGCCTAAGAACGGCAGAGGCGAGGCGTGCGGCACGGGCTTTGCTTTCACTGTGGGCAGGAGATTTTGTCAACAAAGGAACCACTGTCGATCCATCTTTAAAGTCCCAACACGGTGGCAGTGAGAGAGGCCTGGAAGCCAAGGGCAGGGGCTGGCCATTGAAGAGGTGTTTACTGAGGGCAGTGACTCCCAGAGGGGGCAGGGGGTGGGGTGGGGGTGGGGGTCACTCCCACGTGGTGGGCCCCCCAACCGCCTGGCAGGGAGCGGCCAGAACAGCCCCTCTTGCCGCGCTGACAGGAGGCCTTTGTTAGGCTGTCAGGCCGGGTTTTATTTTCAGACTCAGCCAGGGCTGCCCTCCTGCTCCGGGCTTCCCCTCGCGCAGCTGTTGCTTCTGTTTCCCAAAGGCCGAGCTCAGGTGCTGCTCGTTCCTTTGCTTTGTTTGACAGCAAGTTGTAAGACGTGACAATTGCTTTGAAGAGAGGAGGTGGGAAGGCTGGGGTTGGGGTGCTTCGATCCCTCCTCGGTTCTCCCCAGCCCAGCCCTGCAGCTGCCCGCCCCATCCCATCAGGGACCTCCAATCCAGGCGTTTTAAACCAAACAATTCCTGCGGAGGGGCGGCCTCATTTTATGAGCACCTGAATGCTAGGCCCTTCTTACGGTTCTCTCCCAGTGTGTGTGGGACAGGTCACCTGTGGAGCCAGAGTCAAACACCCAAGCCTGCTCTCCATTCCGCTCCTACACCGCAGGCCTCCACTGAGAATAAAGGGTTCCCGTGGGTATTACAGTTTAAATAGTTTCTTTCTTTCACTGTACAAATCATGTGTTTATTGTACTCTTCCATCCTGTGTGTCTGTCTGGACACAGCTCGGCATCATTTCGTGTTTCTGGTCTTTTGAGCGTGGCTGCAGCCCTCCTGGACAGGCGGCTGCTGCCGTCCTGTGTGGACTTGAAAAGCTGCCCAGAAGCAAAGATTGGGTAATGGGAGTAGGACTGGGGGGTGAGTCAATTTTGCTTTTGACTTTCTACCCTCCTGTATTATTTAATCTCTTCCCCCAAAAAATGAATCATTTTGCAATGTTTTAAAAGGAAGGAATGAGGACAGCTCTCACTAAAGTCAGAGCCTTTGCCATGTTGGACATGCCCTCAGTCAGGACTCCACAAAGCAGGGTTTTCTCTTCTGTCCTTAAAAAATATACTTAGCCTGGCTGGTGTGGCTCAGTGGTTGAAGCCGACCTATGAACCAGGAGACACCGTGGGATTCCAGGTCAGGGCACAAGCCCAGGTTGTTGGCTCGCTCCCCAGTAGGGGGTGTGCAGGAGGCAGCCAATCAATGATTCTCATCATTGATGTTTCTATCTCGCTCTCCTTCTTCCTTCCTCTCTGATATCAGTAAAATACATTAAAATATATGTATATATACAGTGTGAGGGATGTCTGCCTGTCAGCTTAGGCCCGATCCCTTGCCTGGGGGGATAGGGCCTAAGCCGGCAGGCAGACATCCCCCAAAGGGTCCCGGACTGCTAGAGGGCACAGGCTTGGGAGCCAGCAGTCCTGGTTAGGCCCCACTAGGATCGGGCCTAAATGGGCAGTCGGACATCCCTCGAGGGGTCCCAGATTGGAGAGGGTGCAGGCTGGGCTGAGGGACACACACACACACACACACACACCCGCCACCGTGCATGATTTTCGTGCACCGGGCCTCTAGTTACTAAATAAGTAAATAATTGTTTAAAAGACTTCTGTTTTGACTATGTCCTGAGAACCAAATCCTCTACTTACAATTTTATATACCAGAAGATTACAAAAACTTTCCACAGATTAACTTCTGGCTCTGTGCATTTCAAACCCTGTTTTCCCCTCTACCCCCATGCCTCTGTAGCCAGGATCTGTGGGACACGTTCCCATCACCTTGTTCCGCCTGCACCTAGGTACAGTGGGCATCAGGAGTCCTGAGATTACCAGCAATAATTGAAATCGAATGGAAGTGACCAAACCACACAGATGTTCCCCATTGAATCCAACTAAACTAAATGTGTTTCAAACTTAACTTCCTCTTCGCTGATCCCTAAATGCCAGCAGACACTACTTCATTGCTAACGGACACAAGGGGAGCACATGGAAACAGGTGGTGTCTTAACCAATTGTGATTAAAATATCTCACTTTGGCAAATTTGACAAAAGCACCACATGAACACATTGCTAGGTCCTTTCCCTTCGTGGTCAGTCTATCTCTGCCTCTAGGGCATGGGCCATGAATGTGAGGGTGATTTGAGACAACTATTGAAAACAAAATTGTTGAAAATTATATGGTGCTTACAAGGAGAAATGCTATGTGTGTATTAAGTTGCTTAATCCTCATAACGACCCTCAGTTGTTGGCAGTATGAAATTCTTTATTTTATACTATAGATAGGGAAACTAAGTCTCAGAAAGGTTCAGTAACTTGCTCAGGGTCACACATGTAGCAAGTGCCAGAGCTGGGGTTTGAACCCAGGCAGTCTGTCTCATGCTTGCACCGAGTCCACGGAGCAGCCTTCCCACAGCACACCTCACAGCCTCCACCACCACTCCAGGACTCTGCAGTCCCACCTATGAGACTTAGCATATATTTTACTGATTTGCCTATTTTCTGTCCATTGCTACTAAAACATAAGAGTAGACCTGTTTATTTTGTTCACTGCTGTATCCCTGCACCTAAAACAGTGTTTGGCACATAGTAGGTGTATAGTCAATATTTTGTGATTATCTTCAACTCTTTTTTTTAATATATATATTTTTAAGTGATTTCAGAGAGGAAGGGAAAGGGAGAGAGAGATAGAAACATCAATGATGGGAGAGAATCATTACTCAGCTGCCTCCTGCATGGCCCACACTGGGGATCGAGCCCACAACCTGGGCATGTGTCCTGACCAGGAATTGAACCGTGACCTCCTGGTTCATAGGTCAACCACTGAGCCACGCCAGCTGGGCTATTTTCAACTCTGTTATACTCCTCTAAACTCTTTAATTACTCCAAGAAGTAATCTACTTGGAAAATTACAAAAGAAAATGAAAATAAGAGGAAACACCTAACCAAAAAAAAAAAAAAAAGGGGGGGGGGGAAATTTGGCCCACATGAAATCCAAGGGGAAAAGGGAACTTTATATATTTGAATAGGATAATTTAGCTTTGTTCTGAGTGTCTATGATTCCTGTGATCCAATCCCACGTGCCTCAGATCAGGTAGGGAATTAACGAGGAATAATCAAAGAAGTTCAGGCGGTCTTGAATGTCCAGTTGAAGTTTGAAATTCAAAATGTGTATTAGCACCTGACTGCATGATTATGTGCTATGCGATTTTCTTCTAGTAATGCTCACTAGCCAAAGAAAGCAGATGGGTGGCTGGGTCCAAGACTGAGGATTTGTTGGTTGTCTGTGTCAGAAAGTCAAGGAGGAAGGGGGCTGTGTCAGACGATGGGAGTGTCCTTAAACCCAAGGGGGCTGGGGCTATTGGAGGGGAAATTGAAGGCCAATGCCTTATTAGGGGTGAAGATAGGTGGGGTGAAGGTATAGGGGAGAAAAGGGTGTATGGTTGAGGTCAGAGTGGAATTTCAAAGTTCAAGATTTCAGAGGTGAAGCAGTTCTGGGTGATGACAAGGTCTTGTAACAGGATAGGTGATATTGATGGCCAGTGAAGAGAGCTCTCAGATGAGTCATAGGACGTGAGAAAATTTGATATTGTGTGGGTTAGGCACTAATGTACACATTTATCAGCTTGAGCCATGATTTGTAAACTGGCTTTAAATAGCACATGATATTTAAACAGTGCATACTGCTTTAAAATACTTTATTTATAACAATTCTAAAATAATGATTCTCCACAAATTAGCAAACCGGGATACTAACATCTTCTTAATTCAGGAGAGAGGTTCATAAAGTTGGGGGCTGTGAGTTTTGCTTATTGAAGGTTTGATTCTGTTCACACACATGAAAGTGTCACTTTAGAGCTCCAGATTAAAGTCCCTTTTGAGAAGATGTTGAAGAATCCCTATTTTATTTGGTGCTACCCACATCATAAAAGATCTTTAGTCTCCAGAAGTTCACCTTCTAAGGCTACAAGACACTCAATAGATACATAAACATAATGTTAAACAATAATAGGACAGATAAAAGTACTTAGGTCTCCCAGACACCCAATTCATGACGTGCTCCAATTACAAATATAACTGGCTGATTTTCAGAGAAACACAAAACTTTACTAGGTATTCTTCAGCGGCTTAAAAAAAAAAAAAGATAAATAGAAGCTTGAAATTGGATGTAATGTCCAGCGAGGAGTAAGATTTCAACTTCTTTCACCATCAGGTGCAGCTGGGGATAGGCAAAGAAATGTTTTGTTTTTCAGCCAGTACTTAGCCTGAAACAGGAAAGAAAGGTATCAGAAATCCTAGATCCACTGCAGCCAGCAAGTAAATTGATTATAGTCTTGTAAAGTATATTCATAATAAAAGAACCAATCTGTGTGTTTCATTAAATTCACCTGAAATGATAAGAAATCTGACAGGAGTCTTCCAAAGTAGAGGTTGTGCAAAAGGCTTTCAACCTTGCAAACTTTCTAACCGGAAAGTAACTAAGCAATCTCTCCTCTCCCTGCTGTGGACGGCAGGTTGACAGGCACCTGGGCGGTGAGCGCTGTGGAAGTTAGAAGCGAAGGAAGCCCTGTGCTAGATCTTACATGTGAAGGAATCTTTGGACACGTTAGAGAACTGGGGGAACAGATTTGCCCTTTCCCTTCTCCCCAACCGAGTCTTCCATATCTCCAAGACAGATGGAGCACATGTATCAAAACCAAGCAAATGCAGAGGCTGCAATCTGGGATATTGAAAATGAAATCTTTTCCAAATCTTCACAGGCTCCTTTAGAAACACTTCCACTCAAGTGTTAAGGCAGCTAACAGAGGTGTCTAAAAATGGAAAGAAGGAGGAGAGGTGCCCCAAGGATTCCTTTTTCAAAACCAGTCAGCATTAATATTTACTTCTCAGAAAGGGCTCTTTACACAGTCAGCAAATTTGACCAAATTTAGCCACATGTGGGTTGAAGATGATTATATCCCAGAGGCCTCTCCATCTTTAAATATAAAAATGTTTAATCAAATCCAGAAATTAGACAAATAAGGAAATGAAGTTGATACCCAGGTAGAACGTTACTATTTCAAAAGATCTCAAATAAATATTCAGTATCAATAAATTATTCAAAGAAATCAGTAAAGAAAATATAGTTAGCTAGATTTTGATAGTGTATTCTTTACCCTTACAACTATAAGCTCTTTATTACAGAAACATTGTAGCTCATATTTTACATTTTCATAATATTTAAATTTTGTCTTTTCATAATACTTAAAAATAGGAATCTATCAATCAGGCTCCTGGGTTTAAATATTTCTATGTAAAAATAATTTATTCTGAGCCAAATGTAATTTCAGATTTTCTAGAGGTAGATAACCTCACAAAACTATGTTCAGAAATCACTATTCCATTGCCATTATTCAAAGAATACATCAATATTCAATTAAATGTGAATAAAATTAATTTTTTTATCCTCTTTTCCACTGGGAGACATATAAGTAAACTGTTTGAAATGTATTACTGACGGAAATTAAATGTAAATTACTTACTTCTTAATTTATGGAGCATCCGTGCACTGGAAACTGATCTGGGTGCTGGGGATACAGCCACGAATAAGGTGAACAAGGCCCAGTCAGGCTAATAGGGGAGATGGTGACAGTCCTTTAAATGGCCAAATGCCCCGGCTGGCATGGCTCAGTGGTTGAGCGTCAACCTATGAACCAGGAGGTCACGGTCAGGGCACATGCTTGGGTTGTGGGCTGATCCCCAGTGTGGGGCATGCAGGAGGCAGCTGATCAAAATCAATGCTTCTCTCTCATCATTGATGTTCCTATCTCTCTCTCCCTCTTCCTTGCTCTCTGAAATCAATAAAAATATAATTTTAAAATAAAAGATAAATGAGCAAATAAACAAACAGGACCATTTCAGATAGCGGTGAGTGCTGTGAAGGAAAGGAAATCTGCTAATGGCATAGAGCAGTGGTCGGCAAACTCATTAGTCAACAGAGCCAAATATCAACAGTACAACGATTGAAATTTCTTTTGAGAGCAAATTTTTTAAACTTAAACTTCTTCTAATGCCACTTCTTCAAAATAGACTCGCTCAGGCCATGGTATTTTGTGGAAGAGCCACACTCAAGGGGCCAAAGAGCTGCATGTAGCTCGCGAGCCGCAGTTTGCCGACCACTGGCATAGAGGGTGGCCAAGAGAGGGTGAGGAGCAGAGGGCAGGGGATTGGGACGTCGGAGAAGGTGGTATTTGGATCCAGAGCAGAGGAGGAGAAGGAGCCAGCTCTGCAAAGAGCCTGGGGAAAGCACTGCAGGCCACGGGGACAGTTGATGCGGGAAGGAGCGTGGTGTGCTCATATCACAGAGCGAAGGCCTGAGGGCTGGATTGGAGAAACATGGGGGAGGTGGGCCTAAGTGAGAGCTGAGATCCAGGTGTTAGGCAGGGCCAGATTGTGTGGTAAAGATTTGGGGGTTATTCTAAGAGCGGGAAGGAGCCACAGGAATTGACTTTAAAAAGATCACTTTGTCTCCTAGGAGGCAAATGGATGGATGGGGCAGGGACAAGTAGGGAGACCAGTTAGACTGACTCCGAGTCTAGGAGAGATACGACGATGGCCGTAAGTAGTGTTGGAAGAGGCCACGGTGGGGATGGTGAGAAGTGTTTAATTTCAAAACACATTTCAGATATACAACCTGAAGGACCTGCTAGAAGTTAATTGCATTTCCCCCAAAGTATTAAGTTCTATCTCTTGAGCTACATTTCTAAAGCTTTTCTGAAACAATTTCAGGTCCAAGTTCCTTGCCCCCATCTCTTTACTCATATGCACATCTATGCACCCCTTTTAGACCTCAGAAAAATGCCCCAACTCTCTTTTTTAAAATTTCCAATTATAGTTTCCATTCAATAGCATTCTGCCCCCAACTCTCTAAATCACAGTTGGTCCAAAAGGCTCACCAACCATCCATTCCAGAATATCAAGTGCATCTAGGCTGCTATTGCATCTTCAGATCCCAGAAGTGACTCTCCAGACAGCCTTTCCCATGTCCTATTGTCACCCTACAGCCGGCACCCCCCTACAAATTCCTAGAGAAATCCCCAAAGGCTCATTTCACTTTTGTGCATGACTCTTCACATGCCTGAGACTTCTACACCCTCGGGGGAGAGGGAGGGAGGTTTCGCCCTAGAATGCTATAGCAGCCCCAATACCATTACCAAAACCCAGCTTGAAAACAGGGTCTTCATGTGCCTCTGTTACTTCACAGAGGACAGCCCATCACCAGCGCCATCTTACCATTGAGGAACCAGGACATAAGCATGTTTTGCAAATTGGTAAACAACACCCAGCTAGGATTTAAGTCCAGTGAAACTGAAGTGGGCTCTTAACCCATTTCTTTAAGAACTGATGCACACAAACACCCCCTGCTCCTCTTTGCTTAAGCATCATAGTTAGAACAGATTGCCTGGAATCAAATCCAAGCGTCGCCACATTCCAGTTGCATGACCTTGGATAAGAACTTAACCTCTCCATGATGCCTGTTTTCTCCTCTGTAAAGGAGAGAAAATAGTAATATCTGCCTCATAAGATGAGGGTTAAGTGAGTTACCAGATATCAGGTGCTTAGAATGCACTTGGTATAGAACGAAGATTGTGTAAGAGTTACCTACCACCATCATCATTCTCCTGCCCTCCATGCCCAGCCCCCAGTGCATCACCCTCATTTCTCATTTGTACAACCGAAATTCAGCTATATGGCCATTGAGCCATTACCGAAAGTCCCCTAGGTAGGTGTCTAAGTAGATGGGTGCTGAGGGGAGTGCATAAGTGAGGTCATTACAGAAACAGCTTGGTGGGGCAAAGGGATGAGGCCAGTGTCAGAGATACTAAAGAGACACTTAATAAGTTGTGATTAATTTACTCTGAATAATGCATTGAAGTGAAGACATTTTGAATTCATTCTTTGGATTGAATTACTTACCATTCGGACGCTCATCGCACTAACCAGGCAGTGTGTGAAGTAGGCAAGGGTGAGCCTGTTTCTTCCAGTAGCTGCTCAGTTACTCAGAGTTGAGCTTCTGCACCCCAAGCTCTTGCCTTCACTTCACTGTTTTTAGTCACTACAGCTTTTAGGATGTTCCCCAGTCAAAACAGACTAAATTTATCCCTGGTAACAACAATAACAACAAGTTCCAGCAGCTTAAAGTGACCGAGTTCATTTCTTGCTCACACCACAAGCGCATCATGGAAGGGACCAGAAGGCCCTTGCTTGTTGCAGTTATTGAGAACCAGGTGGGTAGAGGCTCCGTCTCAACATGCTTCCCCGATCGAAGGGGCAGGGAGAGGGGGCATGGCCAGCCACATGCTGGCCCTTGAAGCTTCTCCCCAGAAGTGCCCCATCATGCTGCTCACAGTTCTTTAGACAAAGCAAGTCATGTGTCCTGGGCTTAAAAGGAAGAGTATGTACAAATCCTTGGGCACAAGCTACCACAAGGAGTTAACTGAAAGGAAGACCATCTAAAAGCAGCATGAGCGATTAAGGGGTTATTTTCTCTCACAGCAAGTTGTCTGGAGGTGGAGCAAGGCCCAGATAGGTAAATCCAGCCCCTCAAGGATGTCTTCAGGGACCCGCTTTGTTTCCATCTTTCTCCTTTGCCATCCTTAGGATGTCAGGAGTATCTTCCTTTCTGGTCACAGGATGGCTGCAGCAGTGCCAGCCATCGCTTGCAGACCAACATAAGCCAGAGAAGAGCAGTGGTCTTTCCTCCCGTTCATCTCACATTATTGAGAAAAATCTTTCCAGAACCGCCAGCTTCCTTTGGTTGCCGTTGGCCAGAATGAAATCATATGGCCATGACACAGGCAGTCACTGGCAAAGGAACAAGATCATTTTCCGGGATGAGAAAAGGCCTATTTTTCCGTTGCACAAACAACTCTGATTTCTATAAGAAATATGCCACCGAACATAAGAAATCAAGAAAAATGTAACCTAGTTCCACCTATTTTGGTAAGCTCCTTTATTCAGAGTGTAAATAAAGAGGGACCACAATGTCCCTTCATAAAAAAGCCTTCATTTGTGCTTACATAATTATTCACAGTGGAATAGCTATGGGCAAATAAAGCAAGCAAAACAGGCATTTAATAGGGAAGGATCGTTTACCTAAGGGTCAGGGAAATAAGAAACTGCTTTGGATTGATATTACATCCGTCTCAAAAGAGTTGACCCAAAGAATTCACCACGCCCTTGCTTGTGAAACCCCCATGATAGCCCAAGCATTCTTCCTTCGTCATTCCACCCACCACACTTTACGCCTTTATCTGTGTACCTGTCTGTCTCCACCTGCAAGACTGTACGCTCCTCAAAAGATATGGTCTGTTTCACCTGTTTATTCCTGTGCATGATAACAATAAGAGTGGGTAGCATCGATTGATCACTCATTGTGTATCAGAGCCCATTCTACGTCCTAAATGAATTAATTCTTGTAATACTCAAAACTGTCCTGTGAAGCATGTATATGCTATTATCCTCTATGTTTTATAGATGAAGAGACAGAGGGTCAAAAGGTTAATCACTTGACCAACTATAGACAACTATTAAGTGAGAGAGTTGGATTTCAAATGCAGGCAGCCTCGCTGGGTTATGCCTACCACATTTGCCAGACCAATGGGTGGACCTAATATGCTTTTATTATACAACAAGAAGGTGAGAAAGAACAGGAGTGGGGAAAAAAACTAGTGATTTTATCTTTTATTTATATATAGGATCTGAAATCAAGTTTGATAGACAAATTCCCTGAGAGTAAAGATCATATATGTTTCTCTTGCTCAGTATATTGTCTCTTACGCCTAGTACAGTTCCTAGCACACAGTAGGTTCTTAATCTTAGGTATTCCTGGGAGTGGGCGAGGGAGGGAGGGAAGGACTGAGTGAAGGATGAAGGAAAGAAGTGAAGAACGGAGGAAGAAAGATGGAATGAATAAGCACTATTAATATCCTCCTTCTCTTGCCCCCTGTGTTTTCTATCTTTTCTTTCTCTGTTATTTCTATGAGTAACTTGGCATTTGAAAACTACATCTTACCTTCGGATAGGAGGAAGTGTTAGTTTCTAAGTATTAAGTGCTCTCAAAGAGAAGAGTTTACATGTAACATTGATAGGAGTGAGGCCTCTCTGCTGCTCTTTAGTTCATTTGGCTTTTGAAACAATGAGTCTTACGTAAAGTAGGCTTTTCCTCAACTGAAACATTCTTTAAGAATTTGGACTTTTTTTTCTAATTGTGTGCTGCTTGAAATGTCAACCCAATGCCGGGGTGCCAGTTCTCACATGGAGATATTGATTTATTTCTTAAAAATCAGTGCAAGGCCAGAAGCAAGTGAGCAGCAATAATTAAGGGCCAGGAAATGGCCGCTGTCAGTTGACGGATTTATTTCTCCAGCAGTCCCTCCACCAGCAGTGTGTTACGTGGGACAGGTAATAGGCTGCAAACACTAAAAGCACTATTATTCTTCTTCCTTTCAGCACTGTTGTCATAGGACTCTGCTTTCACAGATTGCTCCAAATAGCCAGACAAATTTAATATATCAGATATAATCTTTAGATCATATAGATGCCCCACTCTAGTTTTAATCAGTAAAGTAAAACCATAATGAAACTGAAGCATTGCACTTTGTCATAAGTAAATTTCAAGTATTCTTAGTCCTAAAGGGTGTCCAAGTTTCTGCAGTTGGTTTTGTTATTTTGATTCCATTCCAGAAAGCTACTTTTAAAAGGTGTCTCTCTTTGATCTAAACCTTAAACTAGATCTTCAGTGTCTCAATATCCCAATTTTTTTTTATTTTTTTTTTTGCTTTTTATTCTCAGACTTTGTTCAAATTTCTTTGTGTTATTAGAGATTTTTTTAGGTGTCTCTTTCAGTTTTCACATATCCCAAAACTAAACTCATTTATTTCTCTGGCTTTTGCCTCCCGGGTTATCTCTCTTGGTAGATGGCTCCATCATTCACTTTCTGATCCAATCTAGCACTTCAGCCACTTTTGATGGCTATCATTTTCTCACCTACATCCAGTTAATTGACAAGTCCATTCATTCATTCTCCAGATCCATTCTTTCCTTTTCACTCTCATGCCCAGGACCCTAGGTAAGTCCCTCATCATCCTCACCCAGAATATTGTAATGGCCTCCAAACTGGCTTCCATTGTTTATCTCTTATCTCTCCAACCCATTCTTTATATTCCCATTTAATTATTTTCGAAAAGAGAGATGTATCATGTTTCTACCCTACTCAGAAACACACAATGGCGTAGTATTGCCAATTTTTTTTTAAAAGCCAAAATTCTTTAAAAACATTTAAGACTCTTCTTTGGTTAATCTTAGCCTACCTTTGCAGCTTCATCTCCTATCATTCCCCACATCACCTTCATTATTCCTGCACGTGTATGTATTTTCCCCAGATGTATTATGACATTCCTCAATTCCTTCTGCCTGGCAAAACCCAAATTACTCTTCAAGGGCTAGTTCAAATAACATGCCTTTTATGGAAACTTCCTTAATCTCCAGGCAGAATTAGTCACTCCTTCTGTGGTTTTATAGAATTTTGTTTATATTCTTATTATGCCCCTTGTCTAAAGTCAGGTTCACAGAAGCCAATTCTGAGAGGAGGATTTGTAGAGAAGTATTTTATTAAGGAAATGCTTCCAGAAGATGCTAGCACCTGAATGTGTGAAGTAGGCAAGGGAAGCGAAAGAGATTTGCTGACCAAGGGTGAGTTTAGCCAAAATCCAAGAGGGAGTAGCTCAGCCTGATTCCATAGGGACATCTATGTATGTCCTGCTGTCAGGCAAGGGACCTGGGCCTCCTTCCTCTCACACTGAGCAGCCACTGGCTAGGAACTAAGCTCCCCAGCATCTCTGCGGTCTGCATATGTAGACAGTACCCAAGGGCAGCCGCCCAAGGAGAGTCAGAGGTGCCGGCCATTGGAAGCAGAAGCATATCAGAGCTGATGGAGGGGCACACAGATATGGCAAAGGGCATCCGTGAGCATCTGGGAGGAGACAGACTGTGTCAGCTACGCTCCTTAGTGTAGTGGGCCCTGTTGCCACCCAGGCATCTCCTGGCCACTGGATGGCGAATCACTTCTTAGTCATCCTTATGCCCCTAAGGCAGTAACTTCAGCCTCTTTCACCTCGTGGCACACATAAACTAATTACTAAAATTCTTCAGCACACCAAAAATATATATATTTTTTGCCAATCTGACCAAAAAAATAGGTACAATTTTTATTCATTCACACCAGATGGTTATTGTTGTGTTGGCGGTTGTCATTTTTTTAAAAAAAATTTGACAATCTAAGGGAAAAGAGGTCAGTGCCCCTGACTAAATAGTCAGGTATTGCATGTTTTTAAAATTCCTTCGGCACACCGGTTGAAAATCGCTGCCCTAAGGCATGGAAGATATATATCACTTTTGCACCTGAAAAGTGCTTAAATAGCGTTTGTTGATACAAATCGAACGCTCCTTTTCTAGGTCTAGTGTGACGTTTTGCTACTCCTAATCATATTGCTGAGATTGTATTTCCCAGCTGGTTCTAGTTCCATAATAACAGATACGGCGCCTGGGGTTTGAGAACCGAAGGCTCAACTTTTCACCTCACACTTTTCTTCCCGGGGCAACCACTTGCTCCACACACCGCTCTTCCTAAATTCCAAGACAGGCTGCTCGCTCTGTTCAGGCAAGACTGCCAACCCAAGAAACGTTTTTGAAAGATCACAGTCAACACCATTGCCAAGAGAGAAAGTTCTTGGCACACAGAGAACCTGGTTCAATATGATATGCCAGATGGTGATTTCAACTTCAGCTAAATTCCTGCTGAAAAAAAAAGTGTTTGAACTGCAGATGAGAAAAGCTTCTATGACAAATTTCCAAGTGTTAGAAGCTTCAGAGGGAAATGGCAAGTGTTGATACACCCCCACCCCCAACCACATGCACACGTGCCACAGAGCTGCTACCTGCATCTGGTAGCTCAGATTCCCACAAAGACGCCTTTGCTCTTGAAGAAGACTCTGGCCCTGATTAGATTTTTCCTAATATTTAAAGTGTACTCACCAAATGCAGTGAAAGCAAATGCTATTTAATTATGTGCAGTGTTTTTTCAAAGGGCGTGTCCCTTCGTATCTGCTCTGTGCTTTTCTGGTACCTGGAGGCAACTCTCTTTCCTCTTCACCAATAACTCCATTTTTGGGGCCAGTTGATATGCAGTGTGTCTCCCTCCCTAAATACTTTCAAGTTCCAGGGGGATATATGGAAAGTATAAGTTGATGGTGCTTGGCTTGGATGCCTTTGGGTCCCTGACTTACTGGTGTAAACTCTGAGATGCAGTCTATGCCTCAGAGGGCCACTCGAGTTTCAGCTGAGGCTGGGCCTTTGTCTGAAATTGCACGCTTGCTGACTCCTCTGCTTTCTCCGTCTTGCTTCCCCCTCCCCTCCTGTTCCTCCACCACACCATGTCCCTTGCAGGTTTCTCCTGGGAGCAGCTCTTGAATAAAACTCTTGCACACAGATCCTCATCTCAGGGTCTGCTTGTGGGAACTGAACTAAAATTCTGGATGATGGAAAAGTCAAGGTATGTTATGCTAATAGAGAGAAGGGTCATTGTTTCTGGAGCATGGGGTGTATGTAAACTACTTCATCAATCAAGATCTCAAAGGGAACTAGTGGATAAATTCAAGTTAGGTATTTGGAGAATAGTTAACAAAGGGTCTAATTATAAGATGGTGGGCCAGGTGCAGAGAAACAAGCCTAGTGCCTGCCTGGAAGCTGATGTCAGGGGGCTCATTAGCAATCCCGGGCCTCACTGGCAAGAGGAAAGCTGGTGACAGAGTTGTGGAGAGGGCTGTGAGGCAGAGCTGTGATCTTTAGGGATGCAACCAGACTGCACAGACCCTATAGAGAGCAAGCTGGGTGAATAAATGCCCCAACCTCTCGCTCCTTCCTCCTTCCAATCTTTTGCCAGTGACTCCATCAGCTGGGCCTAATGGTATGCCTAGAGCCCTTAATGCAGTGCATCTAGGTTATCTAGGTTGGCCTCTTAGTGCATAGAGCAGGTGGAGGAGGGCAGAGAGAACAAACAAGCTACCGAGCACATCTACCTAATATCTCTCTCTCTCTCTCTCTCTCTCTCTCTCTCTCTCTCTCTCTCTCTCTCTCTCTCTCTGTGCACGCACACCCGCACAGACACACACAGTTTGATCTGCTGTTGACTTGTTGACTTGTGACCAGTGACACATAAATAGGCACTGATTTTTCTCTCTGCTGATTTTAGGGGACCCAGAAATCAGCTGCATGATGTGGGGGAAGAGACCTCAATCATCAAGACTGGACCAAATATGTTTGTGTTGAAGCCTGAGTATGGCATCTGGGCATCTCAGCCTTAGCCCCCAACCCTCAGCCTCTAAAGTGGCATTTTACTTAGATTGAAATCGGACTCACAGAGCTCACTGCCATAAGACTTGCCATCACTTTGACCTCCGTGATTCTGGTGCAAAGAGGCCTAAATTATATCCTTAGAGAACCATGCCCATTCTCTCCCAATTGAAAACAAAGTTCAAATCAAAGGTTTACGTTGCCTTTCGAAATGGTGTATGTATTGCTTTCTCAGCAATCCAGGTGCAAAAATGTCCTCATTATTCGGTTTGCTCCCAAATGCCCTCGTTATTGGAAGCCACGCTCTTCCTGTCAGTCTCATTTTCTGTTTGAAATGGCCACTTCTCTGAATTCAGCTCTGGCTTGGTTCAGAAAGTGTGCCAGTGGAAGACAAAAAGTCACTCAGTTATTTCAGGGTCTTGAAATTAACATGGACAACAACATGGGTCCTCGGGATGCCTGCGGGAGCTGATGCGGGTGGGGCGGAGGGTGGGAGATGGAGAAGCACCACTCCCACGGGTCCCGGGAGGGCCCGCGTGGCACTGCCTTCTTGTCCTCCAGCTTCTCGCTGTGGGTGTGCTGCAGACGCAGCTACAGCGGAGGAGGAACAGGCAGGCTGTGGGGCAGGCATTAACAAATGGCTTACAGGGTTGTCCTTTCTAAGCACTAAAGGAGTATGCTACATTTGGGCTATTTTCTTCTGAAAATTTATTTATTAAAACACTTTGGGAATCCACAGGTCCCATTTAGGGGAAGGTGATTTTAAACACATTTTTAAACACTGTTTCATTCTGAGACAGCTGTTTGCACCACCCATGAACCCTCACAGGAGGCCAGTGCTGGGGTGCATGGGCCCAGCCTACAGGTCTATGGCAATCGCTGTCTGATCATGTTGAGCAAGGCACCAAACCCTCCTGACCAGGTTCCTTGTAACGGGGGAGTGGGGTAGATGGAGCTGGCAGCCTCCTCCTGTTCTAACATTGCACTGTCTGGTCAGTGCCACTGGCCACATGTGGCTGGTCTGTATGGAGACCTGCTGTACGTGCACAATACACACCAGATTTCAAAGGCTTCATACAAATGATAATGCAAATGATCTCATTAATGCTTTTTACTTTGATTACATGTTGAAATGACACTATTTTTGGGTAGATTGGGTTAAATAAAATATAAAAATTTTACTTTTTGAAATGTAGCTACTAGAATTTTTTAATTGCTCATGTGCCTCACACTATGTTTCTATTGGACAGGACTGTTTTATTTACTTATTTATTTACTTATCTATCTTAAGAACTATTTTAACATATATACTTCTGGGTTCCCATTTCCTTTGTGTGTCCTTTAAATGCTAGAAAACTTAAAGTAGTCTTGTTTGGGGAAAAAATGTTACAGCATTTTCTAGTCAAAGTCTTTTTTATTTTTTTGGTTAATCCTTACCCAAGGATAATTTTTTTTTTCCATTCATTTTTAGAGAAAGTGAAAGGGAGGTGGAGAGGCAGAGAAAAACTGATGTGAGAGAGACACATCGATTGTTTGCTTCCTGCACGCATCCCTCATGCCCTTGACCAGAATTGAACCCGAGACCCTTCAGTTCCAGGGCCCAGGCCAACATTCTAATCCACTGAGCCAAACCAGCCAAGGCCAAAGGTCTTTTTTTTTTTTTTTTACAAAAAGGTGAAGATTTCATGTCATATTGGCTAAGAGTTTACTAAGAGGGTGTGAGGGGAAGAAACACCAATGTTTCTTAAACTAGGATTTCATTTCCTTTTACTTCAAACAAAGCTACGTTGTCTATCTTCAGGCACTACAGTCTTTAGAACAGCAGAACAGGTCCAGATGCCATGAAAAAGGAGAGTTCCAAAAATGATGACCAGCCACCCCCACCCCCACGCACATGTATGCAACATCTCTTCTCCATGTGAGTGCCACATAGTTGGAAAGCACCTAAATGTTCAGCCCATGAGTTCTGAAACCACATATTTAGTAACCACTTCCTGAAGTGCATGAGTTGCTGGGTCAAATAAAGAACAGTGGACAGAGATAAGGCATCAAGTATGCCTCGGGACTGATGACCTGGGTAGGAAGAGCAGCAGCAGGAAGACTCAGCAGCACACAGGAGCAGAGTGGAGGAGGGTAGGTTGTCTGGGGACGTTGAGAATACATGTGTTTGCATGAACCGGCAGGGCCTTGAGTATTGGGAAGGAGACTTAGGACCTGCTATGAAAAGCCGTGGTCTGAATGACCCGCCGGAAGCCATGTTTAAAGGGAAATCACTCCTTTCTTCTCTGCCATGCGGTATGTGTGCCCTCCAACCGGAGGGCCTGATTGGAATCCAATGCCACCTCACATTCTTCCCTTACTCCCTCGTGTGTGCATATTTTTGCTTCCTCAAGGTGCCGGGGGTGACCAGCAGACCCTGAGTGACGGATGAACAGATTACTCCGACACAGGTGTCTGTGAAATAGAGGCTAAGGGACTGTTTTACTTTAGAAGTAAAAGCAGTCCGGTTCGCCTGCCTCATAGTCTTTTTATTGTAACAACAGCTTGAACTCAAATTAACCTCTAGGTACAATCAGCAGGGTAAGTACCCTTGAGAAAGTATATGCTTCTACAAGGTCGGGTCTTTAAAGACTAAACATAGAGATTCTAGCAAAACGCCCTGTTTAAAAAAGTCAAGGCAGGGGTGGCCGCCTTCGGCAAGGTCCCCCCAGCGGCCCCCGACCTTTCAGAGAATCCTCCTTCCAGACATTCCAACCAGGTCCCGTGCTTCCCCACACCAAGGGAGAACGATACATTCCTTAGGGGCAAGGTTGATCTCTCTTGAATATCTCATGAATTCCAGGATAGTAGCAGGCACAGAGTAGGTGCCCAATGCTTACTTGAAAAAAAAAATCTTTTTAATTAGATTGTGCCAAATCCACTTCCTCTTCCTTCACACGAGGGAAAATGAAGAGAGAATCCCAATTCCTAATGAAAGCCCTTCCGGAGCAAAAGTGTACCTCAGATTGCCCTCTGACTCTTTCCTGTTCCCTTTCTGTGTTTTCCTCCGTCCTTCCCGCCACTTCCTGGGCTCATACCAGCAACATTTTGTCACTGAAAACTTCTAGTCTTTGACTCTCATGCCTGGAATCCAAATTTTCCCCTTCTTCCTTTCGCCACCCATTTCCTTAAGATCTTGGGAGAGTGTGCGGTCGCTTTTAGCCCCACAGTCCGAGGGCTGGACCATAACTAGTAATCTCCTTGAACCAGTTGGCCCTCCCTGAGCAGCTCTGCAACTTACCTGAAGACTGTTCTGATCAGTCCAAATGCTCAGCGAAATAAGAAAGACATGTATTCAAGAAATGTGGAAGGACCTGGGAGCTATTACGGAGAAATAGCTCGGACAGAACTGTGACTTTGGGGGAAATTAGACTCAGTTGGGTTAGAGGTATAGGCTTTCCCTGACCAGAAAACAAACAAACAAAAAAAACCCCACAAAAAAAACAAAAAACTAACTCTGCAGATGCCAGGAAATTTACAAAGCCTAAGTTTGCTTTGTCTCTCTCTTTTTAAAATTCAATTATTGTTCTCCTCACTCTAAACTAATTATCACGAAGTTACTTTCAGGAAGAAACAAAAAATAACCTTCTCTTCCATGAATTACTTTGTACTTAACTCCTTAGAGCTTTTAATCATCTGAGAAAGCCAGTTCAATATGTAGCAGAAAGTCACTCAAAACTGTCATCTAAAAATACTTGAAGGATCCTAGGTCCCAGAACAAGGCTCTTTGTAAACTGAAAGTCAGCATCAGAGGCAGACAAACTGCAACAGCTAACAATAAAGTGTAGTTTGTAAAGGGTATTAACACAGGGTAAATGTTTACATTTCTTTTTCCATTTTTCCTAACCCTATATAATAAAACCCTAATATGCAAATCGACCAAACAGCAGAAAAACCAGTCGCTATGACCTGCACTGACCACCAGTGGGCAGACGCTCAATGCAGGAGCTGCCCCCTGGTAGTCAGTGCGCTCCCACAGGGGGAGCACCACTCAGCCAGAAGCCGGGCTCATGGCTGGTGAGCACAGTGGCAGCGGTGGGAGCCTCTCCTGCCTCCGAGGCAGAGCTAAGGATATCTGACTGCCAGTGGGGAGTGGGCCTAAGCCGTCACCCGGACATCCCCCGAGGGCTCCCAGACTGCGAGAGGGTGCAGGCTGGGCTAAGGGACCCTCCCCCCCAAGTGCACAAATTTTGTGCACTGGGCCTCTAGTGTTGCATATAATGCAGAATTGGAGCTTGGCTACTATTTCTGCTGTTATTTTCATTTTTGTGGGGGTTTTTTGTGTGTTTTTTTTTAAATATATTTTATTGATTTTTTACAGAGAGGAAGGGAGAGGGATAGAGAGTTAGAAACATCGATGAGAGAGAAACATCGATTAGCTGCCTCTTGCACACCCCCTACTGGGGATGTGCCCACAACCAAGGTACATGCCCTTGACTGGAATCGAACCCGGGACCCTTCAGTCCGCAGGCTGATGCTCTATCCACTGAGCCAAACCGGTTTCGGCTCATTTTTGTTTTAACAGAGAGGAAAGTTCAAGTGATAGGTTCTAAGATAAGTCCCTGTTTTCTTCCAGTGACTCGAGTGGACAAAGACTAACCTTTCACCCTGTGCAACCTAAATTGCAGGAACATTGTGTTAAATTATCTACCTTAGTAGAATGGCTCTTGCAAAACTACACCATGGAGTAACCATGCTACTTCCTCCACTTTTGTAGGGAGACTGGAGGCTGTTAAATGTAATTTCCAGTTCCTAGCCTCAGCACTAACGCCATGCCATTCACTACTCTCAAGAAAGAATATCTTGCCTGGACGGGTTGGCTCAGTGGTTGAGCATCGACCTATGAACCAGGAGGTCATGGTTTGATTCCCAGTCAGGGCACGTGCCCAGGTTACGGGCTCGATCACCAGTGTGGGACGTGCAGGAGGAGGCTGATCAATGGTTCTCTCTCATCATTGATGTTTCTATCTCTCTCTCTCCCTCTCCCTTCCTCTTTGAAATCAATAAAAAATATATTTTTAATTTTTGTTAAAAGGAAAGAATATTTTTATTTTTCAAATTATATAACCCTCACCAATTCTGATCTTCCTCCGTAGAGAGTAAATACCCATTCCAACATCTCTGGCCCCCCAGAATCACTATGCCATAAACTAGTGAGCAGTCTCATCCTTAAGAATTCTTGCAGGTTAAAAAGGGAAGTTTGGAGAGAAAACCAGTAGAATGAGGCTCCCATGGCAGAAATGAGGCAAAACAACAAAAACATCTCTTTAGTCTTACCTTCTAAGACTTTATTTAGGCTGTTTTAGTCCACAGTGAACATTATTCTCTTATATATATAGAATGACACCTATGTAAGTATTCTGATAATAAGTTAGCTATTTACTTAACAGAGTGTATATGTGTTGTATAATTATTATTGGTCTGAACGACCTGCATAAAGTACACAGAACATGAACCTCTCCTCTTATTCTCCAGGCATACTGTGTTGAATGAAGAGAGCTTGGGTTCTAAAATAAGACTGATCTGCTTTATTTTTTATTTTTATTTTTTACTTTCTACTTTGAAGTAGCTGTAGATTCACATTAAGTTGTAAGAAATAATATAGAGATTCCTTATATGCCCTTTACCCACTTTCCTCAATGATAACATCTTGCATAACTAGTACACTATCACCAGGCAATTGACATTAATGCAATCCTCGGGCCTTATTCAAATATTGCCAGTTTTACATGCACTGGTTTGTTTGTGTTCTTAGTTCTATGTAATTTTATCATGTATGTGACCTGCTTTTGAATCCCAGCTCTTCCAAGTACTAGTTGTGTGATCCTGAGCAAGGTCCTTAACATCTCAGTTTTCTCAGCTGCAAAATGGGTATAATAATGTCTGCCTCCGGAAGGTGGGGCAAGGATTAGGGAAGGGCATTTCTGTCCACTGGATTCTCAGATGCTAGCTTCCTTCCTGTCTATCCCTAGTTCTCTCAGTAGCAAGGGGGCTTTCTCCAGTTCCTTGTTGAAACAACCAGACTTGTGGGTTAGTAAATCAGGCAGCTCCTTCTTCAAGGGCAACACTTTCAACCTTGCAGCTCAAAGACAGAGCCTTGGGTATTTCCCCAGCCCACAGCGGCCACCCATGTAGGCTGGCCTTGGGATTTGTTTGCATCCAGATCAGAAGTGTAGGGATGGGGGAGCCTTGGGGACGGGTGGAGGGAAATAGGAGGAGGTGGCAAATCCAGAGCAATCGTTGGCGGGAAAACAGCCAACGCCAAGGAGTGGCCGTCCTGTGCGGTCAGTGAGGGAAGGCGGGACCGGTGGGAGTCTGTGGGAACGTGGGGGCGGGGGCGGGAGCCGGTCCAGACCTGGTAGGAGAGGGGCACTCGCTGTAAAGGGTGCCCGCCCTTCCCCTCCTGGACCTTTCCTCCAAGAACGGCCCACGGGCGCTCCCGGGCTGACAAGTTCGGGGCTGCCGAGGGCAAGAGGCGCCCAAATCCTCACCCCCAAGTACCACTGGCTGGAGGCGGGCCTTTCCTCCGCACCCAGAAGTGGCCGCGGGTGTCGGGGCGCAGCGGGGTGTGTGAGGGCGCGTTTGCAAGGCCCGGGAGCGAGCGGGCAGGGGGTGGAACGGTGGACGCGCCAGTCTCTGTCCCGCGGCGACCTCGGGGCTCTGGTCTCCTCCATCTGCACCCCCTTGAGCCCTGGCCGCTCCAAGTTCAAATCTCGAAGCGACCGCCCCCGCCCCCGCCCCCCAGCGTCACGCGGCAGCCAAGACGCGACCGGGGCTTCTCGGGGCTTCGTCGACCCGAGCAGTTGGGACCCCGGGGGGCACTCCGGGTCCAGGTCGGGGAGACAGACCCCGCGGACGCTCGGCGCTCTCCCCTCCGCCGCCCCAGCAGCGCGGGTCGCGGAGGAGGAGCCGCGCCCGGGCCGGCACCGCCCCGGCTCCTCCTCCCCGCGCCCGCCCGGCCCTTCCCACCGGCGCCCAGAGCTCCGGGTGGCCGCGGCCGAGCCGGGAGCCGAGCGCGCTGGGCGCGGCCGTCCCGCTGCCGCTGCCGGCGCGTGAGAGCTTGCGTGCACCCGCGGCCATGGTCCCCGCGGCGGCCACCGGCGCCTGAGCCCCCGCACGCGGTAAGCGAGAAGCCCGCTTCCGGGACCCCCGCCTGCGGCCTGGGGGTGCTCGGAGGCCTCGCGCTGCCCCCGCGCCGTCGGGGCGCCCTGCACGCCCGGGCGTACCAGGCACCGGGACAGGCTGGGGCTTCCCCTCCGGGGCCCGGGGCCGGAGCGGGAGCTGTCCCCGCGGGCCGGGTGCAGGGAGCAGCCTCGAGGAAGCGAGTGGCCTGGAGGCCAGTCCTGCCCGAACGCTCCCGGGGGGCCCGGCGGGGAGGGGGCGGCTTCGGCGGCGGGAGGAGGGGCGGGTCGTGGAGGCGCGGGCGGGGGCGGGGGCGGGCCGGGGGCGGGGACGGCGCGCGCCGCAGCCCCCGGGAGCCGCACGTTGGTAAAAGCTGGGTCCTTACATATGGAAATGACGGTCGCGCGGGTTCCCGGTCGCGTCCTTTTGAAGGACGCCCGTCCCGAACCTCGGCGCCGCCCGCGAAGTATTGTCCCGCTCCCGGCGCCCTAACAAAGCGCCCGCCTTGGCTTTGCAGGGCCCTGGAGGCGGCCGGCCGGCTGTGCGGGCGCGACGGAGAGGCCGACGGAAGGTAGGCGAGGACGCCGCGGGCAGGGGGCGTGCGGTCTGGCCATACAAGGGGGTGTCTGAGGTTTCTGGGGGCGGCGATGGGCCGGCGGGTTGTGGACGCCTCTCCATCGCAGGGTTGCCAGGGACCTGGCCTCCGCGCCCGCCCGGCGGCGCAGCGGGTCTGGGCACCTCCTCCACCGCGTGGCCCCATCCCGCAGCCGCCAGCGGAAAGCGGCCACTCTGTGTTGGTCCAGGAGCGGACCTGAGTCCCCGAGGGAGCAGAGAGGGTGGTTGGTTCTGTTGCCGTGTGCCACCCAGGCAGCCTTGTGATGGAGCACCTGAAGAGAGCCCTGTCTGGAGAAACCCGAGGTGTGAGCCTGGGCTGTCTGGAGTGTCGGAGAGCTAGCTACCCTTAAAGTGTGATTTTCCCCAGGGGTGTGGGATCGATACATATGGAAAGACTTTCCCAGGGCAATTTACTACTAAGAAAGGGAAAAGAACAAAATGATACTCTGTTGCCTGGAAGCCCTGCTCGCCAGCGCAGCAGAATCAAGTGTGGAGTTTCTGCGGGAGCCGCGTCCAGGGTCCCGGAGCGGGGCTTCTGCAGCCACCAAACCGGTCCCTGACAAAAGGACAGAGCTGGTGGGAACAGTTGCCTGCAGAGGGCTCTTTCTGTGACGTTGAAAGCGAGAGAGATAGGAAGAGGCGATTTCCTAGCCCCAACCCTGCACGTTAAATGGGGGGCTGGGAAGATGGTTCCTCCAGGTACCCGGTGTCTAGACAACTAAGCTATAATGAGATCTGCTGCTGTCTTGACTTCACGGGAACAGATCCCCTCCTGCTGTTGAGGAATTCCCGAGATGGGCTTGCCATACAACTTAACTCCTGAATTTGTGAAATGAGATCAGATGGCTTGGTTGTCTTTTGTGAGTGAGGTGGTAGCTGTTTAGGATTGGAATCCTAATAAAGTCCACTGTGGCACATGGCTAAGCTCCTGAGACCCTCCACAATCAAAATAAATGCTTATGTTTACTTCTTTCCTGAGGCTCAACATTCTGCAAGGAGGAAATGTTTTGTCTGGGGCTTGTTTGTTTTTCAGTGTCAGCTTAATTTTATCTTGATCTTCTCTAGTGGCAAGCACATTGGTGGCTGACCTAGAATATTGGCAGATCTTGTTTGGCGTTGGAGGGGGCTGTGAACATTCCCGGACTACGTGTAAGAGTAACCTTGTAGGCTGAATGCAAAACCAGTTTCTTATGGTCTCCTCAGCTGTTGTCAATGTCCTTAGGGAGGTCAAGGGAACTGCTGGGGAGTTTCTTGGCAGATTTGTTTACTTTCACCTATTCTCTGGTGACAGCTTAGAGGAAAGCATTCTGAGCCGGGCATAGATAAGGGGTAGGACTTATGGATGTTCCAGATGGGTCGAACATGGGGCAAAGGCAGGAAAAGGCTTTACAGGGGACAACGGGAAGGAAGCCATCACAGGCACAGTCTTTGCATTAAAATGTCACGGATCAGTCATTTCAATAGGCACTTACTCAGAATGGCATGGGTGTCTTTTTTCTTGGTCTCTTCCACCCCCCCCCACCTCCCTTTTAAGTATGTGATGATCCTTAATACCAAAAGATATTAACTGTCACAGAGGGGGAGAACAGGGCTCCAATGAATTCTGAACAGCCAATCTTAATAGGCAACATTCTTATCATACGTTAAGTGTTGTTCAAATAAATGGTTTTAAATGTCACTGCAAATGGCTTTCTAAACTAACATTTCAGCCATCTTGATGCTTCCACTTTATGTTGATAATGAAAATACATTTTTATCAGGCTAACCTTGATAAAGGGTTGGCAAGTTTAACCAGAGCATGTTTGAGGCAGACAGCCTAAAGTCTTTTCAGGAGGTTTATTTTTGTAGAGGCCGATTCATTTGTAGGCCAGTAAATTGTGTGGTTTGAATTCTGGCTATTGAACATACATTTGTTGGGCAGGGGCTTATGAAGAGACATACTGAAGCTTGCAAAAAAAGATATTTTATCTTAATTACAAATAAAATAGAACTTTAAAAAGATGATGGGTATATGCAAGTGAGCAACTTTGAAATTAGGAGGATGTGTCTGTATTGCAACTTAGAGCAGCAATTAACCATTTATTGCAGCTTTTGGATGGGAAAATTACAAAGTATTCCTGTCCTAATGCTCACTTAAAAAAACCAAGTTGAGAAAACCTATTGTTTATAGATGTAAAAAGTGAAGCTCTTCACGTTGATCCCAACAAACTGTTCTCATACCTGCAGGCATTTTACATTAATGTGAGTTAATATGGCTCAAGAAGTGAAAGTTGTTACCAACAGTTTCTTTTAAGAAAGTGACAAACAGGCCCCAGTTTTTTGATTCTGTAGTTTTACTTGGTAGCTGATTACAGGTTATTGACCCTACAGTGTTCGAGGCTCATGATTTTATTCCTCCAGCTGTCCCGAGGTAACAACTTGATTGGGTAATCCACCTTGCTGTTAGAGTTAACAAAAGCTTGGCTTTGCTACATCATTCAGGATAGTAAAATACTAAGTTTATGTTTTAGATTGAATACTAGTAGGATACCCTTAGCAAAATTAAATTTTATAGTGTATTAGCAAAGGTGGTTATTCTTTCTAATTTAATGTGGCTTTTTTTCTCTCTCTCTGTGTGGTGGCATTTAAGCTTTTGTGTTATATTTTTATACCATGATTTTATTCTTGTTGATACTCTTTGTGCTTTTGGTATCCAGCTGGAAATGAGGTGCTATCTGAGCAGAGAGGAGGCTATCGCACAGTAATTAGTGTGAGCAGCAGTTTTGGGCAGAAATATTCCATATAACTACGTAAATGGGGACAATTGCTTTTTCTATTAAGCTTTTGCTAAACTTAAATTTAGTCTTGTCCCTATTTCATTTTATACTGAAATTAGTCCAAAAGAGTAAGGCTGGGAATCTTCGCAGCAAATCAAAAGTGCAGAAAAGAGAGAAGAAAAGGAAACATTTTAATCTGATCATTGGCATTATGAGGCTCTGATTTGCCAAACGGTGAAAGCTTGTTTATCGTTTTAGTTATAAAGTAACTAAATTAGTCACTTGGTGGCCACTGTCTGGTCTGTGGGCCCCCAGCAGCTATGTCTGATCACAGACCCAAAAGCATCTATTATAACACCCAGCGAAAGCGGCTGAGCCAGGAGGGACATGCAGACATTCCTCGTAGCTGTTCAGCTGCTGGACCATCTGGAGGGGAAATAAAAGGCCTGGGCGAGGGGCTCTGGCATTGTGCTCATTTATTACTTGGCCTTCCCTGCCAGGCTTTGTCCCCCTTTCACTCCCTGTGGCCCGGAACAGACGTCCCCTTTGGCTGGGGTGCCATTCTTACGAGCTCCTTTCTCTATCTTGGATGCTGGAAAGTTCACAAGTTCAGGCATCCACTTCATGCTGGCCTTACGATGGGGACTTCATCGTTCCAGCTGCACCCGCACCTATGTCTCTCCCAGCCCCAGTTGGCACGGTGACTTCATCAGCCAGGGCTGCCGGGTAGAGCACAATGACACAGCTCTGCCGTGGACCTCCCTGTCAGGGTCTGCGCATTTTGGCAGCCTTGTTTTGAGTTATTTGGAAGGAAAATGCTCCGAATAGTTCTCATTATGGGTGGTAAATGTTTTGATTAATGGCTCTGTGCATCTGCCTCTTATTTAACCAGCCCCAGTTAGAACTTCAAAATATTGCCCACACTGCCCTTTTGTTCCAGAGGAGTGGCAAAGGCTTTTGACAGTTCAGTCGGGAAGGTAGATGGTTGAAGGGAGGCCCAGGTTGGTGGCAGGCTTTTATAAAACTGGAATTGTTCTTTGCCATTTGAAAAAAGATTCATGACTCCAAACCCAACTCTCTTCATCTCTGAGTAAGATTCCCGTCCTTGGCGGGTGTCCGTTAGTTAGGCTTTGACTCCGGGAAGCGTTGAGTTGCACAGATTAGACCTATTTAAGTGTTTGGGGGAATTCATTTAACAGCTCTCAATCCCTGGACTTTGCCCATTATGGAAGAGATGGGATTCTTCAAGATCATTTTTACATACAAATGTATGTCTTCCTTGCTCCAAATCCCAAAGCTGCTTGAGTAAAAAGAGATTGCTTTTTCTGTGTATCCCTAATGCCCGGGAGGCTATAAATATTCAATAAATGGCTCAAGGGTGGGAGGGAGGAAGGACCCACCATTCCCCATTCCGACCTGGAGGAGCCTGCGGCCATGGTGTCTAGTACCGGGTACAGTTCAGCTGGTTGACACATAAAAGGCGGAGAGAAGTGATTTGCCGATGATGTCATTGCAGGGGCCCCATTCAAGAGTTACTACGTGTAGGATTGAGAGGCAGTAGAGTTCAGAGTCAGACCAGGGTTCCAATGTTGGCTCACACCCATGTTTGTGTTTAATTCTTAGACAAGTTCTGTACTTCTGCCAGCCCCCAATTTCTGCATCTTAAGTGGGAAGGTGAAATCTATCTAAAGTATTAGGAAGATTCAATGAGATCATATAGGTAAAGCACTCTGCATAGGCCAGACTTATAGTAACTGCTCGGAAATTTTTTAAAAAATTGTTTCTGCTGAACTCCCAACTATATTTCAGCCTTTCTGCTTTTGTTTCACATTAAGTTTATTAACAATCTGCCTTTAACGATTGAGGCAACATTGAACATTACCTGCTGCCAATATCGTTTAGCAATATAGCATTTTAATATACATCACATGTACCCTGCCCGTTCTTGCTCTCTGGATTCTGGCATCCACCGCTCCTGCTCTGCGCCTGTAAAGGCAGATCTGTGGCTGATGGGCCTGTGTGAGTTACCTCTCTTCAGTTTAACCCCTTCTTTGTACGTCACACATATTTTCTTGGTGGTTTTCTCAATTCCCCTCTTGTATCAGCTTTCTCTGGGATTTGCTACTCTCAGTTGCTTACCATATTTAACCCTCAGGACAACCCTTCCAGATGGGTATTACCCTTCCCGTTCTATGAACGAGGAGGCCTTTAGACAGACTGTCCCCCAAAGCCACGTTCCATAACAAACAAACGCAGCTCAAGGGTGAGAATCCACTGGCTCATTTACTTACTCCTTGAACCAAACTTCAGGTGGGCGACTCTGTATGATACAGTTTGGCAGTGGGTGCTGGCTTTCTACTTCTGTTGGCTACGTCTGGGACTGAAAATGCCTTTGAAAAAAGGTTGGATTGAGGTGGGGGATGGAGGAGTAGAGGTGTGTTTGTGGAAGAAATAGGCATTTCAAACTCTTTGTGTGCTCATTTATTTCTGTAGCTCTCATTCAGGATAAGTTTCCACTCAAGAAATCTCCATCGGTCTGCGGACTGGAAGGTCCCGGGTTCGATTCCGGTCAAGGGCATGTACATTGGTTGCGGGCACATCCCCCGGTGGGGGGTGTGCAGGAGGCAGCTGGTCGATGTCTCTCTCTCATCGATGTTTCTAGCTCTCTATCCCTCTTCCTTCCTCTCTGTGAAAAATCAATAAAATATATTTAAAAAAGAAATCTCCATATACCCAGTCAGTCCGTGTTTACTGCGTCCTGGTGCAAGGATCACACTGTACTGTGCGTTTGGGGGACACTATAAAAGAAATAGAAGTTGTGGACCTTCTCCTTAAAAAAATTTCTGGCAAGTGGGGAGAACAAAATTCTTGCACATGAAATTACTGATGAACATTTGGGGAATGATATCAACCAGTAAACATGCATTCTGTGCCAGAAGAGTACTGACAACTTGTCACCATATGTAACATCTTTTGGATGTTTCCTTACATACGATCCTTCGATCCTTTGTTCTGCAGGGGTAGGGCTGTTTTCCCCCTTAAGTGAAAAGAATGTTCTCCTAAGCATGGTGTCTTGGGAAGGAGAGAGATGAAATACAGAGATTAAAAAAAAAAAAGAAAGAAAGAAAGAAAAGAAAGCTACTGTAAAATGAAAGAAGTTTTATCTAGCAAAAATCCAGTGACCTCTCAAAGAGCAGGGCATGATAGTCTATCAAATTCAAAGCCATGAATCAGCTCAGGACTCCTTGGTATATTGTGAGTTTTATGGCCCTTTTTCATTGGTTTAGATGGACAAGTCCCAACCCTTAAAAATAGTTCTTAAAAGAGGAAGTGTTAGAATTCTTTTTCTTTGGGTTTTTTTAATATGCAAAATCAAGCAAAAGCAGAATAGTCTGACATTTATGAAGTTGGTCAGATTACAGCCCAAGGGACAGTTAAACTCAAGAGAGTGAGTCTGAGAGCTATGGCAACCCTGAAAACCCCAGAGCACCTTGGGGATTCTCAGCAGATCTTAGCTGACAATTAACTGGCAGACGCTAAGTGGATCTCATTAGCCAAGCCTTGCCTCTTATAAATTCCCAACTTTTGTGGCTTTGCTTAACACCTTGGTGTTTTGTTTCTGTTGCTTTGATGTTTATATAGCACTCTCAACTTCGTTTGAAAACATTGACATGGTGATTAGTTAACCCAACAGACCAGCCCGGAAGGTAGCCAGAACCAGCAGCACCTTAGTAATATGAAGACTGATAATTAGGAGAGACCTTCTCACACCAGGAGTCTGGACCAGAGGGGCGCCACTCCACCCACCTGGTTCTGCTGAAGATCAGGAAGATCGGGGCTCTGTTTCACCTTGTCATGTTTTGTCCAGTTGTCGGTAGAAAGAAAGCCACACAGCCTAGAGCATCATTGATTTGTATGGAAGGCTTTCTTATTTTCAATTCTGGCCGTGTTCAACACCTCAGCTCACACACTTCCCATGTTGTAATGATCTGCTCCATGGAACATCACCTCTAAGTTAGAGTTTCTGACCCACAGCTTGTTTTACTTAAAAGTGCTGCTTTTCAAAGTAGGATGGTGTTTGCAGGGGCTGGGGAGGGGGCAGGAAGAGTTGCTGGGCTGGGAGTATAGAGCTTGTCACATAAGATGAAAAAGATCTAGAGATCTGCTGTACAACAATGTACACGATGTAATGAACAATACTACTGCACACTTAAAATTTTAGAAGGCTGGGTTTCATGTTATGTGGCTTTTTATCACAATACAAATTATATTGCAAGATAAAGAAACCTTTTTTTAAAGGTGCTGCTTTTTACAGTCCAGGGCTGGTTCTGAGAGCCTTGTTTCAGAGAGCTGAGGTCATCGTCTCAAGGGTATAGGTCATGGGTGGCTTCCATTGCATCATGGGGAAGGTACCTTCAGATGTGCAGGTGCCCGACTCTGATGGGAAGGCCCGACACATTATACATGAACTATTGTGCAAGCAAATAAACAGGTATCATTCTTCAAGTATGATGTACCTAGTACTTTATGATGTACTAGAGGCCCCGTGCACGAAATTCGTGCACGGGGGGGTGTGTGTTCCTCAGCCCAGCCTGCACACTCTCCAATCTGGGACCCCTCGAGAGATGTCCGACTGCCCGTTTAGGCCCGATCCCTCTCACAATCCAGGACTGCTCACCTGCCTGCCTTCCTGATTGCCCCTAACCGCTTCTGCCTGCCAGACTGATCACCCCCTAACGACTCCCCTGCCAGCCTGTTTGCCCCTAACTGCCCTCCCCTGCAGGCCTGGTCCCCCCCAACTGCCCTTCCCTGCAGGCCTGGTCGCCCCCAACTTCCCTCCTCTGCCAGCCTGGTCACCCCTAACTGCCCTCCCCTGCAGGCTTGATCGCCCACAACTGCCCTCCCTTGTATGCCTGGTCCCTCCCAACTGCCCTCTCCTGCTGGCCTGATCGCCCACAACTGTCCTCCCTTGCAGGCCTGGTCCCTCCCAACTGCCCTCCCCTGCTGACCATCTTGTGGCAGCCATCTTGTGTGTTGGAGTGATGGTCAATTTGCATATTACTCTTTTATTAGATAGGATAATTTTAGTAAAAATGATTGTGAGAGTTATAGATGACTCCGTGTTTTTACTGATCCCATGGAAAGTGGGAAAGCAGAAGGTCTGGGGTTTGGGTGGGTCAGAGAGATGCAGGGGGGCAATGGCATAGATGCTAGAGGTCCCCTGAGATTCTGTGAGATTCATATGATCTGTGGCTCCTTCGAACCTCACCGTCTGAAAGGTTGGAGTATTGTTTTCTCCTCTCTCTAGGCAACTAATCATTACCTAAACCTCCCTGGGACTAAAGCCAACTTCAGGGAATACTCTTCCTGTCACACCTCATGCAATTGCACCAATGGTTCATTGAGTTGCTTTTCTGAGGAACTCTTGGAAAAGGCATTTGGTCCCATGTAAACAGGGAGGTGGTTTTGTATCAGACGTGCTCATCCAGTGCTTTCTGCTGCAACCATTTGGTCTAATTGCAACGGGGACATCTAGGCTGCAGGAAGAGAAACTAAGCAGCAGCTCATCCAGCCAGCGACTGCAACATCTGGACAGGTCGACTAGAGCGTGCGGACATGCATGGAAGCTCTGGTCCTGTGGTCTGTTGACACCAGCAGTTACTTTATTTGAAAGGGACTGGGTGTCAGAAGTGGCCTTTCACTGTCTGTAAGTCCTGGGCCAGATGAGCTGATAGAGAATCGCTCTCAGTCTTGAGTTTGAGAGACTGGCTGCTCACCTGTGGGGGTGCCCTTCTGCCTACAAGACTCCCTCATTCTGGTAAAGTTAGCCCGTGGTGACCGGACCTTGTGGGTGTGCCTGTGGGAGTGCATGGGACTGGTCAGGGCTGGTCCCGGAGAGACCCATGCTCTCGCTGGTGGGTGTGAGTATTCCCTCTCCTGCTGGCTCTCACCAAGGTCCCTTTTGGCCTGCACGAGGGGACCAGGGCGTGCAGAGGATAGGGATAGTGGTGCCGAGGGGTGGCAGTGGCAGGATTCCAGGGGCTGCCACCACTTGACCTTGTCTCTGTCCCGCACAGGTGAGCGCTGTGGGCTATGGGATGGATGAGGTGGAGCAGGACCAGCATGAGGCCCGACTCAAGGAGCTGTTTGACAGTTTTGACACGACGGGCACTGGGTCCCTGGGACAGGAGGAACTCACCGACCTTTGCCACATGTTGAGCTTGGAGGAGGTGGCCCCGGTGCTGCAAGAGACGCTGCTTCAGGACAACCTCTTGGGCAGGGTAAGGCCTGGGGAAGAGCACCGGGTGGAAGTGGGTGCGGTTTCTGTCGGGGCGCTGGGGGTGGGGCAAACCACACCTATTGCAACTTGTTTCTGACATCCTGGCTGTGTGCGCCCTCAGCTCTTAACCTGAGACACAGACCAAATGTAACGGGCGTGAGGTACCGTGCAGTTTGCTCGGGAGATGAGGTCTTGCTATGATTTGCACCCTGGAAAGGTGTGCCCTGAGCATCTTAGATAAAGAGAGAAAAAGAGGTCACAAGAAGATGTTTTCCTACCTTTTTCTTGTTACTCGTGGATCGTTGTATGGACTCCACTTTCACCACTGAGCCAGCAGGGAGGTGCCGGATTTCCAGGGCAGAGAATGGGAGTGCAGTAAGGAGGCTCCATTCACAGGAGAGCAGATTGCCGTTACGAATTTTACTCCCGATAAAGCCCTTTCTGCTGTGGATTGTTTCTGGGGTGAAGTATTAATTAAACTCTTCACCCAGGAAATAAGACAGGAGGATAAGTAAATACAGTGCAGGCTCATTTAAAACCCAGCACGACTCGCTTCCAGCAGGGCTGTGTGTGTGCTGATGTTAACTTCTGCGTTTGACAACAAATAGTCATGTTCTCCCTGTAGATCAAGTCACGGAGATCTTTTTTGCCCCTCTTGCTGTTAGTGGGGAGGATGTTTGATCCGTCACGACCCGATATTGCCTTCCATTCTCATAAATATTATTAAGAGCATCATGTGTATGGCTTTGGGTTGAACCTGCCTGTTGATTTTTTTGAATGAATGAGAGGAGAAAACGGGCAGTACTTTTGAGCTCTGCTTGCCGTCACTTTGTAGACAGGAGTTTCTAGCATGTGGTATAAACTGAGGAAGCAGTTGGGGATCTCAACTTTATTCCAGTGACTGAACTTCCTTTTCTTCGCTTCATTTTCATTGTTTCTTAGCTGACAAGTTGGGTAAGTGACCTCAGACTCTGTAGGATGCCCTGGCTCTCTGTAACGTGAGACAGACAGGAGTAGCAACCACCCTGAAATTAATGCCAAAGGGTAATATTCTCAGGGGCTGGCACCATGAATGTGGTGTTTAACAGGGCTCAGACTTAAAGGAAAAAAAACTAAGTTTTTGCAAAACTGGGGTCATTCTTGGTCACTTTGGAGGCGTTAGCTATGTGTGAATACATGTGGTCCCCCCAAAATGCTAAAAATTTTGCTTGGAAACCCGTAGAAATGGGGGATTTGAGGATTAAACCATTTGCTCCTCATCATGTAATGTACACAGGAGCTTTTTAGTTCTGCCTCACTCCCAGGCGCTTTGGGGAGGCAAAGGAGTAGCGTTTCCACTGTGGGCCGTGGAGATCTCAGGCTTGTCGGGGTCTAAGAAATAGTATGAAAGAGGGGAATCTCATTTAATGCTCATTAAAGCCCAAGAGGACAGAATAGAACTTAAGGTTTCCTTGAGAGATGTGTTGGAGGCAGTGTAACCATGGGAGCCCCTGCTGTAAACAGATCACACCTCGGCAGCAGGTTCGCAGTTTGCTGTCCAGATGTTGCACATCTTCGCCCTCATTTGGCAAACTGGAACAGGGGAGCAGTTATCGATTGATTTGTTAACGACCTGACACAACCAGCCCGCTTTTCATGTCTGCTGTTTGCCTGTGAATAAGGAACACCTAAGTGGTCCGTAGCGTGATATTTACTTAGTGAGCCTGTGATAAAAGTTAAATAGATGTCTGCATATTGATTTCATGTGGGAGTTCCTGGTGATGGCCTTGAGAGCAGGGCTGCCATGAATTAATACACTATGTTCCATTTGCATTTTTTATGAAATTGAATTATTCTCAGATGATCGCATAAACGTGGCCATATGCTGTTAAGACACTATATGGTCTATAATTTTAAAATGTGGGGGAAAAATTCCTCAGAATTCACAGAAGCAATCCATGTGCTAGCACCTTCTTGGGTATATTGAGTAGAGTCAGAAGTTGTAAAATGCTAAGTTTTTAATGTCAGCCATATGTTTTCTCTTCAGATATTATTTATAGAAAACTTAAAAGGGTTAGGAGTTTGGTTTAATAAAACAGGAGAAGGGAGTAGAAGCATGACAAATCTAAATATAGTCATCTGTTCATTAATTCAACAGATATGTATTGTGTTGTATGTGTCCTGCATGTCCAGGCATTCTACTAGTCTTATGGGTGCAACTTATGTTTATTGTAAACTATGGTTTTCCATTAAATTGGCTTTTGGATGCACAGTATTGATCAGTTTCCTGGTTTTAATTTTATCTTTTAAATCTTAACAAATATAATTTTAAAATAAAATAAAACTTTAAATTTACCTTTATTGGAATTAGGCTCAATTAGTCATGTTTCCTTGAAAATAAATAAGATAAAAAGCACTGTCCTCCTCAACTAAGAACATGAATATTGTCTATTATTTTCTTTTAAAATCCATCTTAAATAATTCTTTGTTCTTTTTTTTTTTTCTTAAAGCCCAATGTTTCTTTTGACAGTTGTTAAGGAAAGTAATTTAAATCGATTTGCCATTTCCATGAATTTTTCTAATAAGCCATTTACCCCCAAATTATGTTTCCATTCATCTGTCTGATCTTGCTTTATAACTTGAAACCATATTCCCCCCGCACAGTGGTTATACAGGGTGGGGAAAAAGTAGGTTTACAGTTGTGAGTACACGAAGCACAGTTTATTCCTGTATTATTATTCACTAGTTATTGTATTATTATCCCTATGAACAACTGTAAGCCTACTTTTGCCTCACCATGTATGTGTTTGAAAAGCCGAAAGATTGTGAATCACCAATTTGAAGGAAAAAGGATATTCCTGATAGATGTTTCCTACTAGTTTATCAGACGAGCTCCATTCATATCTTTGCCACAGTTAAGCAGTTGTCAGGTGGGTGACACCCCAAGACAAGGGACTCCTCAAGACACTGAAGAATTTATAGTCTGGTCACATAATGTAAGTAGTACTGGGAGCAAATACTACAAACATTTTAAAAAGGGAACCACATTAGTTCTTTTTTTTTTTTAATCTTTATTGTTGAGAGTGTTGCAGATGTCCCCCAGTTACCCCCCTTCACCCGGTTCCCACCCCACCCCAGGCCTTCACCACCCTATTGTCTGTGTCCATAGGTAATGCATATATGCATGTAAGATCTTTGGTTAATCTCTTCCCCCTGCCCCCCTTCTCTCTGAGATTCGTCAGCGTGTTCCATGTTTCCATGCCTCTTTCTATTTTATTCATCAACTTACTTTGTTCATTAGATTTCTTGTTCATTGAACTAAGTTTTCATCCAAACCTCCAATACCCATTGTAGGTGCTTCCTGGTTTTGTGTCTTTTAAATGAAGTGTTTCTATATGCCTCTCTCTCTCTCTTTTATTAGAAATCTGGACATAAATATGATCATGTACCTTGGTTTTTTGAAGCCTTTCGTTCTATCCTGTTTTAAAAATGCATTTTCCTTTCATTATGGAATATTCCAACTTGAGACAGAACAGCCCCCTGGGGTTCTGGTGAGTTTCCTTGCTATACTTTTGATGTGAATTTGGACGCTGAAGGGCCCCATGCCCTTGGCACCCTCTAGATTCAGAACAAGCTACCTGAAGCAGAACTCATCATCGCTCCGAAGAGTTCTGTGGGTATGCAGTCTTCAGTCATCAAAGGCACTTTGAAAAATTTTAGTATTAAATTTTGATACTTGTACAAATATAAAATTTAGCTCAGCTTTCCCACCTTTTATTTCAAGTGCTTGGTGTTCTTTTATAAATGTCAAGGTTAATTTCCCATAGAGGATTGCTTTTTTGTTGTTGTTATTTCCAATTCATTAAAAGCTTTTTAAGGTTTCTCTTATACACATTTTAACCATTTGAAAAATAAGTCAGAAATATGGAAGTATTTCCTGATTTAGAGAGAGAGAGAGAGAGAGAGAGAGAGAGAGAGAGAGAGAGATTTGTTGTTCCACTTATTTATGTATTCATTGGCTGCTTTTCTTCTATGTGCCCTAACTGGAGATTGAACCGGCAATCTTGGTGTATTGAGAAGATGCTCTAACCAACTGAGCTACCTGGCCAGGGCCCAGAAGTACTTTCTGGTGGTGATTATTTGGATTTGTTCTCCATGTGCAAAATTACGCTTGATCATATAGTGCCTATTTATAACCACCTTGTGTTCACGCTTCTGTTTCATGTTATTGATCTGAGGCTTTTTTGAACGCCTTGGAGGGAATGGTGGAAACATTTCTCATTGCATCTCTTAAACGTCTGAAGCTGTGCTGTATCTTACTGTTTAGCCACCATAGAGCAACCTGAAATAGTGAAGGGTATTTTCTGATTCCTAGGTTGGTCTTGTGACTCGGTATCTCTCCATCACTCCCTTCTTTACAATAATCTCATCTGGGGTCGAATTAAACTCCTAAGGGCATGTGATTCCCAATTATAGACAAGAAGACATTCTAAGTCAGAGGATACAAGAGTTGTCTCCATTCTGTATTAACACTTTCTTGTCAAATTCACTGCAGAATTAACTTTGGTTTCGCATACTGTGAACCTTGAGTCTCGTAGAGGTATTTAGTCTGACAAAGGCAAGGGCATAGGGGAGAGCCGTTGGGAAGGAGGGCCTTGTGCTCTTAGCATATGTTGAGAACAAGTACTAAATAGCTTTTCTTTTCCACCTGCTTTATTGCAGTAGTGGTCATCTCTTTCGTCAGAGAAAGTAGGGCCAGGAATGCTCACTAAGTTTCCCACAATATCCCATCGACCATTTTATGAGTAGCGTCTTGTCTGCATGAGGGCACTTAAAGTTCTTCAGGGTCTGTCTCAGGTTTTTGACTTAAATGTTCATCTGTATGACAGAGAAACCTGAGATCCAGAACTTGGAAAAGTACAGTGACTTGTCCAAGGTTAGGCAGCTCACTTGAAGCAGCACCAGAATGGAAACCCAGGTTTCCCAGTCCCCAAGTATGATTGCTGTCTCCACAGCCTCTTCAGACTCCAAATATGCAAAGATGAATCTCATTCTCTGTCCCCCTTCAACCCTGCCCCCACCACATCAAGCTAGGACACTATTGGAGCACCGTCTTTGAAGTCAGACCTGGATTCATATACTGACTCTTGCCACATTTTAGCCATATGGGCATATTATCTTAAATATTCTGAGTCTCGGGTTGTTTTTCTGTATAATGGGAAAAATAATGCCCTCCTTGTAAGCTTGTGGTTAGGGTTGACCTAGATTGTATATTTCAAATACATCATAGAGCCAGGTCCACAGCTAACTACTGTGCTCTATAGCTCCTTCCTTCTCTTACACACCTAGAATGCGTATTTGATAAGTAATGAGTTTCCAGCAATGATTTTCTGAGAAATCTTAAGAGTAGAGAATGGATTTGCTAGAAACTCGTATGGTGGTGGTATCATCTATTTCTATCCACAGGCAGGGTGGCTTGGAGCACAATTTCATACAGGTGCTTTCAGTTTTTAAAACTTGCCTTTTCAAATGGCCTTTGCCTCTCTCCACATTGTCTGAAGTACATGACAACTAAGCTGCAATAACTTGAATGCTTTACTCAGTATCTAACATTTTATAACTATGTCTTTCATTATGAAACCCAGTCTCTTTGTTCCTCTATGTCATTTCTCTTTGCATAATGCCGGAAACATTATTTTCCTCTACATTGACCTTCTGAGGAGTCCATATTTCTATACCCGTTTCAGCTAACACTATTTTGAACCTTCTCTCCTTGGCTTCCCTTTGTATATGAGATACAGACCTCCTTCGTGTGAAGGTAGTCACATGGACCTTTGTCTTGTTTCACAAGCTCACTTTGTTGAATGCTGGCTCCAGCTCTCTCATCTTGGGTCTGTTTGAAGCACTGCCTGCACACACATGGAAACTGTATGCATTTGATCTCCAAGATTGCACAAGATGATTTTATGCAACGTTAGGTTCCTTATTTTACTTCCTGTGGCTTTTGTGTGTGTGTGTGTGTGTGTGTGTGTGTGTGTGTGTGTGTGGTTTACAATAGTATTTGTTTCTTATGTGGTGCTTAAATTCTTTTCTCAGAAAGGCAAATTGTGTTTCTAAAATAGCATTCATGTGAAATTTGGGGAGCAAAAGTGATGAAGCACATTTCTATTAAGCGGTGGTGACACATGACAGAAAAGATCAGACTTGACTGGTCTTCCTGTTAATTTAGTTTAAATGTCATGTGTGTTTTCAGTCAGTCATGTAATTTTCCCATTGCTGCAAACTGCCCTTTGAGGCATACAAGATATAGGAATGCTTGTAAAATGAATGGCAGCAATTATTATTCAAATGAGGAGGTACCAGCCAGGGTATGCACAGCTCCGAAGCTTGTTACCCCGTGAGATTTAATTGCATTGTATATTTGTGGTGATTTCTAAATTTTAACATAATACAATAGTAAAACCCCCTTGGAGGAGAAAAAAATGGTACTTAAAAATTCCAGTTACTGAAGTCAGTGAGCCCACTGATGCACGATTCTTCACAATAGAGGGCATTTGTTAACATTTTGGTTCTGGGTTGTGCCCTAAGGGGCTTTTCTGCCCCATCAGTATTCATGAGCCTCGATGGAAAATAGCAGTCACCTGCCTCTATTAGAGAACTGTCTTCATGAAAGATATGAAATTTACTTCTGTTTCAAGTGGGGGGTCCAGAATCTATATACCCTTGCAAGAAGGAAAATGAAGATCAATTTAAGAATTAAAGCTGTTCCAATATTTTTTAAATTGAGGTAATATTGGTTAATAATATATAAGTTCCAGCTATAGCAGCATTAGCATTATAATTCACTATCTTTATACACTACAACATGCTCACCACCAAAAGTCGAGTTTCCATCGGTTACCATAGAATTGACCCCCTTTACCCATTTCACCCTCCCCCACTGCTCCAGTGGTTTTGAACAATTTGCCAGGTTTCTGTTTTTGCATTTTTAGATTTTTCTTGTTTGTAGGGGAAGAAGGGGTCACCTAGGTAGACATTGTTGGATTATAAAGTTCTCTGAGCTAATAATGATGTATAGTATTTTATAGACCCTTTTCTTCTAAAATGTGGTGGATTTAATACATTAAAAGTCCATTTTGGCAAACTTTAAGCTCTGCCTGTGAATATCTTGGAGAAGTCAGATGTCACCAGAGTCCCTCTTTTCCTCCCCTTGGCCGGGTAGGATATGCCCATTGGTCAGAGGCCCCTACCAGCTTGTTTTTGTCTCTTTCAGAACACTTACCAGATTCTACCCTGTAGTTACTAATACACTTTCTTCTTTTCTTCCCCTTTCCACCCTCCCACCCTCTAGAGTCTAGAGAATAGCTGATAAACTCCGTGAGGGCAGAGCTTCTGTGTCCCTTGATCTTGTATCCTCTGAAGTCCCAGTGGGCTGCTTTCTCCTTAGTGGCTTCGTGTAAAGTTGAGGATTTGACTTGGAGCAGCTGAGGGATTTCCCTGAGAGGTCAGACCAGGGTGCAGCAGCCTGGGGCAGACGAGTTGCTGCACTTTAATGTGTCCAGTGAGAAGGCCTGGTTTCTCCAAGTAACTCCTTCACCTTAAGACGTGTGGCCTTGGGCGAGGCACAGCTTTCTCTGAGCCTCTCTCAATTCTAAGGAGGGATGCCTGCTCTGACCATCCACATGGGCATTGTGAGGGCCAGATGACCAAATGCTCAGGAAAGAAAGAACCTACGCTAGTGCCCCCATTCATCTAGTAGTTTTATCCAGGACCCACATGAATAATATTTTCTAATAACTGCATCTCCTACCCCAATTAGTGGCAGCCTTTTAAAAGAAAAAATAGGTTAACCGTTGGGAATTAAAACTTTTTTTACTAATGTCTTGCCCTATTAAAGAGTATATTAAGCAATACAAGATTTTTCTTGATCATTTAAATCTTCGTGGTCTATCACTTATTCTTCTATAAGAATGATACCCTCCAGATTTTTAAAATAATTTCTAAATTTTTTAAATTGATTTTAGAGCAAGAGGAAGAGAGAGAGAGACATCAATGAGAGAGAAACTTCTATCTGTTGCTTACAACCTGGGTATGTGCCCTGACTGGAAGTCGAACCCGAGACCTTTCTGGGCACCAGGTGATGCTCCAATCACCTGAGTCACACTGGCCAAAACTAATATCCTCAGGATTTACTTAGCAGCACATAGATCCTTGCCCTAACACTAAATAATCCCAACCTATTAAGTTTTTTAGGGCATGTGACCTTTTTTATGTAATTTATATCGTTTTTTAAAATAGTTAAAGTACAAAATATTTATACTCTATTTTTGTTAGAGGGAGGTTGGTTAGTCTTTCTTCCTTCACACTATGTCAGTACTTATTTCTTGTACTTCTTGTACTTGCCTTGGAGTACTCCATCTTTTTTTTTTTTCCTGCTTCTAATCTGTAGCGGGTTAGGAAACAGGATAATGAAACTTAAAATAAACCAGGTAGAGTGAGAATGAAGAGCTTGTGAGTTGGCTCTGTGGCACTCTCTATGAGAGGACCGAGAGCTTCATGGTGCTGTCCTCAGCTTTGGACACCACTGCGTGTGTCCCGATTGTCTGCGTGCTCTAGATTACTGAGGCTGAGAGGTACGCAGCCTGCACATACATGAGGAGGATACTCTCTCAGAGGTGGGTGTGCTTGTATGAGGCCTAAGCGTCCCTTAAATATGGTATAATCAAGCCTTGGGAGTTGATTAGAATTAACTTCCAGATTATAGCTGTTTTGGTCATTTGGGGAGGGGGTGTAAAACTGAGGTACAGAGACCCCAGGATGATTTTCATGGCTAATGCTCACTGAATTGAACGGTTAGGACAAAATTCAGAAGGGTTCTTTCCTGTTACCTCTCTCAAAATATCCTCAGAAGACCCAGCAGAGGCCCCGAGACAAGGATAGCGGATTTGAAAGTCTCAGAGCGAGCACCTCTACTGAATCAGGAGCCTCTTTCTGTTCGTTTCATAACTCTGGCAGTGAGAGGCTTCGGTTTCATTCAGGTCACCTCCATTAATATCTTAAGACAGAGAAGAAAGCTGGAGTTGGGGTCCCTAAACACAGTAGGCTGGATCATTTGCTCCAACGCTGGACAACTTCCAGAGCGTGGGGGCGAGGCTTCCCTGCTGTCATCCTCCACCCTCCCCCAACACACACACACACACACACACACACACACACACACACACACTCACACACATTCTCTCCTACTCAGCTCGTTGGTTACTCTCATGGTCAGTTGCTTTGCTTGAGAATTCGGCCATGTTTCTCTGTAAAGTGTTGGAGATAGTTATGATGAATATTATACCTGTTAGTAGTAGTAGTAACTTCCACTTGCTGAGTGAGTATCTAATATGTCCCAGGAAGTTCTAGACACTTTATAAAACTCCCTAACACTTCTATGAGGGAGGTGATATTATAAATAACAAAATGTATGCAGTGCTGTTAACACAGCACCTGCCTGACTCCCATGACATTTCCTGAGAATGTGTGCTCCGTGGCAGCAGGCACCTCGGTCACTCACTCACTGCTGTATCACCAGGGCCTAGGACAGTGCCTGGTGCATAGCAGATGCTCAGCAAATGTTTGTTGAATGAATCATAGATATTAGTTGTTAGCCCCATTTTTACAGATGAGCAAACGAAAGCTCAGAGAGGTTTAGTAATTTAGCTAACTCACAGAAGGAAGTGAGTCGCTGAGTCAGGATGGGAACCAAAAGCCTGTGCTCCTAACCTCCCCCGCCCCGCCCCCGCCCCCCCCCCCCCCAAGAAGGCATGACTGTGGCAGGAAGTAGTAAATGCCTGGACATGCCCCTGAGCGGGGAGCCCTTGGGTGTGCGATGTCTGGACTGGCTGATTGGAAAGATGGCCTTGCCTCTGGGAACTGGAGCTGGGATGCCACGGGGCCTGAACCCCTCCCTCTGACCTTGGGACACTGCAGGGTCCCTCCTCCCTCCCCCAGGCTTCTCAGCGATTTGTCATCTGTGAAACCTAATTAGCACAGTTTCCATTTCTACAATCTTTTAACCCTTTCATGGATTGTATGGCCCTGGCTCCCTTGACAGATTTCTGCCCTGGCTCTGATTATGCTGATTTTTAGTCTGCATGATCTGCAGGAATGTGATTTTAGAATGTAATTCCAATTAATCAAAACGAATGTGGTAGGGAAATCACATGTGCTTTGGGAGAGTCTGGTAAGTTGCAAGTATATACAATTTTATGACAGGAATCTCAGTGGATTCCTCTCCTTTGCCTTGATTTGCATGGATAAGACATTATATGCTTCTTCTTCCATTGTTTAAGTGACTAGTGAGGTTTGTTGCTTTTCTGGTTTTAATTTGAAAGTGTTTTTCATCTGTCACCTATATTTAAACTCCTAGGCACTGTTTTGTAATGATATCCAAAGAGACCAAAACAGCACAGACAGATTACAAATTTGCGGATTTTGTGTTTAATGTGGGCTTCTGTATAAGTAGATGCCACGTTATCAAGCTAGAAATATGGTGAGAAGAAATACAATCTCTCTCTGACCCATGGTGAGATCCCATACATTTACATTATAGAAGAGTATACTTGGCCAGAAAGAAAATCATTAACCCCTTTAGCCAAAGCGATATTCCTAGTCTAAGTATTTACTTAAGTGAAGGTAACTGTGTTTTTAAGAATTCAGGGAAATGCTTTCCAATGTCCTTTTATCCTTTGTGTTTGCAATCGATTCCTGCTTGTTTATAGAATCATAGGGGCCTTAGGACATAAATATTAGATACCTGCCCCAGGCAAGACAATATTCAAGTCATCCTCAAAAGGTAACTTACTTCTTTCTAGAAATCTTAAGAGATAAAAGCATCTTTGGGGCATCATTACAATGGATCATTTACTTGGGAAGTTTTTCCTAGTATCTAACCTAACATCTTTCTTTTCTGGTCTTGTTCAGAAAAATAAAAGTAGTTAAGAGTTCCTAACACATCCTCTTCTGTGTTCATAAAGAAGGTTTTGAATAAGTATTGATATTAGCATTTGTGACTCTGGGTTGAATAAATATTGATATTGATATTAGCATTTCTGACGCTGTGGTGTCAAAAATAATCAGCCCACTTTCCCTCTAGTGCTTTAGAGAAATGAAGGGAAGGGGAGGGAAAAGGGAACAAAAGCAGGTTATGACTTACTTCAAGGCTCTCAGGCTGCTAACGCATGGTTCTGGTACCTTGTATGTAGATGGGTTTGTTACCTTAAGACTGTGGGAACTTGTTGTGAATTTATTTTTAATTGCTTGTTTTTAGGTGCATTTTGACCAGTTTAAAGAAGCGTTAATACTTATCTTGTCTAGAACTCTATCAAATGAAGAACACTTTCAGGAACCAGGTAAGGACACTACCTGTTTTCTCTACACTCCCCTTTCAAAGTTGTGCAGGGAAGAATGTGGGGACCTCAAAGCATGTCTGTGAGAGATTTGGGGCATCTGCCTTTCCCAGATTGAGCAGTTATTTTCAGTGGCTTGTCTTTTGATATTATCTTAAAAGCCTTGCAGCTGTTGAACACTAAAATGAGACTTCCTACAACAACAGCGAATTGTGGAAGAAATAATTGGGTTGTTCCTAGGCAATATGTCGGATGGTGGGCAATAACTCATATCATTCGAATGATACTTCCTCTGCCCTTCTTTCCTGTGTGCATGGAAGGATGTGCTTGAGGGAGAGGGGAGTTTTGCCTGAAAGAAGAAGGGTGGCCCATCTAGAGATAATTGTATTTAGTTCCCAGTGAATGGATAACACTCCACTGTAGACATGATTACATTTTATTATAATTGTTTATCTCCCCCCACCTCAAGTGAAAGTTTTTGAGGACCATTTGATTCATGTTTGTATTTTCAGGGCCTAGTAGAATGCTTAACCCATAGTAAGCATTCAAATGTTAATGGCTTTAATGTTTCATTGAGTTTTAAAAAGGCACCATAGATTATAAAACACATTCTTTTATGTATATCTAAGAAGAAAACTTGTTGCCAATTATTATAAAATGGGATCAATTGTAAACACATCCTAATTTCAGTGTTCAAATCTATTTGTGTGTGTGTGAGTGTGGCAGGAGGGGGAGGCGGTGTGAGAGAGAGAATTGATGAAATATGATAAACATCTAAGGGGAAGTTTAAACAGTGTTGAAATTTGAATTAAGTACAGTCCAGTTTTATCAAATCAGTGGTTATTGAGCTAGGGCTAGAGTTTGACTATAATGGGGTATGAGGGAATTTGGAGTGGTGGTGATGAAACTGTTTAATGTCTTCACTATCGGTGGTAGTTACAGATTTCATGAGTTTTTTCCAACCCACAAAACTGTGCACTAAAAGGATGGAATTTACTCTGTAAAGATTTTTATTTATCTTAATATAACTCTACTTTTAAAAGAAGAACATCAAAAATATAGTCCAGTTTTTGAGACTGAGGAGAAATCATTAACATTTACCGCTACAAGGAGTCATTCAATGTGACCTATTTAGACGAAGCACAGATGGGAACTCGTTTCTTATCCTCACTGGTGATCCAGTTCTCCGTCCACCTTCTGAAGTGCTGCAGATTCGTGTCACATGTATGAATGCTGTGGTTAGCACTGTTGGATTCCGGGTCTACTCTCCCCCTTTTGCATATGGTGACCACCCCTGGGAAGGCTATCACTAACCTGAGGCCTGCCAGAGCCTGGGAAGCCCACAGTGAGCCTGGGAGCGAGGTTGTCGCCTTCCACACTAACATTAGAATTTCTGTGTGTGGCCACTGCTGGAACATGGACTTTTGCTCTTCTGGGGTCTCCCATTTTATTGATGTTTTTCCTCATTTAAGGTTGTCTGTCATCTTGACAACAATAGTGCAATATCGAGGGGCCCTGAATAGAGCTGTGGTGACATCACCACATTGTAGTTAATGTGAGCATAGGTAATGGGAGCATAAGGTCCATATTATTCTGGAGACTGTAATGTGCTTTCATGCAGGTTTGGAAGGGGCAGCCGTGCTACTAGTCCACATGATCCTCTTGCTGCCCTTTCTTCAAAACCTGTACTGTCCCTTCAATTATAGACCATATCGTTGTCGGGCTGGAGAGAACTCCGCCATTTTCCCATGAGCAAATTGAGGCCTGAAGAGGGTCATAGCTTAAATTCTCACACATAGTGGCAGAAGAGGAGGCTGACGCTGTATCGCCAGGATGTGACTTCAGGAGCCGTTAGGTTCAGGGTGTCGACCCTCAGATGGATGAGCTGGGGATAAACCCATCCTTAGGGCAGCCTGGCCTGGGAGATTCTTACACGTGGCCAGAGGCAGCAGGAAGGCATGAATAAGAGTGAGTTTCACCTGATCGTTAGTGCCGGGGAGGCCTGTGCCCTCAGCGTTATTTGGCTGTTCAGCACTTAATTCATCTTCTACCATGAAGGCTGTGGTATTTTCATCTTGCCTTTTGAAATCAGAGGATCTCCTAGACTTTGAAAAGGGACTGAAGACATACGAGGGCCATAATACATACATAGCCTTAGAAACTGAATAAGTCATGAATTGATATTTTAGAACATCTATGGTTTTTATGCATTAAAAATCCAAGATGCTGTACCAAATCGTAATAGAAAAGCCAGCTTGATGTGGTGGAAAGAGCTTGGAGCCGGGAGTTATGAAATACTGTCCAGGCCCTTTTAAGTGGATGGTCACTTTGTATGTAAAAGTGTTTGTACTGGAAATACTTAGAATACTTTTGGCTCCAAGATTTCATTGTGTTGTCTCCTAATATCTGAATGACATTATCTACTTTTTTTAAAAACTTAGCTTTCTGTTTCTGTAACATTTTACCGAACATAAATTGACACTATAAAGTTTTGCTTCCTAAGACAGATGCCCAGTATATGACATGCTATCATATCCCCCTAATAAAAGGCAGTTATCTATAAATAATACAAAAACAAAGCTATAATAGGATTTGAGAGGAGATGGAATTATGTCATTATTTCCATCGTCTTGGGTTCTGCCGTTTATATCTTCTTTCAGGTACAGATTCTTTATGTTTAGAATTAGAAGGTATGGACTAGATTATTTTCAGCATCCTTTTAACTCTGATATTTATAATTCTAAATTTTAGGAAGAGAGTGTTTTCTTTTAAAAAAGCAAAAAATAACCACCACAACAATATGACAATATAATGAAAAATACTGAAATTCAGCGAAGGGCAGAGAAATGGATTGGGGTTATAGGGAATCCTTTTGTAAATTCCAAACTGATTAACATTGCTAGTGGCATAACTCCCTTGTATCTCAATCTACAACTTTGTTTTTAAATTATTTTCCTGGAAGAAGTGAGGGACAACGACTTAATTATTAGTCATTTATTCAGTTTGCTACGGCCTTGGAGGAGAGGGCGTTGGATGGAAGCGCTGGCACAGGCTGTGAGCTGCGTGGCATCAGCATGCTGCCTGGATCTGCCCCCGGAGAGTTTGTCCTCACTTGATGCATCTTGCGTTGGATTTCTGTTCTGTAGTCCATGCTAGCATAATGCAGCGGGCCCTTTCTTTCCCTGACATGGTTAATGTGAAATATCTTTCCTTTGTTTATCTGGTGAGGGAAGACTCAGGTTCAGAAAAGCCAAATCATTAGAAAAATAAGACTAGACATGGTTTTGGTTCTTTTGTAATAAACGTTCCTAATTCTAGGAATTACCCTACTTTTAATTATTTTCCTGATATTATGAAGAAGTTATGACTATAATAAACAGATACCCTCCATTCAGTTGGCTAATGTGCCTTGAAGCGGGTCTGATGACCAGACATTATACTAGATCCTGAATTGCAAGGTTTGAAGATTTGGGTTTGCAGCTATATTCAGAGGCCTTGGGCCAGGCCCTTCTGTTTTTAAGAGTTATTATACACAGAGAGCCCAACAGGCGTGTTCTGCTGCCCTCTCTTTGGTTAAGTAAGATAAGGAAGAATTGTATCTGTGAGATGCAACCAGTAAAGACCGGAACATTTCTCCATAAATTAAAAGCAAAATAGCCCTGGCCGGTGTGGCTCAGTTGGTTGAGTGTCATCTCATGCACTGAAAGGTTGTGGGCTTGGTTCCTGGTCAGGACACATGCCTGGGTTTTTTCGGGTTCTGTCCTGGCTGGGGTGCATACAGGAGGCGACAAATCCATGTTTCTCACATCAATGTTTCTCTCTCTCTCCCCCTTCTTCTCTCTCTAAAACCAACAAAAACTTTTTTTAAAAAAAGCAAAATAAAACCACTACTACCACTGTCACTACCAACAACAGAGGAGAGTGTGGGGAGTCAGTTCATGAGGTCAGGGGGAACAGGAAACGCTCCCACCCAGTGGTGGTCAGGTAAAATGGTAGGACCTTCTGGAATTGTGAAAAACATTAGGCACCAAAAACTATAAAAATGCCTTTGGCTAATTAACGGTACTCCCAGATTTTCTACTATAGAAATAATTTTGAGTGTGTACAAGGACATGCATATAAGGATAGTCATTTAAAATAGGGAAAATATATATCCAGCATAAATATTTGATAATGGATTGGTTAGGCAAATTATGATGCATCTGTATAATCAAAGACCAAGCAGCTATTAAACTGCTGTAGAAAATACTTATTATTATGATGACTTTACTAAGCGTAAAAAGGCAATCTTTAAAGAAAATATATGATGTGTGCAAAAACATATTCGTATTACTTAAAATGAAATCAGTACGGGTGGTGAGAATTTTTATAATGAAACAGTTTACTCAGGAGTTCTGCTGATGTTGTAAGTTTATTTCAACTTCAGTGTATGAGAAGGTTTCAAACGGGGAATGATCGATGATCGTTTCTACAGGGAGTGTTAGAGCTTTTGCTGTGTCCCTTGCACATCAGCCCACTGCCGGAGGGAAAGGAAGAGAAAATGAGGGCAATAATGAGAGGGAGGCAGCTCTAGTTTCTGAGATGAGGGACTGGATAACGTCACTATGCATTTGCCACTGACCTTACCTACTACACAAAATGAGGTCAAGGAAACTTGCTGGGAGATTGAGGGCTGTGAGATTCTCCCTGACTTCGCTGCACTGGGGCCCCATGTGGGTGCCCTCCCTGATCCCTGGCTCCTCCTGGGAGAAGGCTGGAGAAACAATCCTATCATCATCATCATCATCTACTCAAAAGAGTTTTCTCTGGACTGATCTTCACCTGCAGTCACCCTCCTGCGATGCTAACCTTCCCCTCCAAAATCCCTCCCAGGCAAGGCCTTTCTGAGCCACCGCCATTACCTTTATGTCTGGAGGCAGCTGTGTTCCGGCACGATGCATCGTTGAGACTGATAGGAACTGATGCCTTTGCATCCAGGGAGGACCTGAAAGCATCAGCAGAGAGGAGGAGCTGGGAGCACTGTGGCATGGGCCTGGAAGCTGCTGCCCCAGAGGGCTGTGTGCACACAGTGGGGGGTGATGACCTTGTCTGCTGAGGACCTCCCGAGGGGCTGGGAGCACGCTGGGAGGCAGAAGGAATGGCGGGTCGTGCCAGAAGACTTTTCTGATGTCCTTTTTATGTTGTTCGTTCTCTCTTGGCCTTTCTCTTCCCCTCCCCTCCATGGGACAGCCCCCACCTCACTTCTTTCCACCATTCCAATTCACCTCTACCCTCCTCGCCTCCTTTCCCCTCTCCCCACTTTTCCTTAACCTCTTGGTCTCCTCCCCCATCTGTTCCTCCTGGTCTGACTTCCCCTGCCCTCCGTTAGCCTCTGGGTCTCTACCCATCTTCTGTTCTCACCCCCTTCTCTGTCAGTCTCCATCTGTCTTTCTATCTCTCTCTGTCAAGCGTGTCAAACTCGCAGTCCATGGGCTGCATGCAGCCCACATGAACATTTTTGCAGCCCAGCCAATATAACAGTATGTAAGAACCGTTTTAATAAAAATTTTTAGGAACAAGGAATTTTGATTTTAAAAAAAATGATAAAATATCCATATTATTCCTCAATAGGTATAAGATAGCACCATGGCAGGTGTTCCGTAACCATGAGCTAAGTGACCCGGCCTCGTACCGGATGCATCTTGAAACTCTGCTTTCACTTCCCATAATGTGCTCTGGATGCTGCTTCATTCCAGCTCTTCAGCTTGTGTTTTTGTACACAGAGCGTTGATTGAATGACTGGTGTTTAGGCTTTCTGGTAACTGTCTCAGCTTCCTCTGGGGCCCTCATTGCTTTGCCTCTGGCTTCGGGAGAGCTCAGCATTCCAAGTGGCACTCTGCGTCACCCTGGGGGCTGTGGCGGTTCTGGGAGAGGGCACTGCTCCGTCAGAGTCGGGGAAGGAAGGGCATCGGGTCAGGGTTGGGGTGGGGGAACGTCAGTCATTTTCCCTGCCTGCAGCTGGCTTATCCCCTGAGGCTTATCTCACTGACACTGTATTTCAGTTTTTCTCTTATTGTAAGTACGGGACCTTCTGGTCACAAGTCATACCTGAGCCAGGTGGCCCGTGCTGCTCCTGGAAGGTGAGCATTATCACAGGTGCCTCTTCTTGGGACAGATGAGACGTGGAGTGAAGAATGTGGTGTCTGGGCATCGAGATTTTGTTTCATTTCTAAGGCTAGAAGGAATGGTTTGGTGGGTTTTGTTGTTGTTGTTGCTTTGTTTTTTGTCTTCTGAATTCTAATTAGATTTTTTAAATGTTTTGCCCACCTGCTCTTTAGAGACTATGAGTTGCTTCCATATTACTCCAGAAGTTTTTAGAAATTGAATCAAACCAACTGTTTGGTTTATGGAATAAAGCCTAGACCATCAAATTAGGTCAGGTAGGATGCATCTCATAATAAGGTCTCCAGGGTGACATCCAAGACTCCTCCAGGCAGGCAGGGTTTGCCTGCTTTCCTTCGAGGCCCGTTTTTATGTGTAAGTAGTGATGACAAATAGGAGACATGGAAAATGGGGACGTAGGGGAAATGACGTAGACGCGTGACAATCCAGGTAGGATTATGAAGATGTTCAAGGAAATGAAACACCCAGAGCAGGGCACTCCTTTATGATTGTGTTTGTCCCACTGGTGTTTCCCCTCTCTCCTTGGAGCTCATGATTGGAGCAGTTACTTACAGTTATGTCAAGGGGAGCAAGAGGATGATAAAAGTGTTCAGTATGAAACCCTGAACTGTGTATGTGACATCTGGATGCACTCATAAAATACATGAACTTTGCCCCAGGGCTGCGGGTTCACAAGCCATCATTGGGCATGGTGGGGGAGGGGGCAGGCACTCTTCCATTCAGGTGTGAACGTGTCTTTAGGTCCCCATGCGGCCTCCTGCTCCGTGGTCTGCCGCTGTGCACTTGGAAAGGCCTGATTGAGGTTGATAGGAGAATAATGGAGTTTTCAGATACTTAACAACAATGACTGTTGACCACGTATGTTCTCTCTGGATCTCCTTTTGCCCTCTTTTCCTTTTTTTTTATCTTGTAAGTACAATGATGCTGACACTCTGAATAGGAGAGGGATGCGTGAGTGTGTAAATCTAAGAAGTAACTTTTTCATTGGTGCGATTAGTCTCATTTATTGGTCACCTAGGTAAGTTGGGAAATTCAGTATGAGGAAACCCTAATACCCCATTTATCCTTCGTGTGTGCTAATATCCCTATTCCAAAAAGATGATACTGTTTAATAAAGTTTCTCTGACAATTGACTTTGTGATATATGTACATTCTGTGAAAAATGTTAAAGTTTGCTCAAAATTAGTAATAATAATAAAATAAATAATTTTTTAAAGTTTCTGGCAACACAAAAATAATTAAGTGAATAGATTGACTCAAAACCCACAGGATTCCTAATGGTTCACAATCCGTTACCTTCCGCTGCTTAGAAAAAAGCTGTTTCAAATCTCCCCCTGCTCGCTGCGCAGCGTGGGGTATTGAGTGGTAGACAGCTAAGGAGTTGTTTCTTGCACAGGTGGGTTTGGATTAAATTACAGCGGGTTTTCGAACATCGTTGCTTTGACCCACCGCTGGTTCTCCTTGGGGGAAAGTGCAGCGTGCATTCGGAGCTCCTGGGCCACTTCCGGCCACAGACCATGGCTGTTCCCGCACTGGGAAAACCCTGCGTCCCGTTTTCTGCTGTTACCATTTTCCCTTTCATCTTTTCCAAGCCCCCACCATCCCTAAGGGTGTATCTTGTTGTCTGTCAGTAAAATTTAAGAATATGTCATAAATTAAGGATGGTTCTGCATTGCCTCTTATCTGACTAGCATCTGTGGGTGTCAGCTGCCAACAAGTAGCTCGGGTGTCTGGGCCGATCCTGAATACTCACCGGCTGACACACTCTCTTCTGATAAGAGGTACCTTCAGATGTGCATGCGGGTTTCAGTATAAATGCTGTGTGCCTCAGTACAGCTGTAAGAGAATCGCTCGACCTAGTACAATGACTTGGCTGGGACTTTTAAAAAGCTGGATATAAATATCGCTAGAAATTATAGAGCAAGCATAAGTACTTCACTCGGAGCTCTGCTGAGCATTTTCAGGATGCTTCTGACTGCATCTGTGAAATCTGAGCTTATACAGAGGAAGGGCAATGGGGGAGGGGAGCCGAGATAGTCAAACCGGGTCACCCGTCCTTCCAGGGAAACTACCAAGGAATGGCGAACCCCTAGCGTGGTTTCAGTGATGATAAAGGAAAGGTTTTGCACTTTTCATTCTTATCTAATCAGCCACCCTCATTTTGTTGGTGTGTGTACATACCTCCTCTCCAAGTCTACATGCATGAGTTCAGCCATGTCTTGTTAGGGCTGTCATGTTCAGACAGAACAGATTTTTGTTCTCCAGAGAGACATTCTGTCTGTGTGGATGATAAGAATCAAAGTATTGCCAGTCTTTTGTATGTTAATGAAGTATTGTCTTCTCCTAATTCTGTGCAACAACAACAGAAAACAAACCTATATCTAAGGTGACATGTGCATAGAGTGAAGTATTTATTTTATTGCTTTAAAGCTGGTAAAGGGGAAAAAGGATAGTTTGTAGTGGTGATGGTGATGGTGGTAGTGGTGGTGGTCGTGATGATGATGGTGATGGTGATGGTGATGGTGGTGATGGTGGTGGTGAGTGTTGAACCTGTGACACATTATGTCAAAATGCTGAAGTCCTTTAAGGTCAAGAAATGACTCTCTCCTTATGCATAAGTCTTTTTATTTTGTACACACTGAAACTCTTAAAGAAGGAAAAAAAATAATACACTTTTCTTAATGCAGTTTCACATTTGCTATTTAATTCCACAGCGTTTAATTTTATAATGAGCTCTGGATGCCAGGTTTCGTATAGGCGGTGAGCTGTCATTAATTGATTCGGATCCGCTATGTCAGTTTCTTTGTTCTGTCATCCTGCTTGTCTGATAGATCAGAAAGGAGGATGGTTAACAAAGGAGCCACTGAGGTACGAGAGGGATGCGTTTCAGACTAGTTGGTGTGAATCCTAACTTTACAGTGCTGATGCGGTGTTGGTTTTATGACTTTCTAAGACTTCCTCCAGTGTGTCTCCTTGTTAGTATGATCGCTCCTTCTTCCTTTCATGCAAAACACCAGCTTAATAAACAGAACACATATGACCCCTTGCTTTGTCCTCATCTTCATTCCGTACTTTTAACCCAATCCGTCCCTGCCGGCATTGCCTCTCGCCCATCATGTGCAGAGAGGTACTCGGGTGCGGTAAATCCTTCAGAATTAGAAGCCGTGCTCAGCATTTGACCTGGTGGCTCACACACACCCTCGTCCACCACAGCTGGCAAATGGTGGCGGTTTATTTTGGGGCTGGTATAAGAGGCTGCGTCTGACGGCTGCGAGTGTCAGCTCAGGGCTGAGATTGTCCTGTAATGTGGCCTCAACTCTTGTCTCCTTGCCCAGACTGCTCCCTGGAAGCTCAGCCCAAATATGTCAGAGGTGGGAAGCGTTATGGACGAAGGTCCTTACCGGAGTTTCAAGAATCCGTGGAGGAGTTCGCGGAGGTGACTGTGATTGAGCCCCTCGAGGAAGAAGAAGAAGAAGAAGCAAGGTCTTCACACATCCCGGCCGGAGACCACCATGAGGTAAGGCATCGGACAGACACATCCATCCGGACCGCAGGTGTGGCTGTCCAGGACACCGCATGGCTGTGATGCAGACAGGAAGCCTGAGGGAGTTGATGGCTTTTCTCTGTTACCAACTGCTTGCTAGTCTTCTCACTTGCCTTTTGGACACACATGGCTAACTTCTCTATTGTTTGAAATGTTTTCATCCGTTTCGGCTTTGGGAGAGCTGATGTTTCTCTGCATGCTTTATGTCCATACATTTTTTTGATTCAGTTATTTTCAGATGATCTGGTGTCTGCTACTTCTAGCTGTTCTTAGAAATAGATCTCTCCTCCATGACCCTGTCATTTTCAGTGGTGAAAAGCTAACCAGCCCCAGCCCCAAACAAGAAAACAGCGCCCCTGACAGGCAGGACATGAAGGCAGTGTGTTGAGGCACTGCGAGAGCCGGCATCTTATCTCTTGTGGTGGGGGAGGCAGTTTTAAAACTTGGTTCTTGTCGCAGCTCCCAGCAGTTGCCATGGTTCTTCCTCCCAGTTCCGCGGCACCCAGCTCGTCTGGCTCTCCAGCAGTCAGACGCACCTGCCTCCCTCATCTCCCGCCTTTTCATTTTACACGTTGCCATCTTGTACCAATAAAAGAGAAGCAGTAACAACATTTTCTTGATTCTTTTTTCCAGCCCATTGACTGGCATGCCATTTATAGGACGTGATTGAATGTGTCATGCTGAGCAAGCTCTAAACACTTCTTGCACATCCCAGCTCCGCCTGGGGGTGCAGATATTTCAGATACTAATATAAACTGGAAAAGAGACCAAATGTCTGTAGATTGTGGGTTGACTGTGTGTGTGTGTTCATTTCTGTCTAACGTCTCTGTGCAGCTTACTATGACTTACAGGAAGCTTGCTCCATCAATTTCCCCAGCAATCAGACATAGAGCACCCTCTGCTTTCCAGAATGCTCACAAACCCAAAGTAACGAAAGAGCCCCAGTCCTGAGCAGAAATGAAACCAGCCACAAGTACTGCCGTTTAGATGACGCGTGACTGGTCGGCCAATCAGAAGTTTGCACCACTTTTTTAAAAACAAACAATACCCGTTCTCACCCCACAAGTGAAGGAGCAGTGTCAAACATGTGAGCCAGAACGGAAGAAAGGTAGCTAGAGAAGAGAGAGAGAGAAACCACAAAAATGGTGTCAGAGTCGTGTGGGTGAGAAGTGACAGATGAAAACAGAGAAGGCCGTGAGAAGCAAGAAGGGAAACGCCGCCTGGAACCTGGAACGTCACAGCCCTGGGGGCCAGTCGGTCTGAGGCAGCGGCTCCTTCCTGTCTTGGTTCCGTGGGTTGGGTTTCAGACCCCTTCCTGGGTCCCATTGAGAATGTAGATAGGGCCTTTTTCCCAATGAAACACATACATTCACATGCACCAACATTTAAACTGCATATACAGTTTCAGGGAGGCCAGTAATTTGCATGCTTCAGTTTTTGCAGTGTTGGTAATATTTATCTTGCTGTCAGGAAGGGCATCATTTTATTACACAAAGTCTGTTCAGTAACCCTGAGTCCTGTGGAATGTGTCTGAGACACCTCTCTATGGAAACATGGTTAAAACATGTCTTAACACTTTAGGAGGTAAGCTTTTGTTATGTGGAGAACACTTTTAAGACTGGCATCTCCCTTTTCCAGCTATTTTGAGTACCCGAAGCATTAGTGTTTGGTGTTAAGAAATTAAATGATTACTTAGTTTTTAAAAAAATATTTTTATTGATTTTTAGAGAGAGAGGAAGTGGAGAAAGAGAGAGAGAGAGAGAGAAACATTGATGAGAGAGGAAGTCATTGATTGGCTGCCTTCTGCACTTTCCCCATTGGGGATCGAGCCCGCAACTAAGGCATGTGCCCAGACTGGGAATCGAACAAGCAACCTCTTGGTTTCTGGCTGACGCTCAACCACTGAGCCACACCAGCTGGGCTGATTACTTAGTTTTTAATAAGATAGTTTCTAGTTATCACCTGGGGATACCCAGAAAGTTCTCGGGCAGAGCTGATTTTGTTGCTGGCAGTATATATCTTACAGCCTTGTTTTATCTTATCTATTGACTTCCAGTGAGATTTATTGTTTAAAAAGTGAGAGTCTGGTTTCATGTCTAAATAAAGATAAGAGTTGAGGCCTGAGTCTGGGCAAAAGATTGGAATAGAGAGGGCAGAGAAGGAGGGGAAGAGAGAAAGAGAGACAGACAGACAGACAGACATTGATACGTTGCCTCCCGCACACATCACTACCAGAGGCCAGATCAAACCTGAAACCCAGGTACGTGCCCTTGATTGGGAATGGAACTTGAGACCCTTTGGTGCTCGGGCCAAGGCTCTAACCACTGAGAACACTGGCCAGGGCGGGTATGATCTTTTGATGCTAAATATAGAAGCTTTGGTGTCCAACTACCCACCGGCAACCGAATAGCTAACAGAGGCCTGGAGGGGTCATTTCTCTCATGGTCTGCTTCCCGAGGACTTCCGCCTCCACTTTGATGGCCTGTTATGTCCTCCCCAGAAAGCCTCCAGGAGTTCCAGTTACCGCCTCTCACCCTGTCTTTTTAAATTCGGGAATGTGGACTCAAACCGAAGCTCCTCGAGCTGCTTTCTTGCTTAAAAATGAAGTATTTGGGGAGCTGAAGGGAGCCTGTCAGTTTTCAGATCAATTCATCACTTTAAAAAATGAGAGCGTCCCATGTGACATTTTGGATGTTCCTGTTGGCACTAAGACAGGCCAACCCCAGCTTCGTGCCGTACCCGTGGTCGTAGGTCACAGTCACGGATACCTGCCGCCTGCTGGCAGTGTCACCAGTGTGTCCGTCCATTGCAGACTTCTGGGCCCGGATAGCAGACCTGTGTCCTGGCCCATTTCCAGAGTAGCCTCAGTTTGGCCAGCAGAAGTCCACGCTCTGGGCAGCATGGGCAGCATGGGCCTGTGTGAGAATACCCTCGTCCCTCCTGCAGAAGCGGTTCGGGTCTCCTCGGAGTGCCTGGTAGCCCCCAATGGGGAAGCCGGAGAGGAAACCATTCTCAGTGACCTGTGGGATTTATTTATTCTTAATTTATAAAGAGTTCAGAGTCTGTCAGGCGTTCTTTGTTGTTCTGTTGACTTCTTTTTTCTCCTTCTGGTTGCCTGAGGCCCTTTGGTCTCCTGCCCTTGGGTGTTAGGAATTTATTCCTCGGTTGTGTTTTTTATCAGTGGCTCACACTTCCTCTCAGTGCCACTGGGCAACACCGAGGGAGGGCGGGCTGGGCCTCCCCCTCCCCCGCGGGACTGTTTCATGAGAAGCAGTCAGGCAGAGAGCTGGAGACGGGCTTCTCGGTTTTGATCGTGCGTTTCCTTTGACTCCGGATCCTGGCTCAGGGGCCATGGGACTCGGGGCTGCCTCCGGGCTGCAGTTTCTCCTGCTCTCTGACACGCCTGAGGTTTTTGATGAAGACTAAAGCACCCGTACCTGCTGTCAGAAGTTAAATTGGGGGGGTGAGGGGGGGTATGGCTGTAGCTAACCCAAGAGACTAATTTTAGCTCTAGGGTGAATCGAGTAATTATTTTACGTATCTGAGGACTGGGTAGGGGTGGGCAATGGAAAGGAACAGTGTCACAGGCACCTGTAAAAGCTGTCCTCGTGGTTGGCTCGCTTCCTTCTAGGAACTCATCCTGTAGGGATATGTGAGCAGACAGTCAGCTGAAGGGATAAAACAACCCCCCCTCCTTCTCTCTAGGGCTATTCCACAACAGGGGAGTTGCTAAAGACTGACAGTTCATTCCGAGGCTCCTGGGTTAGTGGTTCAGAACCTTTTTCTGCACCTTTCCTCGGAAGGCCTTCTCCCACCATGCCTATGACAGAAACTCCAGGTAATTCTCAGTAGCCATACTCCTCTGCGTCTCCCTGTAACGCCACCCTTCCCCTCCCACCCAAGAAAACATAGACACGCAGGCCAGGGAGAGTGGTGCTAGGACAGATTTTATTTTTATATACATTTATTTTTAATGTAAGTGCATGTGACGCTCCAGGCGTCCTCGGTTACAGCGACTTGGAACTCCTCCCGTGGCGGTTGGTGGTGCCCCGTTGTGGTCGGGAGCCGTGGGTGAGAACCTAGCGTGGTTAGTCTGGAGTGACAGATGCTCCACCACGTGGCCTTGACTCTGAATAGAATAGATGAGAATAAATCTTGTTAGGAGGTGGTGTTGATCATATGCCACTTTTGTTTCAGTTCACGTATGTTAAAGCCCTAACAAATAGTAAACATTTTATCGTCTTCATCCTACCCTTCCCCTCCCCCAGCTTTATTTAGGCAACTGGATTCTTTCCTGCTGAAACAGGAAATATGTAACCTAGCTACTAAGCATGCCTCCCCTACCAAGTTTAGTTTACAAGCCCTTAAAAGCCATTCCATAGAGAAAGACCACTGTTATCTACTCCGTTCTCAGCCCTGAAACGTGTATTATGGAACTTCATTTGGAAGCCCTGGAGCAAAATGTCCTAATTCACCAGGGACAGGTCGGTTCCACCTCAGGCTGAAACTGGCCTCCACCTTCTAGCTTAGTGCATTTATCGGGCAGGTGGATCCCTTGGGAGTCTGACCTCTCGTTCTGGGTGGTATTGAAAGGAAAGTGGTGATTTTTTTCTCTTTTCATGGGGTCATTTTCACTCGAGGCAATTCAGCTGGACATTCTATTCTGAATTAATCCACACGAACAAAGGGCACATTCTTGATGCCGACGTGTAAGGTGTGATTAGTGAGAAGGTTTTGGTTGTCATCATTCTTGCTTCACGTCATTAAGAAACAGAAGTGAGTTTTTTAGGTTCTAAAGAGTACATTCCCCACCCCACCCCCCGCCTTTTATATGCATATATGCAGTGGCTACTAAACTGACCTTGAGTTTTATGTTCATGCTTCTTCTAAGGGTAGGTGGTAGGGGGCAGACAAAACAAAACGAATCCTCAATTCTGTTCTGTATCAGTCAGCCCTGGTAGGAAAGGTTGTTCCATTAATACAATTGGGGCAGGGCCACTTTGCTTTCTGCCCTGGTTGAAAACAGGGGACACCTTGTTAACTGTTTTCCTCCACAGGAATAAATCAGGTCTAGTAAGATTCTTATCAAGAGCAAGAGGCTTTAAACAATTATTTTTTCAACTGTAGACAATAATAGTGTAAGCCAAAACCCTGCAGTTTAAGTGAGGACCTGGGAGAAAAGTTAAAGCCAATTGCTTCATTTGCCCAAGAATGGACAAGCAAATTAAGTCTTTGTGTTGGGACTGTGGGGCTAGGAGGATGGGAGACAGTGGTGGTTTAAAAACTTAAAAAAAAAAAAAAAGCTGATTTTACTACTCTACATAAAATCAAACTTCTTTAAGACATGTGAAACTGACTTATAGTCCCCTTATGTTCATTTTCATATATGCATAACTCTGCAGTTAAACTTTATGAATTATTCATTTATATTGTACAGAGTAAATATTTAATTCTGGAACAAAAATCTTAATAACTGGGAGAAGTTCTGCTAATAGCTTTTGTAGTTGAAATGCACCTGTTTTCCCATTACTTCCATAGCATTTTTTTTTTTACGTTCTCTTTCAGACAGTTTTTTAAAAATATGTTTTTATTGATTTTTAGATAGAAAGGGAGAGGGAGAGAGAAACATCAATGAGAGAGACATCCATCGGCTGCCTCCTGCACGCCCCCTATTGGGAATCAAGCCCACAACCAGGACATGTGCCCTAACGATGGGATGATGCTTAATTCACTGAGCCACATCTGCCGGGCCTTAACATTCCATAACATTTTTGGTTTAGTCTTTTACTTTGACAGTCTGTAAGCAGTTTCAATATTATTGTCATTTATTTCCATCAAACGATATGATATCACCAGGATACATTTTTTATTCATGGAATTCCAGTGTTTCCCTTTATATTTCTTAAGTCTGATTAGATCATCTGGCTATTCCCAGAAATGAGACACTCATCCAAGATGCAATTGTAGGACATTTGAAAGTGGTGTAAAGAAGCCCCTACAAAGCTAATAGGGTGTTGAGGCTTTCAAGCTTTGCTGTTCTGGAAAGTCTTCCTGACTTGACCCTAAAGGGAATTCCCCTGGAGTCAGCCTCCACCTCGTCCACCTTCCAGGTCAGCGGTTTCTAATACTTACTTTCTAACTAACACAGACAGCCAATCAAAAACTGACAAGTTAACTTTAATGATAATAGTAACATTTTCCAATTACACACCATTAAGGGTTTTCCAAATGGAAAAGCAGTATTCACACTGTCAGTTGAGAGCAACTCTGATGAGCAAGATTCCATGAGCAGATGTATTTTAAAAAAAGAAAAAAAAATCCCTTTCCTTTAAGGTCTTTAAAGTCCTGTGAATCAAAACCAGTTTCCAGCGTTGGTAGGAGAGTCGTTAAGAATAAAACTCTTTTTAAACTGAACATTTCTCCACACTGGCAGCACCGAAGGCTCGTTGGCATCTAACTATGTGTGCATTTAAAAATCGTGCATTGATTCCCGTTCTCAGCACTGACTTGTAACGTTTCCTTGCTTTAAAAGATAAAGGCACTGATTTGCATTCTAGAAGGGACGGCCCTGCCACTGAGCCACTTGTCCCTGGTTCTGAGCGGAGATTAGGAACTGGGCTGTCAGGGTCTCCACTGACCACTTTGCCTTCAAAGGTGAGACAGCGGGGAGCGAACCAAAGCCCCAGGAAGTGTGTTCCTGCAGAAGTAGTGGCCAGTCCTGCTGGCACACTCGGTTTCCAGGGCCTGGCCCACTGCTTATAAATAGTTAGGGCGTAAATGCCATAGATGCTATGTTTTTAAAAGCCCTGCAGTTCTCATCATAAGCACCCTCCTAAACCAATTTTTGTGCGTGTCTTATTTTCCCAGAGACTCCTTTGCTTAGCTACTCTTGTAAAACAGGCCCTACAGCTCCGTTTGTTTGGGGAGCTTTGCTATTCTAGTAAATTTCCTTCCTCTTCTTTCTGGGCTTGCTAGGCTTTCCCCTTTCCAAACCAAAAACAAAACAAGACAAAAAAAAAACACACACACACAAAAAAAACCCCTGCTTAAAGCTGTTGAGATCAGCTCAGCAACCTCTGCTGGGAAAGAATAGCCCGTGTGTGCCCCCATAATCGTTTTAATTAGCCATACATTCTGCGGGGCACAAGGTCTGCCCTGGAGCAGATGGTTGGTGGGGGCTGTGACTGGGCTATTGTGGGCAGAGGCCGTGCCAGGCCCACAGGCTGCAGATGCTGGCCTGGCCTCGGCGCTGGAAGCCCGGGATCCAAGAGGCCCGGGCCATCTGCTCCGCAGTCCAGCCAAGCAGGTGTCCCTCCGAAGAAAGCATTCCTGAAAGCAGTGCCTCCTGCGCGGCCCATGTGTGCGGGGCAGCCTCGTCCAGCTGCAGGGAGCTGGCCACAATGGCCAGCAGGACACGAGGTGCACAGCCCGCGGGGCTGAGGCCGGCACGGGGCTCCCTTTGTCTGCCTGAGGGGGGCGGGGCTACAACCTCTGACCCTCTCCCCTCTGTCTGCTCTCAGTGGGGCTGTGGGCCAGCCCGCTTGGCATGGTAATGTGGAAGCGCAAGCAGCCCCTGCCTGCTGTGGCCACCCAGGGGACGCTGTCCCACATGGGACGGGCCCCGGGGAGGCCCTGCTCCTAAGCTGAATCAAAAGTTGATTGCTTCGCCGAAACCGGTTTGGCTCAGTGCATAGAGCGTCGGCCTGTGGACTGAAGGGTCCCAGGTTCGATTCCGGTCAAGAGCATGTACCTTGGTTGCGGGCACATCCCCAGTGGGGGGACGGGTGGCAGGGGGTGCAGGAGGCAGCTGGTCGATGTTTCTCTCTCATCGATGTTTCTAACTCTCTAGCCCTCTCCCTTCCTCTCTGTAAAAAAATCAATAAAATATATTAGAAAAAGAAAAAAGCAAAGTTGATTGCTTCATCGAAACGTCCATGCTCAAAGCTGTCATTTCTAGAGGTCTCTTCTATGCTTCTTCTTAAAGCTGACATTGGTCTGTCTGCTGTTTCTGTCCTCTGCCTTTGGCCTAGTTTGAACAGCCAGGTGTAGAAATAGTCGTTATAATATTTATTTACTTAACAGACACTTAGCACTAATTTGTACCAGGCGCTGTTTTAAGTGCTCTCCAAACATGAGCACACCCTCATAGGTGGGCATTGCTGTTTACTTACCCAGGAGGAAACTGAGGCACATTGGGCGTTAGGTACCCTGCCCAGGGTTGCTCAACCAGCCTGTGGTAGAACTGAACTGAAATTGAACTCGGGGAGTCTGGCTCTGGAGTCCAAGCCCTTCACCACATCATTGTTCTGGCTGCAATAATAACAAGAGCAAACATTTCCCAGTGCCGTGCCCCCATTAGCTGTGTGTTCCCACTTTGCAGATGAAGTGAGGGACTGAGGGGTCACACAGAACGGCGAGCCAGGCGGACGGTCTCTCAGCAACCCCTAGTGCTCACGCATGCCACCGTTTTGCCTCTGGCGTTGGGAGTAAATCCCTCAGAATTAGTCTTTTTAATTTATTAATATCTGTTCTTTCTCTGGTGAGGGGCTACATGAAATTTTAAGGGAAGAAATCTAAAATCCTTTTTTTGTGTGAATTAGTACTGGAACACATCCCAGCAATTGCCCCTCCCTTTCTCTCCATTTTTCCTGAGATTTTTGTGATTATCTTCCTTCCAGTGCCCCGGCTGGTCTGTGTCTCCAGGCCACCTGCCAGGCTTGCACTGCCTGGGTAAACCAGCAGCAATTAAACGACCTTGTTCCGGAATGATGCCTCCTTCTATTGGTGTTGTTCCAGTAGCCCAATGATCTAATCCCCCAACCTTTTAACCTGCTTCTCCCCCCCCCCCCCCGCCCCGCCCCCGCTTTTTAATTGGAATTGCTGGCTCCAGGCAGTGAGAATGAAAATAAATGAGCTGTGAATGAATTGAATCTCCTCCCCCGCCCCCCCCCCCTGCAGCCCCCCATTGCCCCATTGCAATTTAATAAACGGTCAGCCACCATGTGCTTACCTCCCTCTTTATCGGGATGGCAAACTCCCTCTCCAGTTGAGGTGGTCTTGGAATGAAAATGCAGCCATTAGCATAAGCTTGCTTCTCCCTATCAGGGCTGCTCCTAGCTGGACCTATGTTTCTCCCACAGGGCCAGGGGAGGGATGCTTGGGAAGTTGTTACCCCTAGAGATTTTAAAACAAATTATCCCTTACGCTGCCACCCCTGGCCCTAAGAGTTTGTGTGAAGCCCTTTAAGCTGCTGGTGCTGCCTGGGGTTTAGAGGTTTTGCTGTTCCGAGGCCATTGGGTTAGGCCCGTGGTCGGCAAACTGCGGCTCGCGAGCCACATGCGGTTCTTTGGCCCCTTGAGTGTGGCTCTTCCACAAAATACCACGGCCTGGGCGAGTCTATTTTGAAGAAGTAGCGTTAGAAGAAGTTTAAGTTTAAAAAATTTGGCTCTCAAAAGAAATTTCAGTCATTGTACTGTTGATATTTGGCTCTGTTGACTAATGAGTTTGCCGACCACTGGGTTAGGCTATCTTAAGAATGCCTCTTTTGGATGGTCATGGTCACAGTCCCCAAGGTAGGTCTCAGATGAGTGTCCCTGATCTTTCCACACTCTGTCAGCTTAGGCAGCACTGGTTCCAGCAGGACTCACCCCCTGGACAGCTCCTGGGCCTCCCACCACGCCGTCTCTCTGTCAGGGGCCCACAGTGCTAGAGGACATCGCAGGTACTGCATTGTGGTAAATACAGTAATTTAAGGGAGAGAACTTTCCTTTTCTCCCACCCCCACGTCACAGGAAATTCATTCAGTGAGAAGTTGAAGAATAGTGAAGTTGTACCTATTTATGTTGCATAAACAACATTTATAACAGTAAAGGAAATAAGATTGTTTCTCGTGTCCGTCAAGCTAATGTATCCACTTCATTGTCTCTATTTCCTTCCGGTCTTTGTCTAATTGTATAAATATTTTTGCCAGCGGTAATATTAGTGTAGATAGCATTTTTGTTATGGTCTTCCATCTAACATTTCATAAGACATTTTTCCATGCTCCTACATGCTTTTATGATTATTCTTTTAATGACTACGTTATGATAGATCATTACACTTTTATGCCCCAGTATTGAATATTTAAATTGTTTTCAATATTCTGCTCAAAAAAATGCTAAATGTATGTACTTATGTCTATGTTTTTATTCTTCTTTTGGTTTTATTACCATATGAAATTATTGAGTTAAAGAGTATGCATATTTTTATGGCTTTTGATACATTAAGTCATTTGCTTTACTAAAAGGGTAATATCCATTTACCCTGCTACCAGTAACATATAAACAGGCCTATTTTAAATTATGGTCTTGATGGTAATAGGAGTCCCATCTTACTTTTCTAATTCAATGGGAACCAAATGATCCCTTGGTTTTCATTTCTACGTCTTTGATTGCTGTGGAAATGAGCCTTTCCCTGGGGTTTAGGAGGTTGCGCTGTACCTGATGCCACTGGGTTAGGCTATCTTAAGAATGCCGCTTTGGGCATTTGCTCAATTGTGTTGCCTCTTATGCAAAGTGTCTGTTTGTATTCTGTGCATATTTACTGGAGACTTGGCATTTTTCTTACAAATTGATACAAATAACGATACCTTCCCAGGGCTACCCAAATTAATGCTTTAACCCTTTGCACTCGCTTGCTTTTTTCTCGATTCCTGCTACCGATGCTAACCGTGTCGAGTCACACTCGACATCCGAGTGCAAAAGGTTAAGTTTAAATGAAAAAAATTGTAAACATACATTCAATATGTATTGCATAAACACAGGTCCAATAAAAATAAGACTTTATATAGTGCTTATTATGTGCCAGGAACAATTCTAAGCATTTTACCCAGCTCTGTGAAATATGTACTACTTTATTCCCATTTTACAGATGGGAAACTGTGAGGTGAAAGAGGTTAAGAGATTTGTCCAAACCCAACCTGGTAGGTAAGCCAGGATTCAGAGCCTGGCAGTCCAGCTCCTACGTCCGTGCAGTAACCCCCACAACTCAATCTCTTATTAGTTAGGGGTGAGAGTTAGGAAAAGAAGGTGCGGGGAAGTACCACCCTGGGGATTGCATCAGATACATGCACCCGGTCCCATAGCCTCAGGAGATGTTGGAGACAGTATAGTATAGCCTCTTGCTCCTCTGAACTAATTGCTCACTGTTTTAAAATGCATTGAGAAGTGAGAAAATTTAAACAATAAACGTTTATGTAGCAAGATGCACACCTTGTTGCTTTAGGAATTGTTACCAAGGATTTTTTGAAGGTGTGTTTGCATTTTTCCAGCTGTATCCAAGCGCGGCTCCCTTTATTATTCATATCCAGTAATATTCATTTTGCCATTTCTCCTGTCAGTTTGTGCTGTTTAAAACCATCCCCTGCTTGTGATTTGGTAGGTTTTATTTTAACCAAATCATTCTTAGACCATAGAAACCTATTTTTATTTGTTGTAGGTGGATTTAATCGATTTAGGGTGTGTCCAACTTATAATATTGAATGAGTTTTCACATTTGGAGTGCCAAAGTAGTATGAGAATTTAAATCATTTGCTCTGAAAAAATAAAAATCTATATATGTAAAAGCCTAATATGCAAATTGTCCCTGCAGAAGTTCAACCGGGAAACCGATCGCTTTCTATGACGTGCGCTGACCACCAGGGGGCGGCGTGGAATGAAGGAAGGCCCCGGCCAGCAGCCAGAAGGCTCCTATCGACCCTGATCACTGGCCAGGCCTAGGGACCCTACCTGTGCATGAATTTCAAGCAACGGGCCTCTAGTAAATAAATAATTTGCTCTGTTGGATGAGGAAATAAATAGAGAAGGACAGACAGGCAAGATGCTTTTATTAATGGGACTTTATTGATTTAAAACTTTCAATATACAAACAGTTAAGTACTTCCCAAAAAAATATCGGAAAATCTATGGAGGACTATTTACTCCACTGCTCCCTCCCCACACCCACCATTCGTGGACATCCGCCAGGTTGGATCTGTCTTTATGTGGAAATGTAGGCTGATAAAATTGTAATCAAACAAACAAGCAAAAATCACATTACACCCTAATTCAGTTTCCACAGATACCATGTGTATCAGTGACTTTCAGTTGTAACCTGAATGAGTTGTAGTGAACTTATATATTTTGAGTTATTGCCTTTTGATGTCTTTTCTGTAATCCATCTCATCATTGTCAGTGTGTGGTTTCAGTTCAGTGTGCAAAATATGGGGAACTCTCTGAATTGGTGTTACCTTCAGTATGTTTTTAAGTAAAGTATGGAACTGTGACGCCCTGTTGGATGGCTGTCCTTCATTTAAGAGGAGAGGACTGAGTGTCAAGAGGAACAAAGTAGGCATGCTTACTCATATCAACTTGCACTAGCTACTGAAAGTCAACCTGCACACTGCCTGCCGTGAGCAATCCAAGCTCTGGAGACAGGAGTAACGAGGCTTCTTTTCCTGTTGAGTTTGTTTCAGGATTCTAAGAAATCGGCCAGCACAGAGAGTGGGCTTGGTAACACGTCCAAGGCAGTTTCATTGGTAAAGTTGGCTCTTTGCTGAGACAGCAGCCAGGTTTTGAAGGGGGGGGGGGGGGGGGAGTGATACACCTTTTTTTTCCTCCATGAGTTTTCCTGCCATGGTTGTAGAACCTCCCAAAAGCAGTGATTAGGCAGCTCACTAGTGAGGCCAAGGCCACTGCGGACCTACTCGTTGCCCGTGGTTGGAGCAGACCTGTGCCGTGTTGGCCAGTGGAGCAACGCCTGGATTGGGGTTCTGACTTGTGTCCTTGGCCAAGTGCAGTTGTGCACCAGCCCAAACCACAGCTCTATGCTGTGACGTGGAAAAGACCCAGGAGCAGTAACATAGCATATGCTAAGGGGGTAAAATGGCTCGGGTCAGACAAATGTCACTGCTTTTAGTGTAAGTTACTGGCAATGTACATTTGACCTTTCTAGCCAACCTCTTTTTGGGTTGCATCTGTACCCTCTTACTGTGCCACCAACACACTAGGCTCATTCCTGCCTCCATGCTTCCTCAAACAGCAACTGCTCCTTACTTTTCACGTGGCTGTCTCCTGCTCCTGCTCATCCTTCAGGTCTCAGTTTAGACCCGTGGTCGGCAAACTGCGGCTCGCGAGCCACATGCGGCTCTTTGGCCCCTTGAGTGTGGCTCTTCCACAAAATACCACGGCCTGGGCGAGTCTATTTTGAAGAAGTGGCGTTAGAAGAAGTTTAAGTTTAAAACATTTGGCTCTCAAAAGAAATTTCAATCGTTGTACTGTTGATGTTTGGCTCTGTTGACTAATGAGTTTGCCGACCACTGGTTTAGACGATTGATTCTTTAGGAAGTCTACCCAGATCTCCCAAGTCTGAAGGATCCCGTGTATCCTCATAGCATCTTGAACTTCCCCATCATAGCTCTTAATATACTACTGTATTGTACCTCCTGGTTTGATTTTTTTGGTTTTTCTTTTGTTTCGCCTGCATGTCTGCATTAGCATGTAAATTTCTCGAGGCAAGAAATATGTTCATCCTCTTCATAGTTGTAGTCCAAAGATGGAGCAAAATCCCTGGCACCCAGTACACATCTGTTGAGGAACACATTCATCCATGCATGCATGCAAATGCTTGTTGGTTGGTGGGATCTGAATGTTTGCTCCGGCGTGGTTTTATTGGTTGTGGCAGATTGTGCTGTGGAATAAGTGACTTCGCAATCGTGAAAGGCAGTTCCTTGGTGAAACGCCACGGAAGGCTGTGTGGTGTTTCTTAGGAGGCCGGTTGAGGAGGAAGCACTAGGGGGTCCTGGATCTGTGACTCACGCAGATGATGCTTTCAGGGGCACTGATCTTCTTCTTTTGCCTTCTCTAGCACTGGAAGACGCAGCCCAGTGAGGAGTACGAAGCAGAAGGTAGGAGCTGAGTGGGTGTCAGGGAAGGAAGCGCTGCCGTTCACGGGCATTCTCCACACTCCCCTTCCTGCATCTCCTGGTTTCTTCTAACAGCCTTGCCTGCTGGAGGCCAGCTAAGAAGTAACCTTAAGAACAGCAGCAAGAAAAATTCACTCCCAATTGATAGTTTATAGTTCTAAAATACCAACTTTTAACATCATGCAAGATAGGAGAACTAAGACATAGAATTTCACTATGGTTAATTACCCTCTTATATAGACTTCGAAATTAATCTGTAGCTATCCTGAATTAAATAGTGACCTATCTCAGGCGTCCTCAAACTACGGCCCGCGGGCCACATGCGGGCGTTTTTGCCATTTTGTTTTTTTACTTCAAAATAAGATATGTGCAGTGTGCATAGGAATTTGTTCATAGTTTTTTTTAAACTATAGTCCGGCCCTCCAACGGTCTGAGGGACAGTGAACTGGCCCCCTGTTTAAAAAGTTTGAGGACCCCTGACCTATCTCTTGACAAGTTTTAGATGTATTTAAGAAACATCACTTGAAACATGTATGGTTTTATTAAGCACAATGTCACCCCCAATAAATTCAATTAAAAAAAAAAAAAAAAAAGAGCCATCAAAACACGTTGATCTTCTGGCCAGCAGATGGCACTGTGGGTCAGCTGACAGAACCTCAGCTGGCTGCACAGACTACCCTGGCAGGCTATCTGTACTTCAGTGCAATTACAGCGTGTTCTCCAGGTCTCCAGCCTGGACACACACAGCAGTAATGGGCTTAATCTCTTCAATAAATAACACTAAATGCTCTTCTCAACCCTCCCAGTTCTTCCAGGCACACAACATTGTGCCAGTGATTGTCTCATGTTTAAGTAATGACGTTAAAGGCTCTAGTAAATGGGTGAGTCGAAAATGTAACTAGATGTGAGAACTTTTAATAGAAAATAAATTTTGATACTTAAATAAGTAATTTTATCCATAATTCTTTACATAGAACTTATCCTTCATATAGAGATAATGAATAACTTGCAGCTCACAACCTTTTATTCTTTGGAGGTGGACTGTTTTGCCAGTCAAAATATTGATAGGTGTAAAGATTTTGGAACAAACTAATCTTGAGACATGATTGTTTCATTTATATTTATCATGAAATTATTTTCTTCTCAGTAAAACCAGTGCCAGACTAGACTTTCTAGTGCTTAGACTAGACAGAGTGGAGGTAATGGAAGCCCTCGTTGAGGTGGGTGGGTAAAGCTCTGTGGAATGCCTCTCACCCAGCCTTCTCTCCCGCTGTCACCAAAGCCTGAGGCTATACATGTTTTCCGTTGTACTGAAGCAGGACTAGACCCTTGGCATGGCTGCACGAGAGCTGCTTCTTCCACGGGTATGTCTGCCAGTGAACAAAATAAAAAAATGCCTGATTGCCCTAGGTCAGTGGTCGGCAAACTGCGGCTCGCGAGCCACATGCGGCTCTTTGGCCCCTTGAGTGTGGCTCTTCCACGAAATACCACAGCCTGGGCGAGTCTATTTTGAAGAAGTGGCGTTAGAAGAAGTTTAAGTTTAAAAAATTTGGCTCTCAAGAGAAATCTCAATCGTTGTACTGTTGGTATTTGCCTCTGCTGACTAATGAGTTTGCCGACCACTGCCCTAGGTGCAGCCCGAGAACCAGTGGTTCCATTGCATTTGAACTTCAGAATTAAATCAAAATGGAATCAGCATTCATAGTCTTTTTTTTATCATTTTTACTTTCAAAAAAGCACTATTTTATTTTTCTTTGAGAATAGGTCTCTCTCTTTGTAATCCCTTTGGAGACAACACAATGTATGCTTTTATTTCAGGCCAGCTAAGATTTTGGAACCCAGATGATTTGAATGCCTCCCAAAGTGGGTCTGCCCCTCCCCAGGACTGGATAGAAGAGAAACTGCAGGAGGTTTGTGAAGATTTGGGGATTACGCGTGATGGTCACCTGAACCGAAAGAAGCTGGTCTCCATCTGTGAGCAGTATGGTTTGCAGAATGTCGATGGAGAGGTGAGCCATGCATCACATGTTTATTCATGAACAGTCATCACCATAAACGCTCAGCTGCCCACAGGCTGGGAACAGCCATGGTTTGGCTTCCTGCAGTATGTTACAGAGACTTCCTTCTCTTTTTTTCTGGGGAGTCAGCCACGAAGATTCTGTCCTGGAGGAGCTCATGCTGTGTTGTAGAAAAGAAAAACGGACAATAGCTGACACCTACTGAGCCCATACTCCATGCCCCTCACTTTACCCCATACTATAATATTATAGTCAGGAGTCTGGTACAGCCATCATGTCAGATATATAGGGTGTCCCCAAAAAAATGTCTACACACTTTAACAGCCGGTAGCTCAATTTTGAAAATGAAATGTATCTTAATAAACACTGCCTTTATAATTATTCAAAGTGTATGTATTCATTTTGGGAACATCCTATCTTTGTAGACATGGCATTCATGAGTGTGAATGTGGGGAAGGTGTGGAGGAAGGATTGAGCAGGCAGATTGGAGTTGGGGAAATCATTTGAAGGCCAGGCTGATGAGATTAGGTTTTTGGAGCGGTCCCAATACCAGCCTGGGTGCTGCAGCAGACTACCATATAGGAAAAACTGACTTGCTGAGGGTGGTCTGGGCATCTTCCGGGGGCGTATTGGAGTAAAGAGAGCATCTGGTTAGAAGACCAGCTAGGAGCCATGATACTGTTCTAGTCATGAAGAATGGAAAAGGGTCGCTCGGTGGTTTTGAAGATACACAGGAGAGAGTTTGAAGGAGCGCCCAAAACTCTTGTTTAGCAAAATTGTGAGCTTTGCATTTTCTGAGCTTTGCATTTAAGAAGAGAACAGGCAGGCCTGGGCACAGTAATCGTTTTGAAACGTAAGAATATACATAATTCCAATATATGTCTTTCAAAGAGCTGAAAAAAGGGATTGGAGGGACTTAGAGGTTAGGGCTCAGTTGTAGCTTTGGGAACCTTTGATTATAATAATATTTGAAGCCTTGCTGTCTGTTTGCTCAGGGATCAGTAGCATTTCCTAGACCAGAAAGAGATTTATCATCAAAGCTCCCAAGCAGCCTGGCTTGCGGAGTTCTTTTTCCCTTCTTCCTTGTGTGTGTGACCATTATACGCCGTTTGACTACCTTTTTAATGATTTCTTTTTCAGTGGTGGCTGTTGAGTCATAAAATTAAATGCATCCTCCTAAATTATAAACCAGCGCAGTATGTACAGTCTTAGGTTGTTTTTGCCAAGAAATAATTGCACAAGCATGGGTTATTTATCCAAGAACAACTCTTGGAACAAACTGCAGCCACTTGCGGGCAGTTGGTCTTTTGTGGTGGAGTTTCCAGAACCCAGTGCAAGAAGCAGCCCGCTCCGTTATTTTCCTCTCATCGGAGGCCGAGGAGAGGATTGCTTACTGAGGGTAGCTTTTCCTTACCACAGAGGACCTGAAAGTTCAACGTGATCTCATCAACATACGATTTGGAATCCTAGAATTTTACAACCGAAAGCAATTTTAGGTTTAGTTATTCCTCATTTCATAGATGAAGCGTGAGATCACTGCCGCTTGCCGTTACCACGAGGAGGGCCCGAGGCACTGGCTGACGGCTGGAACGTGGACTCTTCAAGAAGCAAGGACATCTATAGGGCAGGGATGGCAAACGGTCGCCCTCGCTGCCAAACATGGCCAAAGGCTATTTCATTTGGCCTGCGCAATGTTTAGAAATCGGACTTTTTTGCTGCTCTTTTTTAAATCAGGAAGTTTTTTTTTTAAGGTTGGATTTGGCTCCATTTGCTGGCAGCAGGAAGTGCCTCGGGCCTCTGGGCAGGGCATGCCCTCGTGGGTTCGGTTCACTGCTTTAAAGGGCACTACTTGCTCACGTCTCCGGACCATCCTGCCTCCTACATCACCTTCTGGTCTCCGTGGGTATTTGGGATTCATGGTCCCTATTCTAGTGCGTTATTTTGCTACTTACACATGGGGAAACCAGCCATCCAAAGATCTGTCTGGTGTAGCCTGGGAGTAAGACTGTCCGCAGGGGTCTAGGTTTGGCTCCTGCACAGGCTGCAGGGGGGGCCCCAGTTGCTCAGTTGACTTGTATTCTTTTCAGCCCAACCCTGCTCACCCACCCTCCTCTGAATCCACATCCTTTTGACTCACCCTTTGCCCACTGCCCCATGCACAGTAACTGGCAGGGCGCACTCTAAATGGATCAGGTGATGGGTGTTGAGGCAATCCGGAAGCTATACGTGGATTTGGCCAGGGTCACAGAGTTAAGCAGTGTGGGTCTAAGGTTCGAGCCACAATACGCTTGTTAACTCCAGTTAACTGCAGCTGGATTTTACTGTGACTTCTGGTTTGATGGTCCGGAAGGCCTAGTCGTCTAAGAAAGTGTACTTTTGGTTGATAAGAAGGGGACTGAGAAGCTAAGGGATCTTAGCAAACATAGAATCTTGACCCAAATACCTTTGAGTTTCATCACACAATTCTCTGTTTGGAGCTATTGCTTCTGCCAAAGATTTCCACTCTTAAGAATGGTTTTCTTGTTTTAGAGTCCTCTCCAGAGGAAGTGGTATATAAATAGAAATAGAGACAGATGTTTCCTATTGGTAGGAATTGGGGGGGGGGGGGGGAGCATTTGACATGAAAGAAATGCCTCAAGCAATTACAATAAGAATAAAATCAACAATTCTGAGATGACAGGAATCCTAGTTATAGTCCAGACTTAGGAAATGAATATTGTAAATTGAAGGACGTGTTACAAAGAGGCCTTTGTTAGAGTGGACCCAATTAATTGTAGGCTCTAATGCAATAAGAGTAAATTTGATGTTGACTCTGTTTATTACTTAGCAACACGGGCATCACCAGGGAGCTTGTTAGAATTGCAGAATCTCAGGCCCCACCCCCACATTAACTATATCAGAGACCACATTTAACAAGATCCTCCGCTGATCTCTGCTTTAATCCTTGGAGGCATGTTCCTATAGAAAAGAGGAATCCAACTGCCAGGAGGAGAAAGAGGTCTTTACCTCCCCTCCCTGTTTTGTGTTTCAGTGATTCATCTGCTTTATTCTCCTTTCCTTTCCTCTATTGAGCTGGGGAACAAACCATCTCGTAGGCAAGCCTGTCAGAGAGACTGTAGTCCAGTGTCCTCTCCCCCCATTATATGATGAGGACCACGTGATTACTGTCAAAGGTTGCAAAATGGCCAGAAAAATTCCCTTCTCTTTACACCTCTTAGAATCCTTCTATTGCACACACACAAAATCCTTCTTCTCCAATCTTCATTTCTCCCATGCTAAAGCATTAAGACAAATAAAAACACAAAACACGCAGTATCATTCCAAATAACATTCTAAATCCCAAGTCATGGGTTTCAGATCTAAGTTTTTAGGCCATTGCTATCTGCCCTAGACCAAATTCTAACATACCAGTTTCAAAAATTTAATATACGTACAATATTATGTGGAGTAACCACAGTACAATGACTCAATGTCCAACTTTTACTATTACATCACTAGGAAGCTATATCTTTTAAGTAATTTTTTAATTTGTGAGAATGATGTGTAGTAACATTAAAGATTACCTGCTCACCTGGCTGCCATTGCTCAGTGGTTGAGTGTCAACCTGTGAACCAGGAGGTCATGGTTTGATTCTGGGTCTGGCACATGCCCAGGTTGCGGGCTCAATCCCCAGTGGGGGGTTGGGGTGCAGGAGGCAGCCAATCAGTGATTCTCATCATTGATGTTTCTATCTCTCCCTCTCCCTTCCTCTCTGAAATTTAAAAAAGAAAAAGGATACCTGCTCTAAAAGTGTGAGTAAAGGAGAAAACAGTAATTGCTAACTTGTGTAAAGATTGTGAAGATGTTGAAATGGACTTTTGTTTAGTTTGTGTGAGGTAGAAGGACATATTACTAGAAAGGAAAGTAAATTTAGTGAAACTAGAATAAAGGGACATATTATATTTCTGGAGTCCTGGGATCAACATTGGTGCCAATTTCTATTGGCCAGTAGTGTACTTTGGGCCTTGTGTTATTTTGAGTGAAATATTTAAAACATTTGGTTACCTTTTTCTAGGTGCTTGAGGAAGTCTTCCATAATCTTGATCCTGATGGTACAATGAGTGTAGAAGATTTTTTCTACGGCTTGTTCAAAAATGGAAAATCCCTTACACCGTCAGCATCTACTCCATATAGACAGTTGAAAAGGCATCTCTCCATGCAGGTAAGAAATAAATGGGAAGTGATCTCTTTTTTTTTTTTCTTTTTTCTTTTTAATATATATTTTTATTGATTTCAGAGGGGAAGGGAGAGGGAGTGAGAGAATCATTGATTGGCTGCCTCCTGTGCCAAACCTGGGCTATGTGCCTTGACTGGGAATCGAACCATGACCTCCTAGGTCATAGGTCAACACTCAACCACTGAGCCATGCTGGCCAGGTGGAAGTGGTTTCTTTATAAGTAGAAGTTAAACCCATATGAATAATTTTTAATGACTTACCCGGTTGTTTGAAGAAAAATACTAAGGAGAAGGAGTGAGGCAAAAGAAGAATAAGAAAGGATAAGCCAGCATGAGTGGGGGGGGGGGGAGGGGTTGGGAAGGTAATAGTGGGATGAGGACACATATGTAATACCTTAATCAATAAAGAAATTTAAAAAAAAGAAAGCATAAGCCATTGAGAAGGAAAAATCAGGTTTGCAAAATGACCATAAATCACAGAGTGGGATGACCACTAGTTGTGTCCCTTAATGTTAACTGAAGAAGAAACCTGGTGCTAAGTAGAGACACATCTCATCTATAGCAAGGAACTCTCTGCCAGAGCTCCTTGTTTTTGATAAGCTTTGCATTCTTGCCTCACTTGGGAAAAGATCAAAGGGGCTGCATGACTCTCCCCGCCCCTCGTGTAAATTAGAGAAACACACCTTCTGCTCTTGTGGTCAGGACTGACCAGGTTTGGTCTTCACCAACACCTTGTCGAAATACCTGAGCTTGCTCAAGTCTCTCTCTTCCTCCAGTCTTTTGATGAGAGTGGACGACGTACTACAACCCCATTGGTGATGACGAGTACCACTGGCTTTCGGGTCTTCTCCTGCCTGGATGATGGGATGGGCTACGCATCAGTGGAGAGAATACTTGACACCTGGCAGGAAGAGGGCCTTGAGAACAGCCAGGAGATCCTGAAGGTGTGGCAGCAAAAATGGGAGGAAAATGACAAATTGGGAAAGGGTTGAAAAATTCCAGGTGTTTTTTTGAAACTGTGATTTGGTTATTTGATTTCTCCTTAATGATACTTCTATTCACAAGACCTCAAAGATAAGAGGTAACTTTTTCTACCCCCTTTAACCAGGAGTCTGTTGCTAACTACTTTCTATGTTTTTAACCCCTAAATTATTGATCAGAGAAATGCTCTTAACTAATCTCTGGTTGGTAAGGATTAGAATTATACCATTGTGTTTATTTAAACTGCCAGATAGCATTTTCTTTAAAAACATGTAAATAACTATGTTATGGTTTCCTTAAAGAGAGCTAGTTATGTTCCGGACTAAAGATTGTTCCTTAGCAGTCACTAAAGAAATGTAATCATCCATCTTCTAGACCAGTGGTCGGCAAACTCATTAGTCAACAGAGCCAAATATCAACAGTACAACGATTGAAATTTCTTTTGAGAGCCAAATGTTTTAAACTTAAACTTCTTCTAACTCCACTTCTTCAAAATAGACTCGCCCAGGCCGTGGTATTTTGTGAAAGAGCCACACTCAAGGGGCCAAAGAGCCGCATGTGGCTCGCGAGCTGCAGTTTGCCGACCACGGTTCTAGACTATACATTTAGTTCTCTGGGTTTGTTAACCTTCACTGTCTGCTTCCAGAGGATAGAACTTGTGATTCTCTTGAACTTGTTCTGATCTCCAGGCCTTGGATTTTAGCCTTGATGGAAATGTCAACTTGACAGAGTTGACACTGGCTCTTGAAAATGAACTTTTGGTCACCAAGAACAGCATCCACCAGGCGGCTCTGGCCAGCTTCAAAGCTGAGATCCGGCATTTGCTGTGAGTTGTTTCATTCATTTCCTTTTCTACTTGTCCAGCAAAAGTCATTGAGATGCCTGTGACATACATTTTTTTCCATATGCAGATGTGGCTAATCTGCTATCATCTCTCTGCTGTAAAAATGAGGGAGAGCGTAGATGTGCATGTAGGTTTTTGAAGGGAGCTATGGAATGTCCTTGTTTTGTAAGGTGTTTGGTTGTCTTGGTTTTGTGTTTGTATTGAAGCAAGCCAGATGACAGCATTTTGGGGTCTACTTGTTACTTAGAAACAGTTTCCCTTTAACTCAGTTTATTTCTGATTCTAGGGAGCGTGTTGATCAAGTGGTCAGAGAAAAAGAGAAGCTACGGTTAGATCTGGACAAAGCTGAGAAGCTCAAGTCTCTAATGGCCTCAGAGGTGGACGATCATCATGCGGCCATAGAGCGACGGAATGAGTACAACCTCAGGTGCGACTGGTAGGGCCAGATCCCTCCTTATCCAGCACCCTGGCCCAGGGCGGTGGGGCTCAGCCTGCCTGCCTGCTTGGCCACACCTGGCTGGCGTGAATGAGGTCTTGCTACACCTAAAGAAAAGCAGGATACACTAGATACTTTCTCAAGTTGCTTGACTGTTTCCATTTTTGGTAGATCCACATAGGGATCTCTGAGGGATTTGATGGCAGCTTGCTGGTCTTTCCTTCTCCCAGGAAACTGGATGAAGAGTACAAGGAACGCATAGCAGCCTTAAAGAATGAACTCCGAAAGGAGAGGGAGCAGATCATGCAACAGGTGGGCAAGCAGCGTTTGGAACTTGAGCAGGAAATTGAAAAGGCAAAAACAGAAGAGAACTACATCCGGGACCGCCTTGCCCTCTCTTTAAAGGTAATCTTCCTGTTAGTTCTGCGGCCTGTGGCCTGCTGGGGAAACCGCAGCTGTGGAAGAGGGCCAGTCTGCCCAGGGCTCGGGCAGGGTTCCCCGTACGTTTTCCCTGCTGGGCCATGACCCAGGTATAGCAGACTCCCGCTGGGGTCTCCGTTTCAGGGGTATCCAGGCTTCTGGTTTGTCAAGAGCTGATTCTTGTTCTTCTCTCCCCCTGAAGCTGCACTGGGTCCTCAGGGCTGTTTGGCCAGGTTGATGCCCTCTCCCTCCCCTGCCCTCCCCTCCCTCCTTCCTCTTAGCCAATGGACTTGTCTCCTGCCACACAGAGCCCATCAGCTTTGCTTTTGTGCTTCCAAATGTGCCTTTTCCCTCACTCATCCTGCTCTCCTTTCCCACGCCTTGTAGAGGAAGTGGTCCTTCTCTTTACTGGACTCTGACACCAGATACTATGGTACAGTGTAGTCTAGAGATAAGAGGGGAGTGGGGTCTGGACTCAGACTGCCTGGTTCCAATCCGAATACCACTACTTACTGGAAAACCATGAACGAATTACCCAAACCTGCTTCCTAATGTGCAAAATGGGCACCATCGTTATGCCTACCCCGAGGCATTGAAATGGGGATTAAATGAGACGCTCCACATACGGTGTCTGGAAGGTAATTGGTACATATGGAATATGCACTATTGTTGAGGTTATGAAAGGTTTCCAAACTCCACACATCAAAAACGGAGCTGATTCTCACTCCCTAACCATCCAACTATTTCCTCTGTTGAATTTTCTCCCTGGTCTGCATCATCGCCATGTGCTGTGTCCCAGTAGCTCAAGTCCTCAGTCATCCTCACTCATCAGTCTTTAAGTCTTGATGCTCTGCAATGCCTCTCAGATTTATCCACTTCCTCTCCATTTCCATAGGCTCTGAATAGGTTCAGAATTCATCATGATTTCTCATGGACTTAATGTGCAGCCTTTCTTCTATCTGTCTGACCTCCATATGGCCACCAGAGTTGCCTTACTAAAGAACACGTTCAATCACGCTCTTACCCTTTGTAAGTGTTCAATATGATAGCACTGGAGGCCCCTAAAATGGGGCTTGCCATACCTTTCTAGCCTCAGGAACCACCAGCAATCTCCCCCCCCCCACCCCACTCCACCCCGTCCCTGTTGTCATGTCCCCAACCCCACTGCCCCTGCCATCAGCTCTCTCTGTTACTCAATGGGCTTTTAAGCTCCTTCACTGCTTTCTCCAACACTGCAGGCCAAATTACTTTTTCATTTCCATTTCACTTACTTTGTTCATGCCAGAAATAAGGCAATTTTCTGATCCATCATAGGTCATTGTATTCATATCTGACTCCCTTCCACATCCAGACTGCATTCCCTGTTGTCAGTAACAGAATCTGATTCTGCAGTGGCCAGAGCACCCCCTCAGGCCCAATTCCTTGAGATGGCTGCTCATTGTTGACATCTAAATCTAGACATACTTTGAAGGGTTAGAGTTGTAGAATTGGCATTTTGGGGGAACGATATATTTTTTAAATGCTTCAAACATATTCTCTTTTACTCCATATTGCTGTGAGAGGGTGTGAACATGAATGTGTTAACATATATTGGCTCTATATGTTTTTGGCAAAATGTACTTTGAAAATACTGTTCTTCCAATCAGCCTTTAACATTGGAATAGAAAATAGGTTGAATGGCATGTCTGTGTGACTATATATATATATATATATATATATATATATATATATATATATATATATATATGTATGTACTAGAGGCCTGATGCACAAAAAATTGTGCAAGGGGCTTGGCCCTCACAACCCTGGCTTCATCCGGAAGGTCGTTCAGCTGCCCAGTCTAATTAGCATATTTTGCTTTTATTATTATAGATATTAACAAATGTGGGTGGAAATCTCTCTAACAAGTATTATATATACAGAAAAACCCCACCCTTTGTGGACTTCATTTTATGTATTATTTTATTATAATAATTTAAACATATACCAATTATGAAAAACCTCTATGTGTGTAGCTTTTACATCTTTAAACCAAAATAAAATTGTAAACCAAACTCTATCACTAAATAAAAATTCAGGGCTATTCTACTTTTTTATAGTTTTTCTGACTTCTCTTTTGCTGTTAGCGGAACCAGTTTTCTCTCATTTCATAATATGTTGAGAATGTCTTTCATGTCATTAAATTTTCTACTGCAATGCTGTCCAGAAGAAAGATAATGCAAGCCATACATGTAATTTCAAATTTTCAGATAGCTGCATTAAACGGTTAAAAGGAACAGGTGAAATTAATTTTAAATCATTTTCTTTAATCTAGTAGTATCTCTAAACATTATCATTTTGATGGAATCAGTATACAAAAATTATTGAGCAATTTTATATTCTTATGCCAACTCTTAGGCATCGGGGGAGTGTTCCACACTTCCAGCACGCCTCAGTTGGTGCTGTGCGTGCTTCAGGTGCTCACTGTCCACACATGACTGCCAGTGGCTCCCTATTGGACAGCACAGTGCTGTAGGGAAAAAAAGGCAGGCTTTTAGATTATAAAATAAACGTCTATTTTTTAAATATTTACTTTTGTCTAATCTGAAACTTTCAAAATGAACAAATTCTCAATCCAGAGCACTGATTTGTATGCCTCCTATAAAATGGTACAACAGTTTTCTTATTTTTCAATCTGTGCCTATTTAATTTTCCCAAATTTCTTCAGGAAAACAGTCGACTAGAAAATGAGCTGCTGGAAAATGCTGAGAAGCTGGCAGAGTATGAGAATCTGACAAACAGACTTCAACGGAATTTGGAAAATGTGTTAGCAGAAAAGGTAAATCTTTTTAAATGTGACTTCCTGATACCCAGCTACCTAAGTGTAGTTTACGCAAAAGATCAGGAGCAATGCCACCAAGAAAATGTCTATTAGGGAAGGATGTAGGTGGCTAAGGGAAGCAGTCACTCTTTGCAGAGATTTCATTTCAGAGGCTGGATGTGAGGAAACCATTGCATGGCACTGAGAAATGATCCCTGGGTTAGCTGAACACATCCCTCTAGAATGTTCTTCCCATCATCCAGTTGGTAGTGTTCCTACTTAAATGTCACATTCCTTTCATACTCAAGAGACTGGGTGAACACCAGACTCTGGGACCTTTGGAATGTTGTAGGTCAAAGAAGGACACTGGGAAAATGACAGCTTTCTCCTTTTCCTTCCCTAGTTTGGTGACCTTGACCCCAGCAGTGCTGAATTCTTCCTGCAAGAAGAGAGGCTGACACAGATGAGAAATGAATATGAGCAGCAGTGCAGGGTGAGTGACTGGAGAAGACTTAGCAAGTGGAGGCGTGCCTGGGTTCCCATCCCGCTTGACCGTTTCCTAGCTGTGTGACCATGAGCAAGTCACTGACTCTGTGGGAGCCTCGATGCCTCATATGTAGGAGGTAGAGATAATGGGGTTGTTGTGACGATTCAATGAGTAACTGAATGGAAAGTGCTTAGAGCCTGGGACATGGTAAGCACTTAACCCAAATGCTAGCTGTTAATATTATTATTTAGTATCTTGAAATATTAGGGAATCATGCACACTGCATTTAAGTCTGCTTTATCTAGGTCGGAAATTACCGGTGGGTGCTTAGAGGAAAATATGGTTTATTCCAAGTAGAGGACTCTGTGGTCATGTTGATGTGCTTATTCCAAAATTAGCCTTTCCTAATTCATCATTACAGACCTAATCGGATGTAGTTGGCTTTGGTCCCGTGGGGTTTTTTTTCTGATTAGATTCCTTATTTACAAAATGCAAATGAAGCAGAAACCGCACAAATCTTTAGCTAGTAAATAATTACAAATTCTTACCAGAAGAGACCAAAAAAAAATCCTTATATAAATAATAGGAATATTGGATTTTTTAGCTTAATTATTTGAATTGTTTTTCTTAAATCACAAAGACTTCTTTATTCTAACAAGGTAAGCATAACTGAGTTCTGACTGCTATAGATGAACAGTCAGAGAAATGAGGAGAACATCTCCTCCTTTTGAGGTTGCTCATAGTCTGCCTTCTCAGGAAATATATATGCACATCTATATAATAAAAGCCTAAGCGACTATACAGTGGAACAACCAGAATGACCAGTCGCTATGATGTGCACTGACCACCAGGGAGCAGACACTCAATTCAGGAGCTTCCCCCTGGTGGTCAGTGCGCTCCTACAGGAGGAGTGCCATTCAGCCAGAAGCCGGGCTCACGGCTGGCGAGCGCAGTGGTGGTGGCGGGAGCATCTCCCACCTCTGAGGCTGTGCTAAGGAGCAGCGAGCCAAGCGGTAAGGAGCAAGCAGGCGGACAGTAAGGAGTGAGGGATCCCAGATTGCGTGAGGGATGTCTGCCTGTCGGTTTAGGCCCAATCCCTTGCCTGGGGGGATCGGGCCTAAGCCGGCAGGCAGACATCCCCCAAAGGGTCCCAGACTGCTAGAGGGCACAGGCTGGGCTGAGCAACACCCTCCGCCAGTGCATGAATTTCATGCATCAGGACTCTAGTCTTAAATAAAGAAATGAAACATTCATGCTACTTTTACAATTAAGTTTGGCTGTTGGCTCTAATCAAGTAGAGGTGTTTTTATATGTCTTTAAAGTGAACTATGTTATCAGTAAAATCTGTCAGTTCTACCTCCAAAAATTCCCCAAATCCATCCACTTCTCTATTTTCTTGAAAGCTTTTCGTAACTATACAGTTCACCCATTTGTGGTATACAAATCAGTTTTTTAGCACATTCACAGAATTGTGCAACCCATTACCATAATCCATTTTAGAACATTTCATCACACAAAAAGAAACTCTTACTCCACTTTATTATACTTTCTCTCATGACCCCAGCCCTGGCAACTAATCACCTACTTTCTCTCTCTATAGATTTGCCTGTTGTTTACATTGCATATAAATGGAATTATACAATACATGGTCCTTTGTATCTGGCTTGCTTCATTTAGCATGATGTTTTCAAGGTCCACCCATGTTGTAGCATGTATCAGTACTTCATTTCTTTCAGTTGCTAAATCATATTCCATTATATGACTGTACCAGATCTTATTTATCCACTAGAGGCCTGGTGCATGAAATTCGTGCACTGGGGGGTTGGGGGAAGGGGAGGGGTCCCTCAGCCCGGCCTGCACCCTCTCCATTCTGGGACCACTGGCTCCTAACCGCTTGCCTGCCTGCCTGATCGCCCCTAACTGCTCCCCTGCTGTCCTGATCGCCCCTAACTGCCCTTCCCTGCCGGCCTGATTGCCCCTAACTGCCCTTCCCTGCTGGCCTGATTGCCCCTAACTGCCCTCCCCTACCGGCCTGATCACCCTTAACTGCCTCTGCCTCGGCCCCCCGCCACCGTAGATTTGTCCGGAAGGACACGTCCAGAAGATATCCAGTCTAATTAGTATATTACCCTTTTATTAGTATAGATTCATTAGTTGATGAACATTTGGATTGTTTTGAAGATTGTGTATAATGCTGATGTAAATGCTTGTGTGCAAGTTTTTGTGTGGATATATGCTTTCATTTATCTTGGGTATATACTGAGGAATGGAATTGCTGGGTCATATGATGGCTGTATGTTTAACTTTTTAAGGGAGTGCCAAACTTTTTCCAATGGGTTTGCACCATTTTATATTTCCACCAGTATGAGAGTTCCATCTCTACAACCTGGCCAGTACTTACTATTGTATGTCTTCTTTTATTATAGCCATTCTAGCAGCTCTGAAGCAGTATCTCACTGTGGGTTTGATTTGCATTTCCCTGATGGCTAATGATGTTGAGTGTCTTTTTATTTGCTTATTGGTATATCCCAGTGGTTGGCAAACTTGCAGCTCGCTAGCCACATGCGGCTCTTTGGCCCCTTGAGTGAGGCTCTTCCACAAAATGCCACGGCCTGGGCGAGTCTATTTTGAAGAAGTGTCATTAGAAGAAGTTTAAGTTTAAAAAATTTGGCTCTCGAGAGAAATTTCAATCATTGTACTGTTGATATTTGGCTCTGTTGACTAACGAGCTTGCCTACCACTGGTATATCCTCTTTAGAGAAATATCTATTTAGATCCTTTACCTAATAATAAAATGAGTTATTTGTCTTTTTAGTGTTGAGTTTTAATAGTTCTTTATATATTCAAGTTGCAAGTCCCTTATGTAATTTGCAAAAACTTTTCTCCCATTCTCTAGGGTTTTTTTTCTTTTTTTATTTTCTTGATGGTATCCTTTGAAGCACAAAAGTTTTTTTCTTTTGGTGATGTCCAATTTATCTGTTCTTTCTTTTGTTGCTTGGTGTCACATCCAATACTCATGTTGGTTTTTAAACTCCAGGTATTACAAGACCAAGTGGATGAACTCCAGTCTGAGCTGGAAGAATATCGTACACAAGGCAAAGTTTCCAGACTACCCTTGAAGGACACACTGTCAGAAGAGCTTGGTGTTAACAGTGGTTGCCTTGAGCCTGACCAGGGTAAGCCATTCAGACACCATCTTTTCAGAGCCTCTGCCTTTGACTTTCCTTTTAGAACCATGGTTGAATGTAGAATAGACAAACTTTGGCAACAATAACAACAGAAAAAGACTTTGGCAATACTATTTTCTTGAGCTATTTCACTTGCGGTCTGTGTTTTCATTCATTCTTGAAGTCTCTATGAGAATATTTCTATCTAATTTTGATATGCAACAACCAAGGAATGGGAAAATCAAACCACAAAGATATTTGCTTTGTTTAAAAAAAGAAACTGGCTACAAGTCTGAGAATCCAGGCCTTGGGAGTATTAGAATTCAGACACTGAACTATTGCTGAATTCTCCCTTTCTAAAAGAGTGAATAACTGGTATGACAATGATTTTTTTTTTTTTGCACGGGGGGGGGGGGGGGGGGAGGGGGGCAGAAGGGTGGGTGGGGGTGCCAGAGACCACAAAATTTGGTTTTCTTATGCTGGCTGTGCTAAATGTCTGTATTGCCTCTGCAAAACAACAAATAAATGTGTTGGTTGTCTGTGCCTTTGAGGAAGATTTTGAGTGGGAGGGCTAGGGAGCCTTCCTCTATTTATTATCAACTCTTTTCCTCCTTCCTGGTCTTCTGCCTCTTTCTTCCAGTGTGTTGAGTTGGAATTGCCTAAAGGGCTCATAATAAACTTTCCTGTTATAAATACTTTTGCCCACTAATAGTTGTTACAGGAGTACAGGTCCTTATAAGAGTTATTCTTCTCCTCACCTATTTATTCTAGAATAAATAAGGGATGGGGGAAGAGACAAAAAGAAGCCTTAAGACCTTTCTTCTGATTCTCAATCTGTAGCTTTACTGTAGTGTAAGGGTGGAGCCCAACTGATAATATGACACATTTCAGAAGCTTTTCTGGACTTTTCCATAGGTGACCAAGTGTTTGGGGCTCTCATGGGTACGTAACTTGCACTATCACTTGCCAGTTGAGGATATGCCATGACATATGAAGCAAAACAGCTCAAAGCAAGACTGTCAATTCTAGATGCAAGATTTATGCCCTTTCTCCCTTCTGCCTGTGTACACTCACATGAAAAACATTTTTTCTTTTTTTTTTTTTTTTTGGTTAATCCTCACTCGAGAATTTTTCATTGATTTTTAGAGCGAGTGGAAGGCAGGGGGAGAGACAGAGAGAGAGAGAAACATATCGATTGGATGCCTTCTACATGTGCACTGACTGGGGTTGGAGCCTGCAACCAAGCCCTTGACCAGAATTGAACCCGGGATCCAAACTGGCTAGGGCTGAAAAACACTTTTGAGTCCCCTGCCTTAAAAGATTTCTACATAATATTAGCTATAATCATTTTGTCTATTTACTAGTTCAGCCCCCAACTTAACACTTTACATTTCAATGTCCCTCTTAGTCATCATCCTGGGCCGTTGCAGAAGTGAACTCATACAGTTGAGTTGAAAAAAGTTCCCCCAGACTTCCTATATCTGTGTTCCCAATCTACGCCCTATTTGTCCTTCTTTGTCTTTTATTATAGCCTTTGTTTTTAAAATCTGTATTGCTATCCCAGCTTTCCTTGCATTTCCATTTGCATGAAATATCTTTTCCATTCTTTTACTTTTAGTCTGTGTATATCTTTCATTCTGAGGTGGGTCTCTTATAGACAGCATATATATGGGTCTTGTTTTCTTATCCATTCAGCTACCCTATATCTTTTGATTGGAACATTTAAGCCATTTACATTTAAAGTGAATATTGATAGGTACATATGTATTGTCATTTTAATTTTATTCATTATAACTGTGTTCCTCTGTTGTTATTGTTCTTCTTCTTAACAATGAAGACCCTTTAACATTTCTTGTAATACTGGTTTGGTGGTAATGAACTCCTTTAGCCTTTTCTTGTCTGGGAAACTCTTTATTTCTCTTTCAATTTTAAATAATAGCTTTGCTGGGTAAAATAGTCTTGGTTGTAGGTCCTTGCTTTTCATCGCTTTGAATATTTCATGACAATGCCCTCTGGCCTGAAATATTTCTATTGAGAAATAACCTGACAGTCTTATGGGAGCTTCTTTGTAGATAACTGTCTTTCTCTTGCTGCTTTTAAGATTCTCTCTTTGTATGGAGTGGCATGCTCCACCCAAGAAAGATGGAAAAGTGGAAAGATGGCATTGTGGAAAAGTGACTCAGTACAGGAATCCTGGAAACTCTTCCATCATCTCTTTCCTCAGAGCCACAACCCCCCATCTCTCCTCACATGATTTTAGTATGCTCTGCCCTCCCTCCACCTGAGCCCAGGTTGAGTGGCTGCAAACGAAATTTTGTGTGTTGTCCCTTTAGGAGGGCACCTGTGTCCCTAGTAGAAGACTCCTGTCTCTCCCTGGTGGACAGAATCCCTCCTGCTTTTCACAGCCAGATGTTATGTGGATGCCTCTTGCTGGCTCTGGTGCTCTCAAGGGGAACCTTTGCAGCTGAGATACCCCACCAGATTCTCAGCTGCAGCCCTTGGGAATAGGGCCAGGCCTTTTCATGTTTCCACCCTTACTACCAGTGTAAATCCTTGGTTATAAGACTTCTGTTCAAATAGTCTTCGTTTGGTTATTCAGGTTGATTGTTCTATATTTTAATTTTAATTCCAGTTTAGTCCTGGGAAAAGGTCCATGTACCTTCCATCTACTCTGCCACTATCTTGGACCTCTGTCCCTACCTAATTTGTTACTAGGTATTTGTTAGATGGATAGAAGGCTGGTTGATTTGACCAAACTACTTCATTCCACAGCATTTTTGTTAGGAGGCAATCCTGTTTAATAAAGAGTTTCCACATCTACTCCCCACCTACTGTCCAAAAAGATGGATTCTGTAAAGTTTGGTGCATTGACTGTATGTGACAGAATCTGCTCACCTTCCTGTTTCTCTTGTTTTCCCTGATGCTCAAAAACAGAAGAGACTTCTCTTGCCTTCTGCAGTTTCCTAGTAGATCTCATCTGTGGCAATTTAGGCTAAAATTATTCCTTTATTCAATGGATATCCCTCCTCTGGTGCCAGCTGTGTTACTGAAAGATCAGGGTCAGTAGATCTCATGTATTTTCAGGGCTTGGTTCTGAAGACTGCAATCCACTGAATATGAGCCTCGAGGCAGAGCTGGTCATCGAGCAGATGAAAGAACATCATCAGAGGGACTTGTGTCACCTAAGACTGGAGCTTGAAGATAAAGTAAGTCCTTACCAATCCTGCTCTCTAATTTCTTTGCTAGGCTTTTGCATGTAGTAGATTCTTAGTTCTTTGTTCTCATACAGCAGCATTTTCTATATATTTTCTCTTGTATCTTCGTGGCTACCGGGAACCCAGTTCCTCAGGATGGTTTCATAGGCCAAAGGTGAGATCTTTTCCTCAGAGTTTCTCCAAAATGTAAGATCTTCATTTTCCTGCAAGCATAGAACTCGAAGGCCATTACATTTTCAACTTGTTAAAAAATGTCTTGATAAAACAAACCAAAAAAAGCCCTTTATCTAACATTATTTCTTAAATTATGTACAAGTTCGGAATATTGGCCTCCAAAACCCTTCCTTAACCTTGTCGCTTCAACTTATTTTTTCATTTTTCTCTTTTACCATTCCTTGGAGTTATCCTATCCTTCAGTCAAACCAGGTAGTTTTCTGTTTTTCATCAGACTGTGCTCTTTTGCTATTACATGCTATGCTATTTCTCTCTCTCTTGAAAGTCTACTTACCCTTCAGAGTTTATTTATATCAAATGTTTTCCTCTTGCTGAACCCATTCCTGAATTCCCCCCACCAAAGGTGCTTTTTCCCTCCTTTGAATCCCCTGGTTACATTGTAGCTCTTTCTTCTATACCTTTTATATATATATATTTTTTTTATTCTGTCTCGTAGTACAATTCTCTGTGTTTGTCATAACCATGTCTAGACAGGTTTCTCCTTGATGGCAGGGACTATGTCTTACCCACCTTTGTGTCCCCACGAGGCTTGCAGAGTGCCTGATAGGTGTTCAATAAATATATGAATTTAATTAAGTATGTTAAGCCCCTAAGTTCACAGTAGGAAGGGATGCCTGGGATGACCAATGGTATCTATGGGATGGTCTAGTCAGTTTTAATAGAGTTGTTCAGAAACTAATACAATTCAGCCAAGTTAAATAAAGGAAAGCAAACCATGCCTGATTTAAATATACCTTATTTAATGCGTTTTTGAATTGTTACTTTAAAACAAAATGGGAATGCTGAGGAATGCATTGTAGGAAAGAAAGTACTTCTGCCCCATCACATTTCCACGGCCTGGACCTGAGTAACATTGTGGTGGTTTTGCTTTCTGACTTTAGGTGCACCATTATGAAAAGCAGCTAGACGAAACCAAGGCTGCCTGTGAAAAGGAGCAGGAGAACATGAGGCAAAAGTATGAGAATGAAGTGCACATCCTGGAGAAACAAATAAGTGACCTTAAACATGAAATTGCAGAACTCCAGGGCCAGGCAGTGGTGCTCCAGGAGGCACAACATACGACTAACTGCAAACACGAGGAGGAGAAGAAACAACTGCAGATGAGGTGGGATGAGGAAAAGACCCTCCTGCAGGAGACGCTGAGGCTGGAACATGAGGCAGAGCTCAAGGACAGACTGGAGCAGGCTGAGGAGAGCTTCGCCCGAGAGAGGGAAGGACTTCTTCACAGTGGTGCTTGGACAGAAGAGAAGGTGAGGGGCTTGACTCAGGAACTCGAGCAATTCCACCAGGAGCAGCTGAAAAGCCTGGCGGAGAAGCACACCCTCGAGAAGGAGGAGTTGCGAAAAGAGCTCTTGGAAAAACACCAAAGGGAATTTCAGGAGGAAAGGTAAGAAAATGGGGGAAATGGAGCAACCTGGGGTGCTGTCCGTCCCAGGCACCAGAAGTTCTAGTCGGAGAAGGAGACTCTAGTAAATCAGAAAGCATAATAGCCACTTGAAACACTTTTTCAGTTTTTCAACTTGTTTTGCCATTGTTCAGCCATAAACCGTCTTGAGGTTATTGAAACTGTTTTTCTTTTAAAAGGGGAAAGTATGCTTGGTGACAGACTTGTATTTTTTTTTTCTTTTAATCCTCACTCAAGGATATGTTTTTATTGATTTTTAGAGAGGGAGAGGGAGAGTCAGCGAGAGAGATGTCGATGTGAGAGAGAAACATCAATTGGTTGCCTCCCATATGCACCCTGACTGGAGATCAAACCCACAACCTAGGTATGTGCCCTGACCAGGAATCGAACCTGCAACCTTTTGGTGTACGGGACGATGCTCCAACCAACTGAGCCACCCGACCAGAGCTCAGACTTGTATATTTTAAGGTCATAAATAAGGATAAGATTATTGCAAATGTGGGTCCTTCCTCATTCAGTCCTGTTGTTTTCTGAGAAAGGCTATTTATAAACTACATTCTGGGCAAAGTCACATTTCCTCCCAGAGTTATGAAACTCTACTGTGTGCTTACCTTACTCATGTGAACTCTCAGGTACACATGAGGCCTTTGGCGCTTCATAGTCTGATGACCTCAGTGCTACTTCATTAAATACGAGGCAAAATCATAAGGGACTGTAATACTTGTGGTTTATGTGATTATTATCCTTCAATGCATACTTAATTAAAAAGATAAAAAATTATATTTCCCAAGTTAGGGGGCTATACATGCATTTGATCATTTACCGTGAAATATCAGTTTAAGTGTTTAGTTAAAAATCTAAAAACAAAGGCATCCAGGAGAATGCCAAAGAATTGTTTTTCTTTCTAAATTTTTCTTGTAAATGCAGAGAGTACTGAGTCTTTTCCATTATGGCTGCTGGTCTTGGCTCTCAGAAATGACATCCCTTCTCAGTATAAATGAATCACAGAGGGAGAAGTGAAAACTGCCTCTAGAACGTATTGAAATTGTTTGCTTGGCAGCTTCTCCTGTGCGTGGGAAATGTTTTCTTTGTTTGTTTGCTTGTGGAGTTGATGGCAGTTTCAGTAATGCTGTATGTTGACCACATTTAGGGGAAAAATGGAAACTGAGTGTACTAGAAGAACCTGTCAGATAGAAGCCCAGTGTCAGGCCGACTGTCAGAGAGTCACTGAGAGGTGTGAAAGTGCTCTGCAGAGCCTGGAGAGGCACCTGCGCCAAGAGCTGAGGGAGCTCCTGGAACAGCAGCGCGAGGAGCGGTCTCAGTGGCAGTTTGAGAAGGACGAGCTCACGCAGGAGTGTGCCGAGGCCCAGGAGCAGCTGAAGGAGACTCTGCAGAGAGAGAAAGCGACGTCCCTGGTCTTGACCCAGGAGAGAGAGATGCTGGAGAAAACATACAAAGAACACCTGAACAGTATGGTTGGTGAGAGAGAGCAGCTACTCAAAGACCTGGAAGACCTGAGAAAGGTGTCTGAAAGGCAGCAAAGCCTACTGTCCGACCAGATCCTGGAGCTGAAACGCAGTCACGAGAGAGAGCTGAAGGACCGCGAGCAGGCCCTGTGCCAGGCGGGCGTCTCGGAGCAGCTGGCCAACCAGCGGCTGGAAAGGCTGGAAATGGAATGTGACCAGGAGAGGCAGGAAATGACGTCCAAGCTTCTGGCCATGGAGAGCGTCCACAGAGTGGCCTGTGAGAAAGCAGATCGAGACAGAGCTGAGCTGAGCACAGAAATCGCCCGGCTTCAGAATAAAATTAAGGAGATGCTGCAGGTGGCATCTCCTCCCTCCAGGCTTCAGAATGGCAGCCAGGAAACGGGAGGGGAGGAGGCAGAAGGTAGTGGAGCCCTGTCCCTGCTCCAGCAAGGAGAGCAGCTGTTGGAAGAGAATGGCGATGTCCTCCTGAGCCTGCAGAGAGCGCACGAACAGGCAGTGAAGGAAAACGTGAAGATGGCTGCTGAAATCTCTAGATTGCAACAGAGGCTGCAGAAATTAGAGCCAGGGTCCGCCCTGTCGTCTTGCTTAGAGGAGGCAACCAGTGGGCTTTTCGGAAATTCTGTGGAACCAGCGGAGCAGTGTTTGCTGCAAAACCGAGGGAAGCAAGCAGGCGGTGTCCCCAGGCGGCGCGTCCTGAGCGACCTGCAAGGCGATGAGGCCCGGGACCTGGGAAGCACAGGGACGAGCTCTGTTCAGAGACAGGAGGTCAGAGTGGAGGCGTCTGAAGCATCCCTGGGGAGTTTTTCCGAGCTTGAAAACAGTGACGAGACCAGGACTGAGACCTGGGACCTGAAGAACCAGATTTCTCAACTGCAGGAACAGTTAATGGTCTTACGCGCAGACTGCGATCGAGCTTCCGAGAAGAAGCAGGACCTACTGTTCGATGTTTCTGTGCTAAAGAAGAAACTAGGTGTGCTGGAGAGAATCGCCGAGGCTTCTCCCAAGTACAAGCTGTTCTACGAAGACGCGGGCAGAGACAACGACGGTCTCCAGGAAGAGCTGCGCGCGTTGGAGACGCACTACGAGGAAGCCCTGGAAAACAACAAGGAGCTCGCTGCAGAGGTTTTCCGCCTGCAGGACGAGCTGAAGAGAGCCGAAGAAGTGACCGACACGTTCCTCAGCCTGGAAAAGAGCTACGATGAGGTCAAAAGGGAAAACGAGGAGCTGCACGTTGTGGTTTTGAGACTGGAAGGCACGATTGAGAGGCTGCAAGAAGGAGCAGCGCTCCAGTGTGGCTGCTCCTCCCTGTGGGGAGCCCAGTTAGAGGACCTGGCCCCCAAGCCCGAGCCTGACGGGGAGGTGCTTGTGCTCAGTCAGACACTGGAAGCACCTTCATCAAAGGCTTTGAATGTATGCCGGGTTATAGAAGAACATTATCAAGAAAACCAGTACCTTGAGCAGGAGAACACGCAGATCCTGGGGAAAGTACAAGCACGTGAAATTGCCTGGCTGCACAGAACCATCCAGACTCACGGAGAAAAGCCTGGAGAACAGAACCAGGTGATCATAGAGGAGAACACCACCCTCCTAGGCCTCCAACACAGACATTGCCAGCGTCAGGCCGTGATAGCGGAGTTAGAACTGGAGAAACAAAAGCTGCAGGAGCTGACTAGGAAGTTGAGGGAGAGAGTCACTAATTTAGTGAAGCAAAAAGATGTCCCCGCTCAAGGAGGGAAGGAGGAAGAGCTGAAGGCAATGATGCATGACTTGCAGATCACGTGCAGTGAGATGCAGCAGAAAGTTGAGCTTCTGAGGTAACGTATGCACCTTCTAAAATTCACGGACTCCCACCGAGCACCTGGCCACATCTAACTTCCGCTGCTTGCTGTACCTAGAGACACTAACCTGTTAGTCTCCAAGAAGAGAGCAGTGCTTTAGACTTCCTTCTGCTTCTGTCACCTTAACAAGTAGAATAACCTTGCCTAGGAGGCACCCCCTTCCTCTGTAGGAAATAAATGTCATTCACTGACGTGTGAAAGTTGATAACGGAGCGTGTTTGCTGTTTAACCATGTGCCTCATCCGTGTGTGTCGAGTCTTTAACTCTTTTCTAGCCCTTCATTTGGACGGGTAGAATTTTTGTTGTTGTTAAATGTTATTTTCCTCATGTTGATGAAACATGTTATATGAGAGTGAATGCCTTTTGTATATTATTAGCTTGCTTGGTAGATAACTCTCTTTTTATACTAATAGAGGATAAATGTGTTTTGTAGCTTATAGTTTTTTCCCTTATGCCCCTTGAAGATACATGCCAATATTCCGTAAACATCAGAAACTTATCTTAGGACATATAATTTAATTGAGGAGCTATCAGATTCTAATAAATGTGCTTGAAAATAAAGACAACAATAAAAAGACTTGAACCACTGCTCACTTGACTTTATAAAATACGTTGCAATAGTCTTCTAGCCCAGTGGTCGGCAAACTCATTAGTCAACAGGGCCAAATATCAACAGTACAACGATTGAAATTTCTTTTGAGAGCCAAATTTTTTAAACTTAAACTTCTTCTAACACCACTTCTTCAAAATAGACTCGCCCAGGCCTTGGTATTTTGTGGAAGAGCCACACTCAAGGGGCCAAAGAGCCGCATGTGGCTCGTGAGCCGCAGTTTGCCAACCACAGTTCTAGCCAATTTGGTTTTTTAAAAAATGTGTAAAAGATTGCATCATGTCTGAAATGTCTTAATGATATGAAACAAAATAATTTAATTCTGGATGTAGTTTTCCCTCTTCTTACTTCAGATGATTTTCCATTCTAAAAACCAGAATATATGAAATGGGAAAAAAATCCCAAAGTAAACATAGTGTATATTTCAGCATGGCCCTTTTATTCATGTAGTGAACTTTCTTTCTCTGGGTGCCTTGGGGCCTAAAACTGAAGCTAGTACAAATGAGTAATAAGGTGTATGTCCACTGGCAGCAGGCAGGCCTGGAGACTGAGATAAAGGAAGGTATTTGCTCAAAGCAGTAGGCTCGCCACAGACACGATCAGCTACCAGAGTGGGCATCGCGTCTCCCTCTGTCTCCATGCGCAAGTGTTTTAGCCACACTTCCCTAATGTCTTAGTGAGAGTCTTACTTCCCATAAGAAATGAGTCAAAATGTTATAGTTTGATTTCTAAGAACAGAGACTACTAATTTAGACTTCTCATTTTAACTGGCATGAAATGCTTGTTTCATTGGAAATTACTAGAAAGTATTTTCCAAAGACTCCAGATGACTGCCTTGTTGTAACTACTTTTCAAATCTCTGCTTCAGATATGAATCTGAGAAGCTTCAAGAAGAAAATTCTATTTTGAGAAATGAAATTACTACTCTAAGTGAAGAAGATAGCATTTCTAACCTGCAGTTGGAGAAATTAAATGGATCTCAGGAAGAAATGTGGTAAGACATATACTTACGTTTTCTTAAGGCATTTTTGCAGGGACTGAAACTATTTTACTTCAACATTTAAAGCCTAACTCTTAAGTTATGTTTTCATTGTCCCTTTAGGCAAAATATAGAAACTGTAAAACAGGAAAAAGCCGCAGTTCAGCAGATGGTTGAAAATTTAAAGAAACAGGTAAGGAGATATTTCATACTTCCCAGTGTTACTTGAGTCTGAAATTTTCTTTTTTTTTATTTTGAAATTTACAGGTTTATAGGATATGCTATTGGAATAACATGTAGCTAGTAGTGGTAAGGTTGTAAATTCAGAGATTCAAAATGGAGACTCACCTCATGATGACTCTAAGTTTCTATTTTTTGTGGGTTTAATAATGTATTATCATTTCTTGGCTCTGAGTGCTTGATACAAGTTTGATGTCAGTGGGAATGGGTAGGTGATACTTCTAAAACCAAACCTATGTCATACTAGTTCTATCCCTCAGACAGTTAGTTGCAACTGTTAGCTCCTTCCTCTTTTCTCACCAGGATTGAAAGCAGAAAGTTAAGTACAAAATTTCACAGATACAGAATACCAATTAGTCAGTATCTTTTCACAGAATTATGATTTATTTAGATAACTTGTGCCAGTCAATGCCCAATTTGTACAGTCTCACAACATGCAATTGTGTGGGTGAAGGCCACTTAAAAATCTGTCTGAAACAGTCAGGGCATCCTGGAAAAATAGTAGACAAGGTGTTAATGTCCAAAATGTATTTTGTACACTTATAAACAAACTTGAGGCCCAGTGCACAGGTGGGGTCGGGCCGGCGGGGGGGGGGGGGGGGGCCACGGGCAGTTGGTGCCAGTCCTGCCCCCAATCAGGGTGTTGGGGCCGATGGAGGGGGTGGGAGGGGGAGGCGATCGGGGCCTGGATCAGGCTGGTTGGCTGCCACAGTGCGTGTCATAGCCACTGGTTGTTCTGGTCATTCTGGTCATTCCACCGTTCTGGTCCATGGGCTTTTATATATATAGATGGCAAAACCCAGATGAAAAATGAATAACCGATATGAATGGTCAAGTCACAGGAAAAAAGAAAAGAATACAACATATAAAAAGATGGTCAGCCTCATTAGTGATTAGGGAAGTACAAATTAAATGAGTTTGTTTTTTCTGATTAGCAAAAATTAAAGAGTGATTTCATCAAGATAAAAGAGGTGGTGAGGAAACGAAGGTGCTCATACCTAGTTGGTAGAACTGTAACTTGGTAGCACTGTGACAAAAAGACGTTTTGGGGATATCTATAAAAATAGTAATGTATATGCATGCCTTCTAACCCAACAGCCCCACTGCTAAAAAAATAAAAGATCCTAAATACAAAATGCTAACATGTGTAAGTGAATTTTCCAAAAGATTGCTTTGTTTCTTCATCATTAAAATTCAATGCATTATGCAATGTCTTGATCCTTGGAATACTCGACAGCCACTAAAATATATAGCATATGGTGGTTTCTGAATGCAATGACTTAAAAGATGGGTCTGTAAGATAGGGTAAGTGGAAAAACAGGCTGTCCAAACATCTGAAATGATTCCAATTTTTGTTATAAAGACAGAAATCTCCCTGTGTACAGTATACGGGTTTTGTTATATGCATAGAAAACAATCTGGAGGGATACACATGTATCCAGCTGTGAACCATGGCTACTCATGTGGCGTGGATTTGGACTGAGTATCTGTCACTTCCTCACACACTTCTGAACTGACTGAATGTGTAACAGTTACTCTGTATTATTTCTGTTATTGAGTGTGTGTGTGTAACTTCATCTACATATCGAGGGAAAAACCAATTAGTCTCTAAATCTGTTTTTTAGCAGAAGTAGGGTAACTAGTTTTTAAAACTTATTTCAATTTTAATTAGATTTCAGAATTAAAAACCAAAAACCAACAGTTGGATTTGGAAAAGATGGAACTTAGCCAAAAGAACTCTCAAAATCAGAGAGAATTGCAAGAGCTTAATCAACGTCTGGCGGAAGTGCTGTGCCAGGAGAAGGAGCCAGGGCGCGGCACGTTTGAGGAGTGGGAAGAGGAGAAGTCTACTCTGGAAGAGGAACTGGAACGCTGTAAAGTGCAGGTACGGCCTGCAGCCACCCCACAGCCTTTGTGGAGGAAATCCCAACAAATAAAAGAAATGCTTCTACTGTATTACATTTCTTGTACATAAAGTCTTAGTAATGAAAACAGTGTGGCCCTAACCGGTTTGGCTCAGTGGATAGAGCATCTGCCTGCAGACTCAAGGGTCCCAGGTTCGATTCCAGTCAAGGGCATGTACCTTGGTTGCAGGCACATCCCCAGTAGGGAGTGTGCAGCTGATCGATGTTTCTCTCTCATCGATGTTTCTAACTCTCTATTCCTCTCCCTTCCTCTCTGTGAAAAATCAATAAAATATATTTAAGAAGAAAACAGTGTGATACTGGCATACGAATAGATAGAGATATATAGATGTGTATTTATGGATGGCCCAGATCTTGGTTTCTAAACACCTATCTCCTATAAACGGAACCAGGGCTCCTTGGAAAAATGATTGATTCCAAGGCTGGAGGACAAGGAAAATTCAAGATGAGCCTGGAATATTTCATGGTGCCAGGAAGAAAAAAATGCTCAGAAAAAATGGGGCATGTTGAAAGGACACAGGGCCTAAACTCCTTTAGGCCAAAGATGGAACGATTTCAACAACAAAATAATCATAATAAAATATAAAATAAGGTTATAAACATAGGCTAAAATAAATATCTATATGACCACACCGATACAAAAAACTGAGTAAGTAAATAAAAGGGGGAGACACACTGTCTTCCTTAGAGTAGAATTCCAATTAATAAATGTTGAAAAAAATAGAAAGTCATTAGAAGGCAAACACCAGAGTAGTAATTGTAGACAAAACCCACTGATAGACACTAAAATTAATAAGCAAAAGTTTAAGGAGAAACACGATCTTCATAGCCTCAAGTATGTCTCCAAGAGAGAGAGAGTTACTTTACAGTGGGGAAATCTTCAAAAACTACCCTAAAAATCATGTCCTTGCCTTTTGAGAGGAGAACCTTTTAAAAGATCGTTCAGTTAGTTCCATTCAGTATAAGGATGAATGGCCATAAAACGGTGTCGTTGATTCTCTCTCTCTCTCTCTCTCTCTCTCTCTCTCTCTCTCTCTCTCTCTCTCTCTCTCCCCTCTGGAGCACATCTGCGCCTCTCCTTCCTTGTTTGTCCCTCAAGAGGCCTATCTCTCTCCCTCTTTCTCCTAAGCACCAAGGGTCCTTCTACTTCCTCTGTAACTTTCTACGTAAATTTTCCCTTATTTAAAAACAAAACTGTGTGCCATTGAATTTGTGCTAGTGAGTCCCTAACGCTGCCTTTTGTGGCCTAGTAAGTTTCCTCGGGCTAAATGAATGTGTCTGTTACTTAACTTTTTAATTTTTTTCTTAGTCCTCCACTTTAGTGTCTTCTTTGGAGGCAGAACTCTCTGAAGTTAAAATACAGACGCATATTGTGGAGCAGGAAAACCTCCTTCTCAAAGATGAACTGGAGAAAATGAAGCAGGTAAGACTGCTGCTTAGGAGCGGTCCAGGGGGAACCTCTTGTGGAACAGTATGTACCTGATGGCCTGGCTTTGCCAGCCGCCAAGTGTCCTTTTGAATGAATCCTGTCAACTAGCTTATTGCTTGGTCAAGTTGAAGGCTTGCAATACAAGTCTATTTTTAAGGGCTTTTATTGCTAAATCTCTAGTTCTAGTTTGTAACTTACATATGTCGTAGACTGAAATTCTGTTGCTATGAATGATCACAACCACTGCAGTTAAGAAAGTTGATGTTCTACTTTCTCCAAACCAGATGAAAAAGTAATAGAAGTTTGTCTAAAAAGAAGGTAACTTTTTCCTTATAACTTCAATAACTACCCACCCAGATTCATGAGACACAGGCGAAGTTGGTCCTTCTTATCCTTTCCTCCCAGCAAGTCTGAGGCGTCTCAGGCATAAGGGTAAATTCTAGAGGATTATCAGGGATGCAGTCTCACTTATGAATCTGACTTTCAGAGCCTAGTTCCAAGTTTCAAAGACTTAATTTTAAGTATAAAAGAGAGTTTACCTTAAAGTTATATCCTGGACATTGTCCTATTTTATTCTTTACTAGAGGCCTGGTACATGAAATTAGTGCAGAGGGGCAGGGGGAGTGTCGCTCAGTCCAGCCTCTGCCCTCTCACAATCTGGGACCCCTCGGGTATGGTCCTTAGGCCTGGCCAGTGATCAGGGCCTATCAGGGCTTTCCTTCCCCCAGCTGCCGACAGCTGGCCCCGCCCACACCGCTGACACTGCTTGCCATCTATGCAGCATTGCCCCCCCCTCCCCTGCCACTGGTCACCTCCCTCTGCAGGCGACAGGTGTGGGGTGCAATTGCTTGGCTGGCCTGGGCCTACCTCTGCGGAGCGATCACTCGCCAGCCCCGCACACCTGGCACAGCGTCGCTGGCCTGTGGCCTGGGCCTCCCTCTTTGGGGCGATCGATTGCAGAGCCCCCACATCGATTGCCCCGCAGAGGGTGGCCGGGGCCTCTGTCTGCAGGGTGATAGTGGGGTGATGGTGGGGCCCCCGACCAATTGCATTGCACCTGCCTTGGCTGGCCTGGCACCAGTGCATGTCATAGCATGGTCGTCCGGACGGTCATTCTGCTGTACAGTTGTTCATCAATTTGCATATTACACTTTTATTATTATAGATTCTGAAATTTTCAGTGAGTACAGGAATCTTTCTGCTTGAGCAAAACTGATTTATAAAAAAAAAAAAAAAACTGGTTTATAATAGGAGGATTTCATCCTTCTATTTTACTTAATTTGCTTCACAAATGGATTACTTTAACATTATGACATCCTTAGGTTATAAAATTCTCTCTTGTATCTGTTCCTACCACTGAGTGTTCTGTTCGTGCTGACCTCTAAGTGACTCCTGTCAGTCTTGATTCCCTAATTCTATATAATAACAGAGGAATATGCAAATTGTCCATGATGCTATAACATCATGACCGATCAGCAGGAGGCATGTACACCAGGAGGGCCTCCACACAGCCCGGCCTGGGGCAGCTCCCAGTGGAGGTGGCCCCTGCGTGGCCCAGCCCGGAGGCTGCCCAGCCCGGGGGCGGCCCCTGGCGGAGGTGCGTGCAGGCCCACCAAGCTGCCCGGCCTGGGGGTGGCCCTTGGCGGAGGCACACGCAGGCCTGTGTGCTAATGTAACGCTGCCTGCATGCCTCCCTGGCCTGGGATGTGGTGCTGCCTGCATGCATCCCCACCCAGCGCTGAGGTGAAGCTGCCTGCCTGTGTCCCTGGCCTGGGATGTGACACTGCCTGTGTGCGTCCCTGCCCAGTTTATTAATAAATTTATATATTATTTTCATATACATTTTACTAATTTCCTTTTTATCTCTGACACTTCTATTATAGAGAAAGGGCAAATAGCAATATTAAAATATTTCCTCTAATTTAAATTCCCTTTTAATGTGCACGAATTTCGTGCACCGGGCCACTCGTAGAATTATAAAACTCTCAGGGAATTTGTGTCCCTCATAATGCCTAGCACAGTACTGTTGCCTAATGGGGACTTTAACAGAACCTTTTCAAGTCAGATGCTACTGTGCAAGGCATCTCTCTTCTGCCATAGCAGAAGCTGTCAGTCCACATAAACATTGCAGACGCTAAAACTTGCAGGGCCCTTCTCTGGTGGATAAGTATCCCAAGGCTCTGATTACCAACTTCATCCAAATTAACCTGGGCACACTTTTCTCCTTTACCTTTGAAAGCCGGCCTGTTGTTCAGCCTCTAAGATGATAAGGATGGGTTCCAAATCCGTAGCAGGGGAAACGTGTGCTTTGTGACTCTGCTACGCTAGAGATCAGGAGAAGAGGAGCAGAGCTGGGAGTAAGAGAGCTTGATGAGGACATCATTCCGCACTCCTTTATTGCACATATTTTACAGAGGCGTTGACATAAACTGTGCTCTGGAAAAACAGTGAGCCCTGTCCCCCGTTGGCAGGAAGCTGTTGTGTGGCACTCCTTTGGGTCACAGAGCGGAATGGTGTCAGCCATACAGCTTGGACCTGGAAAGCGTGGGCTGCTCTATGGGACATAATGACTCCTCATTCCATTCACAAAGCACTTTTGTTAACCGTTGCTCTGAAAAGAAACGTGAATAGCGTCAGCAGAAGCCACAAGGCTGTTCGTAGACGCCTAGCAGGCTTTGTGAGGGCCCAGGGTTGGGGAGGCAAGGCGGTGAACAGAGGAGAGAGGCCCTTCATTCAACCCGTGCCCCGGTACTTTAAAATACATTTTCCTACATCCTTCTGGCGTGTTTAGATTTGTAAGGTATGCTGGATTTGTTGCCAGTTGAAGGCCAAAGTCAACCCTCAAAGACTGTTTTGTCATAGTATTCCTAAAGCTAAATGGAAAAGAACTTCAGGGAGGAAGTAGAAAGAGGGCCATAAAATCATAATGATAATAAAGAACTGAAAACGGGAAAGCCACGTGAAGTGGAGGGAAATGGAAAATGCACGAACTGTGGAAAAGAGTTAAGAAGTGTAAGAAACCAGTCTCTTCGACGCAGTGTGTGGGGGAGGGGAGGTTGCTCCCCCACCCTGGGACGTTTAGCGATGTCTGGGGGTGTTTTTTGGTTTTTATAACTGATGTGTGGGGAAGGGGGAGGGTGCTACTGGAATCTGATTGGTAAAGCCAGGCATGCTGTTAACGACCCTACAGTGCACAGGGCAGACCCCACAGCAAAGAACTATCTGGCCCAGAAAGTCCATAGTGCTAAGGCTGATGCTGAAAAGAAACAAGAAAGTCTTTGGTTTTCCTGATTCCATAAAGTGGAGAGGAGGAAGCCAGAGTGTCCACACAGCAACATTTTACTAAGCAAGTGGGTTTGGGCATCTTCCAAAGGGAAGGGATATGGAACGAGCCAAAAAATAACGTTTTGTCTTTCACCTTGTTCTTGTGATAATACATTGTACTTGGTTCATACCAATTCTGTAACCTTGACTGAGATTTTTGAAAATGATTTACTTAAGAAAGCATGAGGAAAATGTATTGTGCTAGATGTACACAAGTTAAATTGATGACAGGATGTCAGTATGTTATTTATTTTACCCTGAACGTAAAACAGAAAGCTAGGACCATTATTTATCAATGTCTGTCTGGTTGAGTCTATCTGAACAGACATCTCAACAATGCATTGGAGAACGGAGAGAAACTAGCAGGGAACATTTTGTTAATGTTAATTATAGTCCCCAAGAGTTTATGTGTCCTCTGAAATATCTACAGATAGGGAAATAGCAGCAGCCCTGAAAATGCCCCGTTTATAAATACCTTTTTATAAATATCGGCATGAGATGTGAGGGGAGGGCTCGTTTGTTTATCTCTTCCAGCTGCACAGATGTCCCGATCTCTCTAACTTCCAGCAAAAAATTTCTAGTGTTCTAAGCTACAATGAAAAACTGCTGAAAGAAAAGGAAGCTCTAAGCGAAGAATTAAATAGCTGCGTTGATAAGGTAGTAAAAATAAGATGACTTTTTACCATCATTGTACAGTGTGCACCATAATGAGCATTTCTCTTTGCCCTTGGCACACAGGCCTAATTGTTCTGGAAGATCCTGGAATAGCATTTCAGCTGGCATTATGTGACCTTAGAGCTCCCCAGGCCATGATTTTAACAGGAGTTTAAAGTAGTTGTCTAATAACTACATCATTAAATATAGTAATATAAAGTTTGCCTCATTTTAATATGTAGCCATGCTACTTAATCTATAATATTATTTAAAGATATCACTATGTACTTATATATAGCATAAATAATATATTGTTGCATTTAATAATATGAGATCTAGTACATAGACACTTTTTTTTTTCTATTGTGTTTGCCCTAGCAAATCCAAAACACTGCTTTTGTCCCACCTGCCTTAGTAGGTACTCTGTATTTTCCTATTATGCTACACTCTTGAGATTTCTAATTGCCTCCCAGTCTACCATCTCTAACCCGCAAAATATGAGGCAATGAGAAAGGAAAATGGAAATCTCCAAAGAAAAGAGACTCCTCCAAATTAAAGGTAGAAAAGGAGTCGGGAAAACTTCTTTCTTCTGCCTTGCTCTGCTCCCCCTGTAAATAAATGGTACTTGATCTTTTCAGTATAAGTGGAGGCATGTAAATTGAGACTAGATATGTTTGCAAAGATGCCCTGTTACCTCTTATCTTTCCCTGAAACAGTTGGCAAAATCAAGTCTTCTAGAGCGCAGAATTGCTACTATGAAGCAAGAACAGAAGTCTTGGGAAGAGCAGAGTGAAAGCTTAACGTTGCAGCTAGCGGCTTCACAGGAAAAGGTGTGTGGACAATTCTTGCTTCATTTGCATAGTTAGTGTTTTCCTGTATCTTCCAGCAGAACCCTCAGTGGAAAGAATGGACGTGGCCTAAAAGGACTCGGAATGATTCAGTTTGACTAATCGTTGATACATACTTATAGTTTAGTGAAATAATTTGAATATTTCCCTCAAATTTCATTATTATGAGATTATCTTATTATGAGGATACTTACTTATAAAAGCTTGAGAATAATGTGTAAAAAGGACTGCTTGTCCCAAATTTAGAAATGGAATTTCTAAGGCAGGTGCATGCCCTATTCTAAAGATCTCTGTCAACATTCCTTTTACCAATTTAACTTTTTTAATTGAAATAATTGAGATGTTAGCATGGTAGACTAGGGTTCTACCAGTATATCTTCTTATTTTTATCTAAGAGGTCCTTTACAAACCAACACCACAGGCTAAAATTTTTATAGAAATTCTTACAGTTTCTATAAAATTAGGTAAAACCAGCTTTTGTGGTGCCAGTTGGTCCTCATTGCTTCTGTAAGATATCACTTGGTAATATATCAGCAATACCTGCTCCAGGCATAGTTCATCATCATCATAAATATAATTTAACATCCTGTAAATATACATAATATACTGGGTTTCCACAGGCTACTGTAGAGAACTGGATATAATAAGTTATCTTGTCCTAGCTCGTTCGTCATACCTGGACATGCTATAGGTGAGACCACAAGGATTTGGGTCACAGTGTAAGGTTGTTCTCATGATGCAGGTTCAGAGTTTAGAGGACACACTACAGAATGTAAACCTGCAGATGTCCCGGATTAAATCCGATCTCCGAGTGACTCAGCAGGAAAAGGAGGCTTTAAAACAAGAAGTGATGTCTTTACATAAGCAACTTCAGAATGCTGGTGACAAGGTAATTTTTTTATTGAGGTTTAACTTTATACAGTAATGTGTACACATTTTAAGTATATAACTTGATTATTTATATACATATATATGTAAAATATTACATTTTACATATCTGTGTGTGTGTGTATGTGTGTTTAACCACCACCTCGTTCAAAATATAGAACATTCCCAGCTCCCAGCAGGCTCTCGTCTGTCCCCTGCAGTCGATAACCTCAAGGGACCCACTATCCCACCCTCTGCACCATAGATTAGGGACACTGGTTCTGAACTTTATATAAATAGAACCATCGTGACAAGTTAACTTTTCGTATTGTGAAAGTCAGAAGACCATGACTAAGTTGTTTTGTTGTAAAATTAAAACATTTTGATGTTGTAGAAAGTGTGTCTCATCTTAATATCACAATGCTGCTTCATCTGTGCACAAATAAATTAAGAAAATGTTATGGATGTCAGCCCTAGGTAGATTTTGAGATTTTGTCCTACCATAAAAGTAGGCATTCAGCTATTTTCTCTCTTAATAGTTGTTTCCATTTTAAAAAATTACTTCTGAGCTGACATTTTTCTCAAAATGAGATGGTGCCTTTTTTTCTTTTTTATGTTTTAACTTAAAAGGCTTAACAAGTTGTGTTACCTTTTTTGTTTTTTAAAGCATTTTTCAGGATCAAAAAAATCGCTTTGGTAGCTTAAACTATATTTCTGTGCTCAGGCCTCAATCACATGGACAATATGTGCTTTGGAATCTGAAAAAGGATATGATTGCATATGTGAAAATGAAAGTAGAATTGAGCTTGTGAAAGCGTTCAAGTTAGCAGTGCATTTCTGAGTCCCTTCGGTGTCCTCTGTTAACCAAAAGAGCAGTTATCTGGGTTCAAAGCATAACTTCTTAAGAATGAAGCAGTTTGTATGGCCACCAATCTCTATGTACTTGTGTCCTGTATGGAGCTGGGCCTTGTCGAACCATCACATTTGCTATTAGACTTGATGGGGCTATTTTGCCAAAGACCATTTTAAACTGAGTTTACAAACCTTTTTTTGTTCAAACACCAATAACATTGTTTTATTTATATCTATATATACATACATTCACTCCCATTAGAAGACAAAGGTGAAGGTTGAAAGGTACCTACTAAGAATTGTCATTAGGTAAGCATGACACTGACAACAGAAATCAGCTTTGTTTTTAAGGCTTAACTCTGCAATTGTCTCTTAAGAACTGGGCTCCAGAAGTAGCCACCCACCCATCAGGATTCCATAACCAGCAGCAGCGGCTGTCTTGGGACAAGTTGGATCATCTAAGGAATGAGGAACAATAGCTGCTTTGGCAAGAGAACGAGAGACTCCAAACTGTGGTGCAGAACACCAAAGCAGAACTCACACACTCCCGGGAGAAGGTAAGTTGCACATGATGGCATATGTCTGAAAATGCTTACTTTGAAGTGAAAATGAATGTTTTATATGTTTAAAATAGTTCTAGGGTGTGGATTTGAGTATTCTGTTACAGCAGACTTATTTTGAGAATGGGTAATTTATCATTTACTTCCATTTAATTTTATCCTGGTATGTTTATACAATAGTTTTCATTTTGTATAAGCAGTTCTGTAATAAAATCTGTGATTTTAGCCCAGCCAGTATTGCTCAGTTGGTTGAGCATCATCCAGTGCTCCCAGAGGTTACCAGTTCAATTCCCCATCAGGGCACATTCCCAGGTTGCAGGTTTGATCCCCAGTAGGAGGCATGCAGGAGGCAGCAGATCAGTGTTTCTCTCATGGATGTTTTTCACTCACCCTCTCCCTTCCTCTCTCTCTCAAATTAATAAAAACACATTTTTAAAAATAAATCTGTGATTTTAATTCTCATATCCAAAACATAAACTCATGGAAGTGTTAACCATATATTCCTCTTCCAATAGGCTGGACATTGAGACTAGTAGTACAAAAATGGTAAAACAAGGCTCAAATCTTTTTCTTTTTCTTTTTTAATATATTTTATTGATTTTTTACAGAAAGGAAGGGATGGGATAGAGAGTTAGAAACATCGATGAGAGAGAAACATCAATCAGCTGCCTCCTGCACACCCCCTACTGGGGATGTGCCTGCAACCTTCACTTTTGTCTTCTAATGGGAGTGAATGTATGTACATGCCCTTGACCGGAATCGAACCTGGGACCCTTCAGTCTGCAGGCCGACGCTCTATCCTCCAAGCCAGACCGACTAGGCAAGGCTCAAATCTTGTTGGTCTAACTCCTTGTAAGAGAAAAGGTTCCCCCTTTGAAAGGTTATTTTCAAGGTTTACAAGTTAGAATGGTTTTTAAAAATTAGATTTAAATCTTTCTAGTTTAGAATGGTCTTTAAAGGTTAGAATGGTCTTTTTTTAATGTCTAAATTAGATTTATTAATTAGCATGCCAAATTGGAAAGAACCCAAATACCATTCAACTGGTACATGGAAAAACAAACTGGTACATCCACACAATGAAATACTATTCAGCAGTGAAAAGGAATGAACACCTGCATACACAACACCTCATACACAGAATCTCAAATGCATTTTAATTGAATTTATTGGGGTGACATTAGTTAACAAAATATATAGATTTCAGGTGTACAATACATCATCTGTATAGTGTATTGCGTGTTCACTACCCCAAGTCAAGTCTCCTTCCATCACTGTTAGAATGGTCTTAAAGATCATCTCTTCCAACCATTAAACTGATGTTTAAATTACTTACTTATGCTAAGTAGTGAACCAACTATGTTTAACCTTTACTTAATCACCTCGAGCCACAGATTTTCCTTTAGAACACCCACTGTGTGCCAACAGCTCTGCCGTCACTGAAGCTGCGGTGTTGCACAAGACAGACAAGGTCACTGTCCTCATGGAACTTAGTTGATGTAAATATATTGTTTCAGGAGTGAACAGTCCAATACAAAGTGGATGGCACTGCCGCCTCATTCACTCCTAAAAGGTCATGCTCCTGGCAGAGCAAAAGTGCTGGGACCACGTCTGCTTCCTTGACTCTCCTCCCAGTGGTTTGGTGGAGCCAGAAGTGCCCTCCTTCCCTGTCTGTTCCTTACAGTGTTGAATTTTTAGAGCCAATCAGACCAAAATTAGATTTACCTAGAAAGGATCTTTTGATACACACAAAAAAAAGTAGGATTCGAAAACTAGCAGACTTGAATGAAAAAAAGAGTGTTTTTAATACAATAATACCCAAGTGCTGTGTAAAAACTTTCCTTACGTTTGCTGTTTGTTTTCCTGGCTGGGTGATCATCTTAGCATCTCTCCCTCTTACATTTGCTCGTTAGGTCCGTCAACTGGAATCCAGCCTTCTTCCCCACAAGCACCAAACACAGGTAAATGCATCAGGTACTGTGAAGCCCACAGAGCAGGAGAAGTTGAGCTTGAAAAGAGAGTGTGAACAGTTTCAAAAGGAAAGATCTCCTGCAAATAGGAAGGTGAGTTTTTACGCGTTTATACCACGTGTCTGCGTTCTGACTGTGATGTGTCCCTAAGTGTGTGTTTCTTCCCCTGCCTACAGTGGCATATTCTTGTCCTCCCTATGGTTGTGCTCTTGTAATCTTGTCAAAACGGTATATTTCTTTTTGATTGATGTTTGAAAATGAGCCATTAACTTTAAGCTTTCATAAATAAGACAGCTAGTCATCTTCATTAGTATTATATAGCCTTTATAGGTTAGTAATATAGCCTGAAAATTAGGAACATTTTAAGGTCTGTATGATCTGTTGCTATATCACAAAACAGCAAACAATTGTTGTCGTACGGTTTCTGAGGGTCAGGAATTCAGAAGCAGCTTAGCTGAGTGCCCCTGGCTCAGGGTGTGTCATGAGGTTGCAGTCCAGGTACCAGCTGGGGATCCACCTCCAGGTTCATTCACACAGCTGTTAGGAGGAGGCTTCCTTTCCTGCTGACTGATTGCCAGAGGCCTCAGCCCCTCACGCCTGGGGCCTTTCCTAAGGACGTGGCAGTGAGTGATATGAGAGAGAGATCCAAAAAAACACCAGCACAGGATCTGTAGTACCTTTTATAAGCTAATCCCAGAAATGATGCACACCACTAGTTCTGCTCTATTCTGTTGGTCGCACAGACTAACCCTGGTAGAGTATGGGCGGGGATGATGCAAGGGTGTGAAGACCAGGAAGGAGGTGATCATAGGGGACCATCTTGGAGGCTGGCTCCACCATAGTTAAACTTTTGTAACACAGTTCAGTTCTTTGTTCCATGAAGTGAAGAGTTCTGGACTAGTGTTACTTTGAGAGTTCTTGTTGTTACATGTTTTTTCTTTCTTTTTCTGAACTAAAACTCAGAGTTTTCACTGTTACCTTCCTCTTCTGAAACATATGGTTTAAAATCTGGGGAGAATAATGATCATTTACTTTGTTATAAAAGTGTGTTGTAGAACTTTCACCTGAAACTTGTATAATTTTGTTAACCAATGTCACCCCAATCCTATCTAATAAAAGAGTAATATGCAAATTGACCATCACTCCAAGACACAAGATGGCCGCCCCCATGTTGACACAAGATGGCCGCCACAAGATGGCCTGCAGGGGAGGGCAGTTGTGACCAGTTAGGGGTGACCAGGCCAGCAGAGGAGGGCAGTTGGGGGTGACCAGGCCAGCAGAGAGCAGTTGGAGAAGACCAGGACAGCAGAGGAGGGCAGTCAGGGGTGACCAGGCCAGCAGGGGAGGGAAGTTAGGGGCAATCAGACTGGCTGGAGAGCAGTTAGGTGTCAATCAGGCTGGCAGGGGAGTAGTTAAGGGCAATCAGGCAGAGGCAGGCAAGCGGTTGGGAGCCAGCAGTCCTGGATTGTGAGAGGAATGTCCGACCGACCGGTGGGATTGGCCCTAAACGGGCGGTCGGACATCCCTCAAGGGGTCCCAGATTGGAAAGGGTGCAGGCTGGGCTGAGGGACACCCCCTGCCCCCCCATGCACGAATTTCATGCACCGGGCCTCTAGTAAATTCAATAAAAAGGAGGGGGGAAAGAAGGCAGGTTGATTCTATTAAAAAAAAATTCATAATTTTTTTTTTAAGTTTGTGAAAGTTATGATGAGCATTGGCAGTAAGAACACTGCTCTAAAACTGAAATGCCATTTAATTTTAGGTACATTCAAGTAAACTTTTCAGGATAGACAGTGGGTTTCATTCAGCTGCTCACTAAGGGAAAAGTCTAATGATAAGTTTTAACATAAGAAATGTAACTGTACCTTGAGAGATTATACTCTTTTAACAATTCTTACTACTCTCTTCATCTCTTTTGATAGAAGCAAAAATCAACATTTTAGAATATTGTCAAATATGTTCTACTTATCAGTATTCTGAATCACAGTGTTTGCTAATTAGATTCTTCCTATAACAAAGAGAATTCCAGAAATGGATACTCATAAAGTCTTTAAATTTTGTCTTTAAAATTGAGAAAGTAGTTATAAAAATCAGGTTTTATTTAGTCCCAGTTTTAAACCTTTAAACTTTGCCTTAAGACGGTATTTTTTCCACTGCAGATCCATAGTAGAGGATCATAAAATTGATTTAGTGAAACATCAGCATTTTTTATGAATAAACTATTCTACAAAGTATCAGAGTACATGGTAGGATAAGTATTATTTCTGAAAGTTTTCTCAGTGATATGTACTTATAACTAATTATGCATGTATACATACACGTGGGTGTGGGTGTATTTTCTAGGTTGCAAGGTAAAATGTATTTTATACAGTGAGTGGCATTGAAGTTTGAAAGCCAGCTCCCTTAAGGAATCTGCTCTGCATAAGGAGTGGTGATTAAAACTAGACTACTTAAATGTAATACATGCACTGAATTATACTGTTTGCTTTCCTTCAAGGAATGAATTCAGCTTTCTTCCAAGAGATGAGATTTCTGACTAGCATAAGCTTGTCAAAATAAAGTAGAGCAACTCAGATGGGTTTGTTTTGTTTTGTTTTGTTTTGTTTTAAAGGGATTTTTGTTTTTTAACAGGTCAGTCAAATGAATTCCCTTGAACGAGAATTAGAAACAATTCATTTGGAAACTGAAGGCCTGAAAAAGAAACAAGTAAAACTGGATGAGCAGCTAATGGAGGTAAGCTTTTAAGCAAATGGCCTTAGCTATGAAGAATATTTTAATCCATGAATGAGCCATTTGTTGGAAGAGACTAGCATAGCATTGAATTCGTCTTATGAAAAAGTGAAAATCTAAGTATGTTGCCAACCAAGCTGAATTCTTTGGTCTATCTTACCACGTTTGATGGACATTTTAGCTTAATACACAGTCATAGGAACTCATACTGTTTTATAGAGGAATGAACAATGTTGATTATCATAAAACACAAGGACCTCAGCAGGGACTCTGTCCAAAACTATCCAAGAAGCCCATGGCTCTCTCACCGTTGCTATGGTTGTAATGATTTCTGATACCTTCCATATTACAGTGTGTTATAGATATGATTGCTCTCTAACAACCTCTTCAGTTAGGAAATCCATGCAGAGAATATGAGAACATTAGCATTTAGAAGTTTAACTTTCAAGTATTGCCACTGCTCATTACATTAGTAACTCAGCACTAACTTGGGAGAGGTAGAGCTGTTAAATATAAAGATGGATTTGTGAAACTTGTCAGCCTGGACATTGGGTTTCAGTCTACTAGATTGCTTTCTGAATACTGAGAACAATGAGAGGCTGTAAAACAAGTTAGGTACAAGTCCTCCTTAATAAGTTATAATTTCATTGAGATACTTTGCTTTAGGTAGGTGAAAATATTAATCCAATGTTTAGTGAACTGTAAAATCTCTATAAGGTAGAGAGGCATGAGTAGGAAATGTCTTTTTTGTGCTCTTAAAAAAAGTACCAATATTTTTAGGCCAGAATTATAGGAAGGGAGAGAGATGTTTACATAATTTTGTGAAGCTGGGCACATGCAAAGGTAACCTGAAATAGATGCTTGGGTTTTGAATGTGAAATATGGGTAAATATATCACATTGACATTTAAGTGACCACTGAGGTTTCTGTCACTTTTATATCCTCTGATTTTATCCACTAATAGAGAGATTAGTGAGCTATAAATAGTGAAATCCAAACCATTTTTTCTCTCTCTGACAGCATATAATAAATGTGTTCAAAACCTTGAGCTGTGGGCTGTGTTTAGATGTAGATATGCTTTTCTGATGAAATAATTATATACTGTAATGAATAACATAGCTGAAGCTAAGGCTGACATGTCTAATACCAAGTTGAAAAGTGACAGGGTATACTTAATCAATACTGGAGCCTCTCCCAGCACTGCCAACAGGCCAGTTCTCCCACCTGCTCTCAGAAGCCCCTTACCTCCCAACCCCATTTTGTTATTTGCTGCCCTATGCAATTTTCCCTCATTATTTTTCTCCCTAATCTAATAGTAAATATTTACAAATGGATGAGGAAGTATACTTGGCACTAGAGCTGAATAAAGAAAAAGCATGAATGTTTTATTGGAACACTGAAAAGAACATCTTATACACTATTGTAACAAAACTTTAGGAAAATAAGACTGCACTATTAACTCTCTATAGATCTATACAAATTGGATTCTTTGGTAGTTTTATTGACTTATAATCCACATATTACAATTCACCTATTTAAAGTGTACAATTCAATGTTTTTTTGGTATATTGTTCATTTTTAAACTTGTGATAAATATATACATAAAATTTGCCATTTTCACCATTTTAAAGTGTACAATTCAGTGGTGTTAATTACATTCATGATGTTCTACAACCATCATCACCTACTTCCAAATGTTTTTAATATCTGTACAATTTATATACAGAAAAATGTAACTGTTGGTCCTTTGTAAGTTCTTACTGACTAGAGCACACATATTCAGGTATATAATATACCAAATTTGTACTCTTCTTTCTCTTTTTGTAACTAATACTTTTCTTCTCTTTATAACTCCTGTAATTTTCTTTTGTTTTTGTTTTGTCTGTGGCTAACCTGTACCTAGAACTCTGTGGTTGGAACTAGCAGAGAAGGGTGCAGTTCTCTGCCTGAGCTAGTGTGTGAAGGTAGAACATTCTCTTTCAATGAATTTCATAGCATGGAGACATCTCATTAAATTCCTTGTACATGTAATCATTTCTAAGTTAATAAGTACTTCAGGTAAGAGCCAATATTCATTTTCATTTTGCTTTAACTGTGGAATATGTCTGTTTACATTTACATGGGATTTTCCTCAGTATCTAAAACTCAGTGTTTGAAGACATGTGATGAAAACCATCACAATGATATAACATCATGGGATTTATAATTCTTCATATACTACTTTATTCCTGAAAGTAAAGTGGTGGCTTTTTTGAATTTATGGCCCACCTTAGAAATTTAAAGAAATGGATAGTGGCTCTGAAGTTTCATAACATGTCACTACAGTTGTGTCTTCGAGGCCCTGTTTCCCTTCTCACAAGCCTGGGGGTCCTACTTGAGTTTAGTACTTAGTCATGTTTATTGCATGCCTCCCATCGAGCCCTGTGTGCTGCTGAAATGTGTCGACAGATGTGAACTGGCATGCTTCACTGGCCAAATGCAGTGCATTCTCTGCTCCTTCTCCCTCTCCCCAACTTTGATTGGCATGTGATACACATATCATTTCCTCATTATCTTGAACAAATACTTCCATTCCATGTACTTCAATTCCCAGATGTCCTGTGATATCTCCTTATACCCTAGAATTGATTGTCTCACTGTACTATTTAAGAGTATAACAATGACAAGCTAAGCTAGGTTAGAATTATTGTAGATGCAAGATTCTTTGAAAAAAATATTGCTAACTTGAAAAACACGTGGTCATTGAATGTTTGCTTTTAAGAATCTTTATGAATGGTAAGTTAAGTGGCAATCCCTAAAGCATAACCACTTTCTCCCCTTTGTCTACTCCAACCCTGGTGGTGGATGTTGTTTCTTAAAGGGGGATAAGTAAAAAAATTCTAGTGTAAGTAAAAAATGAAGTAGGATTCAAACATTATGGACATCATGTACCTCATACCCTTACAGTCAAGTGAGGAAGAACCATTTTAAGTCTAAAACTTTTCAGAAGGCCTGATTTACTTTTTTAATTTATCTTTATTGTTGAAAGTATTACATAAGTCCTCCTTTTTTCCCCATTGCCCCCCTCCACCTGATACCCCACTCCCCCAGGCCTTCACTGTACTGTTATCTGCATCCATGGGTTATGCATATTATCTCCTAAGCCAGTGGTCGGCAAACTCATTAGTCAACAGAGCCAAATATCAACAGTACAACGATTGGTACATTGTTATTAACTTAATTAGGGTACTCCTAAGCTGGCCTTTGCTAAAAACTCAAGGAGCCAAAGAGCCGCATGTGGCTCGCGAGCCGCGGTTTGCCGACCACTGTCCTAAGCAAAATGATTCTTCCCATTTACTTCTTACTTGGGCTCAAGCATTATCCTGATTTGCAAGTTATCAGTGGGTCAGGCTCCATTGCTCTCTGCTTAACACCTCTCAGGGCAGCTCTGTGATTGGAGACACTGCCGCTGACCAGGGCTTTGCCCTTCTCCTCCAGATGCAGCACCTGAGGTCCACTGTGATGCTTAGCCCATCCCCTCACCCATTGGATCTGCAGCTTCTCCAGCAGCAAGCCTGTCCCATGGTGCCCAGGGAGCAGTTTCTGCAGCTTCAACACCAGCTGCTGCAGGCAGAGAGGATAAACCAGCGCCTGCAGGAGGAACCTGAAAACAGAACCTCTGAAACCAGCACACCACAGGTATGAGGCTTCTTCCCCTTTATTAGAAACTCAGATCACCTAATTTAATTTTACCTGTTTACTGAAGTTATGCCAGTTGAAAGGTGGAGATGAAGAATGTAGATCTTCTGTTGGAGATTACACCTTACCTGTATTACAAATCCACTGAAGTGCAGTGCCTTTTTTGTTTTGTTTTGTTCAGTGCTGCTTTTGAGTGCTCAGCTTCTCAGCTGGCTAATTAAGTGTTCTGAGTCTCTTTTGCACATTCGTAATTGATGAGGTATCAGGATCACTTGCACATAGTGAACAATTGACCTAATGTTCTTCTCTGATGCCAAAATATTACAGAATTCAAGTGCAACTCTAGGATACGCATTACTAACAAAGCTTCCTGGGTTTTCTTGGTCAGAGGGGTGCAGCCTGCTGATTCCATGGAATTCACAGCTGGGGACTTCTCACAACTAACAAAGTTGAATGTGCAGTCAGTGACTCTTTAGATGACATAGTTCACTTAACTTAGAGTTTTTCAAAAATAATTTTTTATATAATGTAGTTTAAGATAAAAAAGATCTTCCCCTTCCCTTTCAATTAGCGTTATCCCAGCTCATTACCAGGCACCATCTTATATCACCTAGATTTTCAAATAGTTATTTCTCTTCATTCATAATCACCCCTTTCCAGAAGTCTCTTAACTGTTTGGTCTTGCACATTTAGTTTACTCAGAATTAGAACTAAAATTTAAAATACTCAGTTTATAGAATTCTAAATTAATTCTTTTGGATGCCTTTCTATTTTCAAATACTTTGCTTCTCAGTTAACATTTGATAAGGAGTTTCCCAACTCTTTTTCTGTAATCCCCTCAAAGTGGCTTTGCAAAGTCACATTAACACTATAATTAAACATTAGAGCAGTTGTCTTTTCCTCTCCTAATATATATCTATGCTTTGTCATGATGTACTTCTGTCATCTATTCTTGCCAACAAAACTGTAACAAATTTTTTTCTTTTGTGCTTTAAAATTCATGTCTTTAGAAGCTTACTACACTCTACTTCAATTAAATATTAAAATTAGATTCTTAAATAAAAATTGTGATGGTGAGGTATTAGATGCTTTAACTCTTCATAACAGAGTTGAATTATAAAACCTTGACCTCAAATTTACTGGACATTTTAAATCAATGATTAGGCTGAGATTCTACTCACTGCTTTCTCAAACACAGCGTTTCCAAAGCATGCTCTTCCCACCAAGGTTTAAAAATAAATATCCCATTACTCTAATTACTTCAGAATTAGGTAGACAGAAAAGGTTACGATTTTTATACTTTAAAAAAAAATATCTCCAGTCAGACGTCAGGGTGGACTGCTTATTGCTCTCACTAGAATGCCACTACTGGTTCTCCTGTTTCTGTAACTGAGCTGACACTAATTTTAAGAATATTATTAGAATCTGCATGTTGTCTCTGGTGCATGGAGTGATGTGATTTCTTCTCTCTTTGTGTTGCTTTGCTTGCATTATGTGGTGTTAATGTGTGTGCTTTAAAAATTGTTTGCATTATAAATGTGTGAATTTAGACTCCCCCCCAAAAAAACATATCCTGGACATCAGGGTGAAGTGTACCACTTGCCTTCTTTCTCTAGGCCTTGCTACCGGAGCAGCGAGCAGTGCATGCAGATTCCTACAGAAGGATTGGGCACCTGTGAAAACTGGGCTGCTATTGATGGCATTTCTTACCATGGCAGATACTCAAATGCACACACACACACACCACACATACCACACAACACAGAAACATAAGCTGAGGAATGTTTTGGAATCAAGTGCTCTTTTAAATTATTATTATTAATTATTATGCCTTTGCAGTATTCTGTCTCTTATTTATTTATGTAGAAATGACAAATTTTGTGAATCAAATTCACAAATTTCAGCTTGTTACAAATCATTTATACCATCTAAAGAGTGGATTTGAGGTTCTTTTGAAAGGATGTGTTCTATATATTTTCTCATTCCATATGTTGTAACTATTTTTAATAAAAGGTACTACTTTTATATATGGAATTTGAAGAAAATCAGGGTTTATTTATACTGTTTTGTATAAGATGTACAGTACTTTTCTGACAGGAAAAAGGAAAATTTTGATGAAACAATAAAATAAATTTTAAATATGACTGCCTTTGTTTTTCCTCTTTCCCATTCTTTTGCCCATGCTCCATGTTCTTTGAATTAATTAACTGTTGTTTTTTGTTTGTTTAGTTTAGTATTTTTGAAGGCAAGTGGAAATCAGGCACTTTCTATTTTTAGTTTGAATTTTAAAAAGCTATTATATCTTAAAATATAGGATTTTTTAAAAAGCTGGATGCTCTCAAAGTCTGATTTCTTGAAATTTACTTTCTACATTATGCTTTTGCCTACTATGATTTTTATCTTCAAGTCAATCTCATAGTTTAGTTGTTCCTCTTACGTTTGAAGAAATGCTCTTAATTAATAACCAAACAAATGTTGGCTTTCAACTCATGTTTGGTCATTCTGCGTGCTTTTTAAAGGATGCCTTTTTGAGACTATTTTTAAAGGCTGGTTATGCCATCAGCCACTAACACCTGCTTAACATTTGAAGAACCTTTTAAAATCTGAAACTCCTTATGTGAACATTTTGGAGGACTGTGGGGAGGGGCAGTCAATTGTACTCTAAATCTCTCTCCAGAGCCCACATATTCCTTGATCTGTCACTGTTGCGTGAGGAGAGGAGAAACCAGAGCTCTTTTGCTGCCCTATTTTATCTAGGAGTTGTTTGTGGGGAGAAGATTCTTAATTTTCAATCTGTTCCGATGATAAACCCACCCTCCAATCCAGATGTTTGCCTCACATTGACAAGTCAAACTGGAAACAGATGAGGAGAATAACTGGGAAGAGGCTGATTATCACTAACACCTCCCCAGCAATCGGCCATTTCGAAGGAAAAACAGACATGCATATTGCAAGCTGATTGGAGATGTTAGACAACCCTGAATACACTCAGTTTTTGTTTTGTTATTAAGAGGCCCACAGTATTGCAAAGACCCAAATCACAGATGGAAGGTTAATATCCATCTTTTAATTTACTTTAGATACCTATTTTACAAAAAGTGCACACAGGTATTAAATTATGGGTCTTAAGAATTTTGCTTTATCTCAGGGGAAGATGGTAACACAGGTAAGATTCTTTTTTTTATCTTTGATTCTTTCTCTGATAGGATTAGTTTCCTAACATGTACAACCCATGCAGTGTTCAGAACTCCCATTTCATAAGAAATCCACCCTTCCTGTTACAGAGGCAAACAGTTGCTCTCCTTTCTCTAGACATCTTATGGGGAAAATAAACTACTAGTGTTTTCATTTCAGTGTGGCATGATTTTCAAATGAAAATACATTTTTCCCCCTTCAGGAAAACCAGGAACAAATGGTAACTGCCATGGAGGAACGAATGATGGAAGTTGAACAGAAATTGAAACTGGTGAAAAGGCTTCTTCAGGAGAAAGTGAATCAGCTCAAAGAACAAGTGAGCCTCCCAGGTCATCTCTACCTGCCCACCTTACATTCCACTTTTAACTCCCGTTTTACATTCCTTTATTGCCATTAACTTAACTGTTGTCTAATAAAGGCAAATCCTACTATGAATGTATATAAGAATTTAGGACTCACATTCCCCTATACCCCTTCAAAAATATGAATTCTGTATTCTACATTACTTTTTTCTGAAGCTCTTTTAAGGCATATGTTTGTCCACAATTTTTAAAATGTGTATTTGCTAACAGTGACTCACAGATTTTTTTTTTTTACTCAAGACAGGAAATATTCCTACTTAAATTAACAGAAAATTTATATTGTTAAAAAATTGGAGGATAATATATAGAACTTTAGCTTTCCTGTTTGTAACAGCCATGACAACCTCAAAAAATACCTTATTGTTATAACCAGACTCAAAAGGCTATGCTTTGAATTAGAATGCAGACCCTGAACTCCAAGATCACCAAGCAGCCTGAACCTTTTCACCTTCTGGTGGCAGGTATGGCCTCTGTGTTTAGAAATTATATGTGCATCCACTGAAGAGACATGCAACAAGGACTAGGTTTTTAAAAAGTTTGAGATGAACTGGTAGGGGTTAACCAAAAAAAATGTTGGTTAGTCAGGAGAAAGTTGTCCACCATTGTTTTCTAGATACATAAAATTAGGAAGAATAATCCAAGACAGGGTCTTAATGCAGAGGTAGACAGCAGCTTTCCCTTGTCCTTTATCTTAATACACAGAATGAAAAGAAAAAGTCCTGTAAAATAACCATTTATTGATTCAATCCTTTAATCATTAATTTATTCAATACATAGTTACTATGTGCCAGGTACTGTTCTGAGCACTAGGGGTACAGAAGTGAACAAAACAATATCTCTGCCCACAGGTAGTGTAGTTCACCTACAAAGTACTGAGCATATGGCCAGTAGTATCAAAAATAAAGAAAACGGTGTCCACTCTATTTTCAGTAGAGGGGAACACAAAAGGAATACTTGATGCAACCCAGGGCGTTTAAAGAAAGTTTCCTAAAGACCTCAAATCTAGTATTGTGGGTTGAGTAAGATTTTAACAGGTGAAGAAATGTGGGAAGGGCATTTTATGCTATGGAAACATCATGGAGTTATGACAACATACGGGGTGTGGACATCTGCAAACACGTTGGCATTAATAGTTTGGCATAACATTGTCCAGGGAGAAGAAGGAGAAGAAACTAGAGAGACAGGGAGGAGTTGGCAGTAGAGGGCCTTACATGCTGAGCCATGGAGTTTGAATTTCATTCTTTAGATGATAATCATCAACGTGTCTTTTAATTGAAGGGAGGGAGGGAAAAAATTGTATTAGAACAGTTCAATAGAGAGTAGGTTAGTAGTATGTTACACTCACCAGTCATCTAGCTTCTGGGTTTCATCCTTACCCTATGAAATGCTAATAAATTAATTAGCCACTCTTTAGACCCCTTCAGCCTTTATACTTTTAGATGTCCTGTTTGAAATTGGGTGTAAATGAGGAGTTAAAGGTATAATGAGGGAAGAGGGATTAGAAAATATTAACAGAAGCAATAATAAAATTATCCCAAGGCTGCTGACAAGTTTTCCACCCTAACCTAGACTATATGTTCTAACTATAATTATTAGAATATATCTTGTGGACAAGGCTCTATGCAAGAGAGGAAGAATTAAGGAATATCTTCTCTTTGTTATAACACATGAGCCACATTTTAAAATAATCAGTAGGTTGTAGTTATGAATGGGAAGCTCAAGCATCTACTGTTAAGAACAGAGTTAAACACAGTCACACCCTAAAACTCAGAAATTTTAAGTTATAAATTATAATATTTTTAGAGAATAAATAATACCCAATTTATTTAGATGGAAAACACTTTCATTTTTTAACCCTCCAATACCAATTTGTTCTTTTTATTAGCGACTTCTCTAAACATATTATGCAAAGTAACAGCCTGGAATAAGTGGATTTGCTCCATTTGTACCTCTAATGCCAATCTGATATTAAAGCTGTATTGTAAAATAAAAGAAAATAATTGATAGGAGCCATTTGCCTTTATAAACAACTGTCCTTATGTCAGACTCTAAAAGAATTACAGAAATGGAGTCAAGATGTTTCTGGTTCTGTTTCTAGCTCTGCAAGAACACTAAAGCAGATGCAGTGGTGAAGGATTTGTATGTTGAAAATGCCCAGTTGTTGAAAGCTCTGGAAATGACTGAACAGCGACAAAAAACAGCCGAGAAGAAAAATTACCTCTTAGAAGAGAAGATTGCCAGCCTCAGTAACATAGTCAGGAATCTGACACCAGCACCATTGACTTCTACCCCTCCCCTGAGGTCATAGCAAAGCCAAAGGATACACTCATGTTTGTGCACTTTACTGAAATGGATGGAACATTTCAGTGGGTTCTCTCAACCTTTTATTCTTTTTTTTAATATAAGAAACCTTTCATGGCTTCAAGTTAAGCCTAACCTAAAACTGCCAGCAACAAAATTGGAGTTTCCATTCATTGTAATGAGTTTTTCAAAACAGACTTTAATGGGAGTTGCAAGCAAATATTCACATATTTCACTGTTTGAAGTGTTCTCAAGTCTTGAATTTTTAAATATTTTAGTAGCCACCAAGAAGGTAGATATTAACAGCAATTTAAGAACCTTAAAACCCCAGTTTTTAATGAGTTTTTAAAAATAATTATTAAATCCCAGATATTTTTAAGTTTGAGATCTAATTAATTTTGTTGTTTTGATCTTTATTTGAAGCCAAATATATGCCTTCTTAATATTTAAATATGGGAAAGTCATTCTGTTTCTAATAGTTTCATTCTTTGAATTAATTGGTAGACTTTCTGCTTGGTAACAGAAACTGGGCCCAATTACCACTGAGGTCAAAAAAGCCAGAGTCCATAGAGCTCTACCTTCTACCCCCTATGACAGTATTATCACTCTTACTGTATTATAGATGTAAAACTGTTTTACCCAACTGCACTGTTAACTAATGTTAAAACTTTACTTTCTTTAAACAGTCTTTTTTTCCCTTCTTGTAAGCTTCATTTAGGAGCTTGTCTCCCAAAAAAGAAAAAAAAAATGGATAAGGCCACATCCTTAAAGCATTTGAACTACAGGGAAGGCACTGGACAAATCACTTCGGAGAACAGCTACTTAGAAGAAAGATAAGCACACCATGTGGGTTTCAGTCTCTCCAAAGTCTTGGAATTCATGAGATTACATATGGGGTTTCCTCAAGAACTCAGGGAATAATACTTTAAACTGTCTTTCTGAAATAACATAGGGCCTCTTTAGGAATTTAAAATGTATAAAGCATGTGAACATATTTATTTGTCTTATATTAAGAGCCATAGTGGGATTTTTATTTCTATACTTTTAGTGAATACAACCTTCGGGGGGGGGGGGGGAGGCCTTGGTTTTAATTTATAGAATAGTTATTATTTGCTTATTTGTTTAAATAGTTCAATATTTCCACACTTCCTACTCCTCTACACCTCAAATCTGATAAGAATTTCTTACTGTGATAAGCATTGGCATACCATCTGAGGTAAAGAGGTGCCAAATAGGATTTCCCACTCAGCCTCAAGACCAGAACTTTGTAGAACAGTAAACATTGTAGACTGGATAGCTTTTTGCCCCCCAAGTAAAAGCTATGTTGTAGCCGACATCAGCCAGCAGTTGGTGGAAGACTTTATTAGCTGTAGAACACTAACAAAAGCTCATCACAATCACCTATTTGTTTTTGTGGGAGAGCAATTAGATAAGAAATATTCACTTAGATGTATCCCAGGAAGGCCAAACCCATTGATTTACAAGAGGTATAACAGCAAAAGCAGACACTGCTTTATGGGCAGGAAAAAAAGATGAAGCCTCAGAAGTCATATGTTAGAAACTCAATCACAACACAACAATTTGCTTCAAGAAACTTTAGAGTTCCTCCAGGCCTAACCACCTACTATTAGTCCCACCTGCCAACACAGGAGTCCTCACTACAAGAGTCCTGACAAGGCATGGGAGTTCCCTCTCATGAAGCAAACCTTTTCATTTTTAGACAGCTTTTATAAGAAAATCCTGATTTCCTCCTGGACAAATAATTTTAATCCTTCCCTATAATTATACCTCAAAGTATCTGATATCTGCCTTCCCTCATCTTTTTTTTCCAGGGCGAATATTACTAGTAAATGCAACTACTTTTACCGCATTGGATTTAACAGAGAATCTTTTTCACTTTTAAAACTGTGGTTAGGCCTAGGGCCCAGTGGTCGGCAAACTCATTAGTCAACAGAGCCAAATATCAACAGTACAACAATTGAAATTTCTTTGAGAGCCAAATTTTTTAAACTTAAACTTCTTCTAACGCCACTTCTTCAAAATAGACTCGCCCAGGCCGTGGTATTTTGTGGAAGAGCCACACTCAAGAGGCCAAAGAGCCGCATGTGGCTCGCGAGCCACAGTTTGCCGACCACTGGCCTAGGCTTAGGTCATAAATAAACTAAGTATCTGTGGTATGCTTATGTGATATGCTTCAAGTTACTCAAAGTTATTGCCGTCAGAAATGAACACCAAGCATATTTCTCAAATAGTTGACATAGCATGCGATCACCTGTTGTATTTTAATTTTTACATTATGAAAAGTGTAGGTTAATTTGTTTATTTCTTATAAATCTGTATTTATATGTATATAAAATGCTTTACAATGAATGTGAATGTGACTTTCTGGAAAGTTTTAGACTACATTTAGGATCCCTTTATCCAAAATCAAAATGCTGCTCCAATGGAAGTTTATTTAACCAACATCTAGGTGCTTAATTTCTTTCTTTACTGCACTTTTGAAATTGGGAAAAAAGAACAACATGAGAAATATATAGCTACCTTAATTGATACATTTGTGCAGCAGTTTATTTTTGTAAAGTAGATTAAAATTGGAATTTAACTGGCAATTTATAGTATAACTTATAGCTTTTTAAAAGACCCTTTAAGGAGATTAAACTCTTAAAATGTTTAGATTTTGCTTTTAAACTTTATAATAGCACTCTTTAAAATCGCAAGTTATATATTATTTTATAGACATTTATAGCTGCTTGTTTGTTAAAAGCACTTTTTCTTGACTTCCTAAGAACAGTTATTTAAATTAAGTTCTAGATGATGGGCTCTTCATTTCAAGGAAAGAGACTCAAGTTTGCCTTTGTGATAATATCACATTGCACTAAGAAGAGGGTAATAAAACCTGTGTTCTGTTTCACACTCTTCTGCTTTTTAGAAGCCTGAGCTCTTAAGCTCAAATTTGTGAAGGAAGAAAAGTAGAAGGGGAAGGAAGGGTAGCACCACCACAGTATTTTATTTATTTTTCTAAAATTCTTAATAAACTCAGATTTTAAAAACCGTTTTAAATGCAAATCCTCCCCAGAAGCATCAAATGCATTGCTTATATATTTCATCTTAAGCATATTTTACATAAATAGATCACCAAGTCATACGCTTTAAAGGTATTGGACACGCCATTACAGGTCTAGTATTTCAATAATGTACCAATACCCAGGGCATGTATTATTAATGAGGAACTTTTTTTTAAAGAATAAGACTTTATAGCAGATTTTAACATGTCGGGATGAATTTATTTTTTGTGATATCTTTCTTTCTGAGTGAAGGAAAAAGAAAGGTGTTGCTACTGTCAGCATTAAAGGTATTCCCATCAAGGGAAGGTTCAGTGCTTTGCAATAAATAGTATTAAGCAAGTCTGGTTTTGAACGGGTTACCTGGAATGACTATTGGAATGATATAATTATACAAGTAAACCAAAAACCAAGTCAAGGCCTAATAACCAAAGCATTCCATATTTAAAACTTATTCATTATATCATGTTTGGACCTATTTGAACATCTCAGCCTCATACAATTGTTTTGGTTTTATGGCATATGTATAGCTGTTTAATAATAAGTCCAAGTTAGTTTTTTGTTTCTCAGTTTTCCTGAGAGATAAGTTAAATTTATTCTTATGGGAAGACATCTCAGCATGATTTAAGGAACATTGGTTTTGTGAAGGAAACCTGAGTTCATCTAAAGCCATCTCTAGGATTCTTCTCAGATAATGGTTAATGTGTATATCAACCTTGTATATTTCATCTTAGCCATTCTATCTTAGAACATTCTTAATGTGAGCTAAAAAATGTAAATAAATAATTTTTAAACATGGCTTTTGTTTTTTATACACCCTGAACTTTTACAAACAGTTTCAGTGTACTTATCATTGGTATTTAGAGTGAAAACATGAAAATATTGCACTAAAAATTCTGCAAATGCAGAATCTGAGTCTCTTCTCCAGACCTAATAAACAGATTATGCATTTTATAAAGATCCCCAAATGATTCGTATGTGATTGAAGGCACTACTACTCCATTTCTGTCACAAAATTGATAACTCACACTGGTCAGTTTGGGTCTCTGTCCCTCTTTTGGTTCATAATTTCTAAAATCCTGACTTGCCCAGCTAGCATGGCTCAGTGGTTGAGCATCTACTTATGAACCAGGAGGTCATGGTTCAATTCCTGATTCAATGACTGGGTTTCAGGCTCAATCCCCAGTGACGGGCCATCCACGCAGTGATTCTCATCATTGATTTTTCTATCTCCCTCTCCCTCTCCCTTGCTCTCTCTGAAATCAATAATAAAAATTTTTAAAAAGAAGATCCGGAACTCATCTGTCACACCCACCCACTCTATAACTACATATGAAACAATTCCTTCTGAAAAAGACCTGAAAACTAATTGGAAGCTCCTTCACAGTAAATGGTAAAAGGGCCACTTCAAGATGAGTAGGAGAACCCTGTTTGGATAGCTCAGTTGGTTGGATCCAAAGCACCAGAGTTGTGGGTTTGATCCCCAGTCAGGGCACATAAAAGAATCAATGAATGCATAAATAAAATGGAAAAATGTTTTTCTTTCTCTAAAGTCAATCAAAAAAATTTTTTAAAGAACCTAAAAGCAGCCCTAGCCGGTTTTGCTCAGTGGATAGAGCGTCAGCTTGCGGACTGAAGGGTCCCAGGTTCAATTCTGGCCAAGGGCACATGCCCGGGTTGCGGGCTCAATCCCCAGGAGGCAGCCGATAAATGATTCTCATCATTGATGTTTCTATCTCTCTATCCCTCTCCCTTCCTCTCTGAAATCAATAAAGAAATATATTTAAAAGAAAAAAAAAAAAAGAACCTAAAAGTAGCAAAAGGAAAACATCTTGTTGGTACAAGGGAAGCCATAGAAGACAATGAGCAGATTTTTCAGAAGAAACTGCAGGCCAGGACTGGCACAATATATTCAAAGTGCTAGAAAAAAAAAAGCTTCCAACCAAGAATACTCTACCAGCAATGTTATCATTCAGAATTGAAAGATACTTTTCCAGACAAGCAAAAGCTAAAGGAATTCATTATCCCTAAACTAGCATTATGCCTGGCTAATGTAGCTCAGTGGTTGAGCATCAACACATGAACCAGGAGGTCAGCAGTTCAATTCCCAGACAGGGCACATGCCTGGTTACAGGCTCCATCCCCAGTAGAGGACATGCAGGAGGCAGCAGATAGATTTTTATCTCTCATCAGTGTTTCTATTCCTCACCCTCTCTCTAAAATCAATAAAAACATTTAAAAAGTAAAATGGCCTTACAAGAAATGTTAACTTCTTTAAGCTGAGAATAAAGGGCATTAGTAACAAGAAAACGTATGAGTATAAATCTCACTGGTAGAGGTAAATATATAGTAAAGGTGGTGGATTAATCATTTATCCTATATAATAAAAGCCTAATATGCAAATTGTCCCCTTGACCGGAGTTCCGCTGGGAGTTTGACCACTCAACCAGTCGCTATGATGTGCACTGACCACCTGGAGGCAGACGCTCCAACCGATAGGTTAGCTTGCTGTGGGTCCTGGTGGGCTGGACTGGAAAGTGAGATGTGAGGTGAGAGCCATCAGGAAGCTCCCAGGGTTTGGCCCAAGCCCCAGGCCAAAGGCTGTTCGGGGCCGGGCAGGGCTGTGCAGAGCAGGTGAGGCAGTGTGGGCAAGCTGTGCAGGCCCTGCAGTGGTGCAGAGCTATGTAGGGTGAGCCCAGGCAGGGCTTTGGAGGAGAGCTGGGTGACAGGTCACAGGGAGGAGAAGGGAGGGATGTGGAGCCAGGCTCCTCGGCTGCCCTGACCCAGCAGCTTTTCTAGGCCCCTGTCAACCTCCACACCTCACTGCCTCCCACTTCCTTTCAAGTTTTAGACTCAGTTTCTCTGCCTCAGCCCCGCCCCTCTCTCTGCTGCATCCCGGGAGCCCAATGCTGCCCCTTGGCCTCAAGCAGGCACACCTGGCCCATCCCCTAGTAATGGTGCTACCCACTCACCTGGAGTAGTTAGTAAAACTTAAATAAAAAGAAGCAGCTCTGAAGATTATAAATTGTGCACTGAGAACGCTACAGGCCTTGGGTCACTTCCCGTGCACGGATTTTGTGCACTGGGCCTCTAGTCAATAATAAAACATATCCTCAGGTAAGGATAAAAACACACACACACAACAACAACACAACAACCCCAATTCCAAATTCTTAAAGAATCTGATTGACCAGGCAGGGTATTTCTATGATCCAATCAACTATGGCCAGCAAAGGTCAGTGTCTTGGTGTAAAAGCTGCAGAGGCCACCACCTGAGAGAATACTCACAGATAAGGAATAAGCAGTAAATGAGGGATATTTGGGCTAACGGTGTGTTGGCAGTGGATACAAATGGCTTGGAAGTAAGATTCCAAGGACAGATTTTCCTGTTTATGAATACTTTTATGGAATGTCCTGCCCATTCTAAGATAAGCACCATTTTTATTCTCCCCCCCACCCCACCTCAGATAAAGTTTATTTACATTGGGACTCTCAAACACTTGCTTATCCATATCCTATTCTTTATTTTTAGAAATCCTCTTGAATAGTGACTCTTTACTGTCTAATGAATATTTATTTTAGATCATGACCCAGCAAATTCATGATTCAACTTTCTTCTTTTGTTCTTAAAAAAGCAACTTCTGTTGTTGTTTTCATGCTCTACTCAAATTCCTTGAAGTGGAAAGCCTTGATGAATTACATAAAGGTTTTACCCCTTAGGATATATACTAGTATAAAGTCTGAGGCAACTTAAGCCATTTCTGAGTAGAGTAATTCACAGCTAAATAATGGTAATGAAGTTTGTGTATAGTTCCCTATCCTGTCACTTTTTTCTTTCTTTTTAAAAACTTTTTTATTGAATTTATTGGGGTGACATTGGTTAATAAAATTATATAGGTTTTAGGTGTACAATTCTATAATACATCATCTGATATTGTATTGTATGCTCACCACCCAACATCAATTCTCCTTCCCCTTCCATCACCATTTATCCCTCCTTTACCCTATTCCAGTGGTCAGCAAACTCATTAGTCAACAGAGCCAAATATCAACAGTACAACAATTGAAATTTCTTTTGAGAGCCAAATTTTTTTAAATTAAACTTCTTCTAACGCCACTTCTTCAAAATAGACTCACCCAGGCCGTGGTATTTTGTGGAAGAGCCACACTCAAGGGGCCAAAGAGCCACATGTGGCTCACAAGCTGCGGTTTGCCAACCACTGCCCTATTCTACCTCCCCCCACCCTTCTTTCCCTCTGATAATCACAGCAAGAACCTTAAAGGAAATTTTTTTCATAGATAGAAAATGATACCAATTAGCACAGAAATCTGGATCTAAAAAAAAAAAAATGAAGGGCACTGGAAATGCTAACTATATGGGCAAATGTAGTTTTTTTTCTCTAGCTGCTATAACAAATTACCACAAATTTTGTGGCTTTAACAATACAAATTTATCTCACAGTTCTGTAAGTCAGAAGTCCAGCACAGGTCTCATTGGGCTACAATCAAGATATAGGTAAGGTTGCATTCCTCTCTGGAATCTCTAGGAGAGCATCCATTTCTTTGTTTTCCAGCCTCTAAGATTATGGCCCTCTTCTTCCAATTTTGAAGCAAGCAATGTCTAACCCTTTTTTCATAGTCACATCTTAACTTTGATTACAGCTGGGAAAAGCTGTCTTCTTTTAAAGACTCATGTGATTAAACTGGACCCACCTGAACAATCCAGGCTACTGTCCCCATCTGAATACCTTTAACCCAATCATGTCTGCAGAGTTCCTTTTGTTATGGAAAGTAACATATCACAAATTCTGCGGGTTAAGACATGGACATCTTTGAGGGACTATTAGTCTGTCTACCACAGATATAAAAGACTTGAACACTATCAACAAACTTGAATTGACATTATAGAACTTCACACTCAAAAGCAGTAGAATATACTTTCTTTTCAAATGTGCATAGAACATTTACCAAAATAGACCTTGTTCTGGGCCATGAAAGGAGTCTGAATACAGTCAAAATGATTCAAATAATATAAAACACATTCTCTTTTAAAGGACTTTTACCATGTATCATGAACTCTTAAAATGCAACAATAAATAAATCAATAAAATTTGGCAAAGATTTGAACAAGTACCAAATAAGATATAAGAATTATAAATAAGCACATGAAAAGAATTTTCAATATCATTAGTTGTTAGGAAAAGGCTCATTAAAACCACAATAACTACATAACTATTAGAATGGTTGAAAGAAATAACCGAACAAGACAAGTGTGGTGAGAATGGTGAGACTATAAAAAGGTACAACTACTTTGAAGAACAGTTAGGCACATTCTTAAAAAGTTAAAAACATACTTACCACATTACTCAGTCATTGCTTTCCTATGTATTTAACCAAGAGAAATGAAAGCACATGTTCATACAAAGGCATGTACATGAATGTTTATAGCAGCTTTATTAATAACTAGAGGCCAGGTGCATGAAATTCATGCATGGGGGGGTCCCTCAGTCCTGCCTACACCCTCTCCAATCCAGGACCCCTCGGGGGATGTCTGACTGCTGGTTTAGGCCCTATCCCTGCAGGCCTAACCACCTCTGCCTGCTGGCCTGATCACCCCTAACTGCTCCCCCCTGCCAGCCTGATTGCCCCCTAACTGCTCCCCTCTGCCAGCCTAATCGCCCCCTAACTGCTCCCCCCCTGCCTGCCTGATCACCCCCTAACTGCTCCCCCTGCTGGCCTGATCGCCCCTAACCGCCTCAGCCCCTGCCACTGTGGCTTTGTCCGGAAGGACATCTGGAAGATGTCTGGTTTAATTAGCATACTACCCTTTTATTAGTATAGATGACCAAAAACCGAAAACAATCCAAATGTCTATCAATAGATGAATGGATAAACAAATTGTGGCATGTCCACACAATGAATTACTATTCCAATAAAAAGAAATAAGTTACTGTACATACAACAGCATGGATGAATCTCAAAATAATTAGTGTGAGTAAAAGAAACAAGAAAAAAAGAGTAACCACTGTATAATTTCATTTACATAAATTTCAAGCACCTGAAAACTAATCTATAGTGACAGAAAACAGACAAAACAGGAGGTTGTGGGAAGGAGAAGAAAGGAGGATAGAAAAGAGGACAAGGAATCTTTTGGAGGTGATGGCTAGGTTAATTATCTTGGTCATGGTGATGGTTTCTCAGGTTTTATACATACCAAAAACTTATCATGTTGCATGCTTTAAACATGAGCATTTTACTGTATGTCAATTATACCTCAACAAAGCCATTACAAAGAAAAATGAAAGGGTAACCTGATAGAAACTTGCATTAGAACACAGGTAGAAAAGAATGAGGGAGAATGAGTTAATCATTATCAGTGTTCAGGTATCTGCATATTAATCCGTACAGTATGATATTTCTATTTCTTATCATTTTCCCCAATTCTCTCATTTTAGTCACAAAATAACATAGTGACTTGCCCTTTTAGCATGAGATATAAGGAGTTCCTGATTTCTTTACACCTACTATTTGATGCTTTTCTTGTTTTTATTCAAAACACATTGATACTCCACCTAACTTAGAGGCTTCAAAGTGGAACTTATGCATTTCTTTTTTAAAAAATCATGTAAAATATTTTTTCTGTGCCTTCTTACTTTACTAAATTTCATCAACATTACTAATATATACTTTTGTGGCTCTATCAGGCTCAGGGTATTTGTGGGAGATGAAAAGAGAGGAAGAGGACATGTTCTATACTCTAGAAAAGTTTACAGACTACTTATACAAAAAAGAACATAAAGTAGAGATTAAAGAGAGGTGCATACACTGCTGATGGGAAATTTAGTAATCAAAACCTTGAAACAATTTGCATTAGCTTCCTGCTATAACAAATTAAAACAACACAAATTCATTACTTACCTTTCCAGAGCTTAAAAGTTCACAGTCTCACTGGGCTAAATTCCAAGTGTCCACATGACTGGTTACTTCTGGAGACTTTGAGGGGAGAATTTCCTTGACTTTTTCAGGTCCTAGAGGCTACCTGTGTTCCTTAACTCATGGCTTCTTTCTCACATCACTCCTACTTCTATCATCACATTGCCTATTTCTACTCTTATAAGGACCCTTGTGATTACATTGGGTCCACCTGGAAAACACAAATCATTTCCCCATCTTGAGATTCTTAAGTTAATCACATCTGCAAACTTCCTTTTACCATCTCTCTATATAAAAGCCTAATATGCAAATTGTCCCCACAGGAGTTTGACCTGGAGACCAATCGCTCGCTATGATGTGCGCTGAACACCAGCAGGTGGTGTGGAACGAAGGAAGGCCCCGGCCAGCAGCCGGCCAGCAGCCAGAAAGAAGGCCCCAGCCGGCATCCAGTAGGCCCCGATCATCCCTGATTGCCGGCCAGGCTTAGGGACCCTACCAGTGCATGAATTTCGTGCACCGGGCCTCTAGTCTATATATATAAAAGCCAAGCAACCAGAATGACAGAATGACCAGAACGACCAGTCACTATGACATGCACTGCGGTTGGCCAATCAGCCCGATGGGGGTGGGACCAGCCAGCCCCAGATCAGCCCTGATCAGGGTGGGCTAGCCGGACCCCAACTATACACAAATTCATGCACCAGGCCTCTAGTGTTAACATATCTATAGGTTCTGGGAACTAGGAGGTGAACATCTTTGGAGTGCTATTATCTAGCCTACCAACTCTTTGACCCAAAGATTCTTCTAAGCTTTTAATCTAAAGCAAACATGAGCAGGGATTCAACTATAACAATATTCACCAGAGGAACCAATCACTGACTTGATCCCGGGAGAAGGAATTTCTTTACATCCAAAACAAAAGCTTTATTCTAGCCATGCATCACATTACACTCAGTAATGTCAGTAGTTCAAATATTAGTTATTAATATTACCATTAGAATTCAACAAAGTTTGGGACTTAGATGGGAGCAGTTTTTACATGAGAGAAATGGAAACAGGTAAGTAAAATAGGCTGAAATTCATTTTTTTCTCCTACATTTTCAGTTATTGTCATTCCAAATCAGAAATATCATCAAAATTGTCACTGGAAATATCAATGATACTATAATTTAAAATGGGTGCAAAATTTATCAGGATGATCACTAGGTAAGGTATGTAATGTCTAATCACTGTGGTGTACACCTGAAACTAATATGATAATGTCAACTGTAATTGAAAAAAAATTTTAAATGATTTAAAATTTAAAAATAATCGCTTCTCGGCCTTTTGGCTAAGATCAAGTGTAAAATTTAAAAATAAATTTGAAAAAAAAATTATCTCAATTGCAAGATATAATCAATTCAATTATTTAAATAAATTATGTATGATAATTGGGCCCTGGCATGCAAGTGTATAATTACTCTAAATTTGGAGGAGACTATTACGGAAATTCTGAACATTAATTTGTTTAGAGGCCTAATAGCAATGTGAGTTTAACAGTGAAGCACATCAGGAAAAAATACAATATTTGAATGCTACTACTGAGTGATTTGGAATAGAAGTTTCAAACAGAACTTCTCCATAGAAGTTCTAGGAATTCATAAGCCTCTCATGAATAATAAGGGGAAAAATCTGTTACTTGTATGCCTTTTATTCATACTATCCTTTCCTTTTCCTTATCTACTGATTTCTTGGACATTCCCTTCATCCTTTTTCAATGGCTCATGGATTTTTTTGTTTGTTTGTTACTGTATTACATGTCTTCTGACATGCTGCCTTCACATTACTTAACTTACTCAATTGCATCACTTCCACCTGTATTCCAACTACTGGCTAATGTGGTCACACCTGGTAATTTATCATTTAAAACTCTTGGAATTCCTTTCTGACCACAACTTCCTGTTCATGCCCTTCCATGTCCTCACTCCACTGAATCTGTTCTTTGTCTACATTGTTATTCCTAGTTTTTTAGTCCTGATCAGCATGAGATAAACAGCATTACCAGACAAACACAAAGGATCTTGATATTTAATGACCTGCTCAGACCTGCTTTGACTAAAAGCATGATTTGGGTTAAGTTTTAAAGATATTAAACTCTTTAAAGTAAAAAAAAAAATTAAAGATGTATTTGACAGGAGAAAACACAAGGCAAAGTCTGATTCCTTTAAAATCTTAATTTCCACAATTGTTTAGGCTTTTCTATATTAAAATGTATTTAATGCTTACCACCAGTCCATTTTCAACTGCTCCTCCAATCCCGATTTTTAAATTTTGACTTTCTGGTTTGTTGGATTTCATTCTCAAGCAAGTCTTTTCAGAGGGCCCACAAGTTTTTCATGTTACTGCCTTTCATTTTTCCTTGCATCTTCAACATTTTTCACCTTCTTAATTTGTTTCAAATTGTACAGATTTCTTAAATTCCATCTTTCCCTAGGTACTTCCTTCTAGAGTCCACTTAAATCCTATTCCAATCTGGACTGATTGAGTTCCAGATGTACAGTTGTGGTACTGAAACTTAAATTTATTATTTTCTTTAGATTCACTATTTCTTTAATCCCTATTTTCCTTCTTTTGTTTTGTTTGTTCTTTGAATGTAGAAGAGTTTATTTTGTTAGAACTTATCACCAGAGGATATTTTTTCCATTGATTTTTAGAGAATGGAAGGAAGGGGGAGAGACAAAGAGAAACGTCGATGTGAGAGAGACACACTGACTGGTCATCCCCTGCATGCACTCTGACCAGGGGCCAGGGATCTATCCTGCAATGGAGGAATCGAACCCATAACCCTTCAGTCCGAGTGCCATTGAGCAAAACTGGCTAGAGCAGAATTTATATTCTGACAATTTACTAGGATAGGATATATGGAGAGTATATTTTGAGTTCCTTTATGTCCAAAAATGTCTTTATTCTCCCTTTTCTTTTGATTGATATTTTGGATGGGTATGGAATGGCCATCCAAAATAAAACAATTTTAAAATAAAACAATTTGAAGGCATTGTTCCATCTATATAATAAAAGCCTAGGCGACCATTATGGCGGAACGACCAGAATGACCAGTTGTTATGATGCATACTAACCACCAGGGGGCAGATGCTCAATGCAGGAGCTGCCCCTGGTGGTCAGTGCACTCCCACAGGAGGGGCGCCGCTCAGCCAGAAGCCGGGCTCACTGTTGGCAAGTGCAGTGGTGGTGGCAGGAGCCTCTCCCACCTCCGCAGCAGCACTAAGGAACAGCAAGCAGGCAGGCAGTAAGGAGCAAGGGGTCCTGGACTACGAGGGATGTCCGACTGCTGGCTTAGGCCCGATCCCTGGGAGCGGGCCTAAGCCGGCAGGCGGACATCCATTGAGGGCTCCTGGACTGTGAGAGGGTATAGGCCAGGCTTAGGGACCCTCCCTCTCTACCCCCCAAGTGCACAAATGTCATACACCGGGCCTCTAGTTGTTTTATAAGAGTCCTTGTTGATGATGAAAACACTGATGCTAGTCTGATTCTCATTCCTTTAAAATTGGCCTTTGCCTTCAGTTAAAGGGAAGCTTTTAGGACCTTCCGTTTATCTTTGATGTTCTGAAATTTCACAATGTCATATTGAGACATGAGTCTTTTTTCATTATTTTTGAGGGGCACTTGAGATATTCTTTCAATACAGAAATTCCTTCATCTTTGAAAAAAAAAATTTTGTATTAACCTTTTGCACTCAGATGTCGAGTGTGACTCAACACAGTTAGCATTAGAATAAAGGAATCAAGAAAAAAGCAAGCGAGTGCAAAGGGTTAATTTTTTATGATGTCCTCTCCATTTTCTCTATTATCTCTTTCTGGAACTCATGTTTTCAGCATATGGGACTTATACAGAGACTATTTCTTATTTTTCCTTATATTTCCTGTTTCTGTCTTCTGTTTCCTGGGAGATTTGCTCTTGTTTACCTTCCTTTCTTCTGAATATTTTATTTAGCAACCCCTATCTTTAAATTCTAGGAGCTATTTATTGCTCTTTGATTCTTTTTCAAGGCATCCTTTTGTTGATTTATGGGTGCAATATTTTCACACAAATATCTCTTTTAGTGGGAATATGTGTTGTTACTTAAAGTATTCCTCTAGAGGGAAAAAATTTTAGAGAAAAAAAATAAAAAAATAATAATAATAAAATAAAAAAAGTGAAGTGTCTAAAAAATAAAATATAAAGTATTCCTCTAGAGAAACCAAGATGGCGGCATAAGGTATACACCTGTACGTGCTGCCTCTTACAACCACACCAAAACTACAACTAAAAGACAAAACGTCTATCATCCAGAACCACGGGAAATCTGGCTGAGTAGAAGTTCTACAACTAGAAGGAAAGAGAAAAGAGCATTGAGAACGGGTAGGACGTGCACAGGTGTGGAAAAGCAGAGGTACGGAGGTGCGCGAATCAGGCTGGTGACTGGGTGCACTGTTTTTTTCAATCCGAAGGGAGACACAAGCTCCCAACTGCTCTGAACTCCAGTTTCCAGCGAGACTCTGGTGACCCAGTGTCCTACGGGGAGAAGAGGGACTATCTGCCATTGGGTCGGAAAGTGAGGGTGGCTCTCTTGCAGAGGTGCTCACAGGAATCATTGTTTACTGTGCTGGGGCGCGGGACGCGTGGACATGAAAACGCGGAAACGCAGAGAGGGCTGACTGGCAGCCATCGCTGTTTGCCACGTCCTAGCCTAGTGACTCCCTGAGACCCTGCCTGCCCAATTTACAAACCCACCCAAACTGTGCACAGCAGCTTTTGCATATGAATGGCCTGCCCTTTCGCAGCTTAACCTAACAAACTGCAGCTGGGTCAGCTCCAAAACTCCCAAACCCCAAGCAAAGAGGAGAAATCTGCAGATCTTGCTGTAGCTCCTGCTGGGTGGCCTCAGACAGTAGCTGACCTGCACCCCATTGGAGATCCAGGAGCCAGTGTACCTAGTGGTCAGTGTGAGACGACACCAGATTTCAACTGCTCACATCCATAAGTGACACACTCAAGAGGCAGACTCAGTGAGCACCAAAGCCCCACTGAAGTAAGTCCTGCCCCATAAGGGTGTCTCGAGCAAAGCAGTTCTTCCATTATAGACACAGCGGGTCCTCACAGCCAATTGGCCTGGAGGTCAATTCCTCCCAGTGTACCAACAGCAATCAAGGCTTAACTACAACAAGACTGTGCACTCAGCCCACAAAGGGGTGCACCAAGAGTGTCCACCTCAGGTGATTGAGGAGGCTGAACCACTGGGCCCTATAGGTCACCTACCACACAAAGCCACTCCATTAACACAGGAAAGCAGCCAAAATGCAGAGACAAAGAATCATGTCAAGAATGAAAGAAATGGCCGAAACCGGTTTGGCTCAGTGGATAGAGCGTCAGCCTGCAGACTGAAAGGTCCCAGGTTCGATTCCGGTCAGGGGCACGTACCTTGGTTGCGGGCACATCCCCAGTAGGGGGTGTGCAGGAGGCAGCTGATCGATGTTTCTCTCTCATCAATGTTTCTAACTCTCTATCTCTCTCCCTTCCTCTCTGTAAAAAATCAATAAAATATAAAAAAAAAATGAAAGAAATGGAGGAAAGCAAACTACTGGATATAGAGTTCAAAATCAGTTATAAGGTTACTCAAGAATCTTCTAGAAACCTCCGAGGAACTTAGTGAGACCTTAAAGGATCTTAATGAGAATGCCAAAAAAATGGAAAAGGACCAGTCAGAAATTAAGCATACACTGTCTGAAATAAAGAATAATATACAGAAATTCAACAGTAGACCAAAGGACCCTAAGAATAAAACCAAATATTTGAAATATGAGGAAGCAAAAAACACCCAACCAGAAAAACAAAAAGAAAAAAGAATCCAAAAATATGAAGATAATATAAGGAGCCTCTGGGACAACTTCAAGCGTACCAACATCAGAATTATGGGGGTGCCAGAAAAAGAGAGAGCAAAATATTGAAAACCTATTAGAAGAAATAATGACAGAAAACTTTCCCTACCTGGTGAAAGAAATAGACTTACAAGTCCAGGAAGCGCAGAGAACCCCAAACAAGAGGAATCCAAAGAGGACCACACCAAGATACATCATAATTAAAATGCCAAGGGCAAAAGACAAAGAGAGAATCTTGAAAGCAGCAAGAGAGAATCAGTTAGTTACCTACAAGGGAATACCCATACGACTGTCAGCTGATTTCTCAACAGAAACTATGCAGGCCAGAAGGGAGTGGCAAGAAATATTCAAAGTAATGAACAGCAAGAACCTACAACCAAGATTACTCTACCCAGCAAAGCTATCATTTAGAATTGAAGGTTAGATAAAGAGCTTCACAGACAAGAAAAAGCTAAAGGAGTTCATCACCACCATGCCAGGATTATATGAAATGCTGAAGGGTATTCTTTAAGAAGAGGAAGAAGAAGAAAAAGGTAAAGATAAAAATTATGAACAACAAAGTGACAACAAATACATATCTATCAACAAGTGAATCTAAAAATCAAGTGAATAAAAAATCTGATGAACAGAATAAACTGGTGAATATAATAGAATCAGGGGCATAGAAAGGGAGTGGATTGACAATTCTCAGGGGGAAGGGGGAGTGAGGGGAGCGGGAAGAGATTGGACAAAAATCTTACACCTATGGATGAGGACAGTGGTGGGGGGTAAGGGTATGCGGTGGGGGGGAAATCGGGTGGAGGGGAGCTATGGGGGGAAAAAAGAGGAATATCTGTAATAATCTGAACAATAAAGATTTATTTAAAAAAAAAAAAGAATATGTGCTCTCTTGCCCTAACTGGTTTGGCTCAGTGGATAGAGCGTCGGCCTGCAGACTGAAGGGTCCCAGGTTCGATTCTGGTCAAGGGCATGTACCTTGGTTGCAGGCACATCCCCAGAGGGAGGTGTGCAGGAGGCAGCTGACTGATGTTTCTCTCTCATCTATGTTTCTAACTCTCTATCCCTCTCCCTTCCTCTCTGTAAAAAATCAATAAAATATATTTTAAAAATAATAATAAAGTATTCCTCTATCTCCTGAATTATTTCTTTTCTTTGAGTCTATTTTTTGTTTAACTGTTGTCTCTCATGTTGCAATTTTTCCTAAAATCTCCAGTGATCCTTGGTTACACATTTATATTTAACTAGAGGCCCAGTGCATGATTGAATCATGCACGTGTAGGGTCCCATACACGCTTTCGCTTTTCGCGGTGGAGCTGGGTGCCTGTCCGCTGGTGCTGGAGCAGACAGGCACCCAGCTCCCCCGCTTTTGATGGTCTGCGGCCGCTGAGGGGGGCTACCCTGCTGTTGAGAGGCGCAGGGGGGCCCCTGCGCCTCTCAACAGCAGGGTAGCCCCCCTCAGTGGAAGCAGATCCGTGCCTCTCAATGGCCCCAGCCACGCTCCGACCCCGCCGCGCCGCGCTCCGCCGCGCTCCGCCCCAGCCACGCCGCGCTCCGCCCCCGCCCCGCCGCGCTCCGCCCCAGCCACGCTCCGCCCCCGCCGCGCCGCGCTCCGCCGGCTCCGCCGCGCTCCACCGCGCTCCGCCGGCCCCGCCGGCCCCGCCGCGCTCCGCTCCGCCCCGCCGCGCTCCGCCCCCGCCACGCTCCGCCCCCGCCGCGCCGCGCTCCGCCGGCCCCGCCGCGCTCCGCCCCCGCCGCGCCGCGCTCCGCCCCCACCGCGCCGCACTCCGCCCCGCCGCGCTCCGCCCCCGCCGCGCCGCGCTCCGCCCCGCCCCGCCGCACTCCGCCCCCGCCACGCTCCGCCCCCGCCGCGCCGCGCTCCGCCCCCGCTGCGCCGCGCCCCGCCCCCGCCGCCATCTTTGTTGGGTAATTTGCATACTCACCCTATTGGCTGGTGGGCGTGGCTTTGGCTGGTGGGCGTGGCTTGGGTGTAGCGAAGGTGCGGTCAATTTGCATATTACTGTTTTATAAGGTAAGATAATAATACATTTAAAAAAAAATACCATAACACTTGGCCTCCCTGGCTGCATGAAGATCAAACTCTATTATGAATAACACAGTAATTATCTGGAACAGGAAGTTCATGACCAACAGACTACTTCAGTGGAAACAAATGGTCATTGATGTCCTTCACCTTGGGAAGGCAACAGTTCCCAAGATAGAATTTTGGGGAAAACTAGTCAACATTTATAAGACTATACCAGATATTATCTTTGTGTTTGGATTCTGAGCCCATTTTGGTGGTGACAAGACCACTGGTTTTGGCATGATTTATTTTCCTTGGATTACACAAAGAAAAATGAACCCAAACACAGACTTGCAAGATATGGCGTGTATGAGAAGACCTCAAGAAAACAGAAAGGAATGCAAGAACAGAATAGAATGAAGAAAGTCAGGAGAACTGCAAAGGCCAATGTTGGTGCTGGCTAAAAGTGAGCTGGAGATTGGATAACAGAAGGAATATTCTTCAGTGACTTTACCTGTGGTGATTGTGCAGATTTTTTATGAGATTAAACTTTACTAGAGGCCCGGTACACGAAATTCATACACGGGGGGGGGGGGGGCGCCCTCAGCCCAGCCTACACCCTCTCCAATCCGGGACCCCTGGGATCGGGCCTAAACCGGCAGTTGGACATCCCTCTTACACAATCCTGGACTGCTGACTCCTAATCACTCACCTGCCTGCCTGCCTGGTTGCTCCTAACTGCCCATCCCCCTGCCGGCCTGATCACCCCTCACTGCCTCTATGTGCCGGCCTGATCGCCCCTTACTGTCCCCCCTGCCGGCCTGGTCACATCCAACTGCCCCCCCACCAGCCTAGTTGCCCCTCACTGCCCCCCCACCAGCCTAATTGCACCCTCCTGCCAGCCTGGTCACCCCTAATTGCCCCCCTCGCTGGCCTGGTCATCCCTTACTGCCCCCCTGCCAGCCTGGTCACCCCTCACGGGCCCCTTGCCAGCCTGGTAGCAGGCAGCCATCTTTGTGAGGGCATGACAGTCAATTTGCATATTACCTCTTTATTATATAGGATAAGTACTTAAAAAAATAACAAACAAACACTTACGAGTCTGTGTGAAGGATCAGGGCCCATTGCCTGGCAGTCTTCCCCATGAGATGAGTTGGCTCTTTTGTTGCAGCATCTACAAATGTTAGAATCCAAGATCTTTGTTGTAGGGCCATTTGATTTCTCAAGAAAAGAACCCAAATATCTCCTTTCTGTGGGATAGTATCTAGCTGCCTGATATTCTGGGGGCAGAGGGAGAAGAATGAAGTTTTGACTTTTAATTAATGTCTATTTTCAACTCCACATTTCTTTCCTACCTTCTTTAATTAAACCAGATACTTTTGAGCCCCAAGCCTCTCCCAGGTCTTTGACTGTATGTATGTTTACATGTATTTTAGTTGCAGCTACCTCTGTCCTGTTTTATCTGTTCTCTTCACTTCCTTTCCACCTCACCTCAATCCCATCACTCTAGTTGAAATTCATTAATGTCATGTTCACTGATGGCCCATATTTTGTTTCCATAATATTTATGGGCTTATTCTCCTTTTATTCTTTCTTTGTCAATTAAGTGGTGTTCTAGAAGGGAAGAGAAGATATTTTTATATGGCCATTCTCCATACATAACAGGATATTTCCTCCCTCCCACCTCCCCCCACCCCCGCCCTTAATCCTTTGTATTTTGGTCTAACCGCAAGAATTCCATTGAAACTGCTCTCTTGAAAACATTTCAAACAAATGTATTTTTCATTTCCTCCTTCCCCAGAAATCATGTTTATTGTCCCAGAGAAAAGGGTCACTAGAGCCTTCAAGAAAGCAGTCCACAAGATAGAGAAGAGATGATGCAGAGTAAGTTCCTAGAAGTCATGACCTGGAAATAGAGTATTTTGATAGGGAGAATAAATACTGAACTGAGAGAGTAGGTCCCAATTTCCATTTGGGACTGTTGAAGATCATCTTTGCAGGTGTCCTCTGTGTCAGCATGGAGTGTCCACAGCAAGAGAGAAATAATGGCATCACCTATTGGCAGATGAAGTAGACATGGTGCTTCTGAGGATCCCTTGGCTCCCATGTGTTGTAGAAAGGAATGCAGATGTTTCCACATTAGATAAACATCAATAGATACTCCATAATGAGGGCCTTCAGTAAATTTTTACTGAGGTCTCAAAAAAAAGATCTTACTATTAGCCAAGTGAAAACTGGTAATTGCGAAGAGAAATTAAATATAAAGTTGAAAATGGCTGAAGGTAGGGCCTAATTTTGAAAGAAATAAGACAGTTTCTAGGGCTAGAGAGGCAACGATACAGAAAGGCCCATATGGACAGCCAATTGAAGTCAAAGGATAGCATTGCAAAGAATAAAAGATTAATTTTGGTTGGCTGTCAACGTTTCAGAGGACCTCTAAATCCAGGTAATAACAATATATAGGAATAAGTGCTAAGCTTAGGGACACCAAATTTTTCAGCTTGATTTCTTTTGATCAGACTTGTGGTACTAATTCTCTATATTAGTTGGGGGACAATTTAGTTGCTAATATTCAGCATTTATATTTTCAAAGCTGTGTACACACCACAAATCCCTATCCTTCATAGAAAATAGCTAAAGCTTCTGCCTAAAAGTATACTCAGGAATGTATCCTCCCAGATTTTAAAAGCAAAACTTTGGAGGCTTGAAAACCCCTAGATTCTAGCATAATGATTGTTTCCTTCTGAGACAGATTAAGTTTATCTTGTTACGAGACCAAAAATAGTGGGTTGGAGAGTAGAAGTTCCTCTCCTTGTTAATTATTTATTTATTTAATTTAATTTATTTTAAGAAGCTCCATATGGAGGGCTTATTTCCATTTGGTTCTTTCTTGGACAACCCTTTATTAGCTAATTCACCCTTTAAAATTTTACATGATTCTAGCATGAGAAAGTAAAAATAGCATAAGAAACTTGTCTATCTTTGAAAGAAGCAATCACGTATGAAATTTTATTTTATGGTAATGATAATATGCTAGCTAACAGTTCCTTTAGTGGCTTTTTTTAAATCCTTACCCAAGGATATATTTTTATTGATTTTGAGAGAAAGAGAGAGAGAGAGAAAAAAAGAGAGATCATTCAGTTGCCCCCTGCAACCTTTTAGTATATGGATGATGCTCCAACCAACTAAGCTACCCGACCTGGGCAGCAACTTTTATTTATTTATTTATTTATTATACTTAAACAAAAATTGATTTCAGAAAGGAAGAGAGAGGGAGAGCTAGAAACATCAATAATGAGAATCATTGATCAGCTGCCTCCTGCACACCCCCTAATGGGGATTCAGCAGGTAATCTTGGCATGTACCCTGACCAGGAATTGAATCATGACCTCCTGCTTCATAGGTCGACACTCAACAACTGAGAACACTAGCCTGGCCAGGGCAGCAGCTTTTAAATAAAAATATAACAATAAAGATAAATATTTTTAAAGAAGGAAATCACCTATATGCCTATTGTCCTACTTGAGTAACTGTTTTTTATTTTTGTGTTTTTTCTTTTGCCTGTGTGGCACAAAACTGTAGAGCTGGAAAACACTCTGGAATTCAACCAGTCCAATTTCTTCATTTTCATACGAGGAAACTAAAACCCAGAGAGTTATGAGGTTAGCCCAGAATAATACCTTACTGCCTCCTTTAAAAGAAATTTTAATGTTAAATTTTAAAAAATCATTGTTGATAAGATCGTATATTTTCTCCATAGAGAATGCAACTGCAAGGGGAAAATCATCTCTATTATGTAATACTAGAGGCCTGGTGCATGAAATCGTGCACAGGTAGGGTCCCTAGGCCTGGCCTATGATCAGGGCTGATCTTCCCTGGCTGCTGGCAGCTGGCCCCGCCCCCCACCGCAGCTACTGCCAGTCACCCTCCGTGTGTGGGGTGACTGGTGGGGTAATCAGGGCCCTGGCGCCACCTGCAGCTGCTGCCACCCACCTCTGGTTCCTCATTCTCCATCAGGCATTGGAGCCTGCCAGCCGGGGGGGAGAGACCCAAGAAGTTGGCCAGCAGACCCTGATCGGGCGATCAGGGCCTGCGGGCTGGGGAAAGCTCCTGCATTGAGCATCTGCCCCCTGGTGATCAGTGTGTGTCATAGCTGACTGGTCATTTCACTGTCTGGTCAATTTGCATATTACACTTTTATATATACTAGAGACCTGGTGCACAAAATTCATGCACTTGGGGGGCCCCTCAGCCCGGCCTGCACCCTCTCACACTCTGGAACCCCTCCGGGTATGTCCAATTGCTGTTGAGGTGGGAGAGGCTCCCACCACTGCCGCTGCACTGGCCAGCTGTGAGCCCAGCTTCTGGCTGAGTGGCTCTCCCTCTGTGGGAGTGCACTGACCACCAGGGGGCAGCTCTTGCATTGAGTGTCTGCCCCCTGGTGGTCAGTGCACATCATAACAACTGGTCATTCCGCCATTTGGTTGATTTGCATATTAGCCTTTTATTATACAGGATATACACACACACACACACACACACACACACACACACACACACACACATATATATATAGTATTAGCCTTCTCAAGAGCAATGTCTGAAGAATTATAGCTGCAAAATCTGGATTCCTAAAAACTCTAAGAAGTCCAGGAATTTCTAGAAAACAGATGTGAATGCAAAGCATCTATATTTAAGGATTGGATTCAAAGTTCACATACTGATATGCATTGCTATTGCTGATGCTTCCTGCAGAGTGTTGATTCTGGAATGCACCCTTCTTGATAAAAAGGCAAATTATAGCTCTTAAGAAGAGCACCTAATTGAGGCTTTCTCTCTGCTGCAATTCAAATAATTGAAATAGCATTGAAAAGGGGAGTATTTTGTAAGGAACATTGGTGGCTTTCAAAACAACTGTGTCAGGAACACTCTGGACTCACATTAGCAGGATTCTTAATGCGCCATAGCAGAAAAGGGTCCAAAATGCAAATAGAAAACCCCAGTTCTGAGACTAGTCTGCCACTAACCAGGAATATAACCTGAGGCACACATTTAATTTTTCTAGTTTTGTTCCCACATCAATAAAATGAGGTTAGCCTAGCTCAGTGGTCGGCAAACTCATTAGTCAACAGAGCCAAATATCAACAGTACAACGATTGAAATTTCTTTTGAGAGCCAAATTTTTTAAACTTAAACTTCTTCTAATGCCACTTCTTCAAAATAGACTCGCCCAGGCCGTGGTATTTTGTGGAAGAGCCACACTCAAGGGGCCAAAGAGCCGCATGTGTCTCGCGAGCCGCAGTTTGCCGACCACGGGCCTAGCTGACCTCAATTCTTTTTCCATTATAAAATTCTATGATTCTATAGGAAAGGTATCCTGTATTTCAGTCTGTGGGAAAACACCAGGTGTGAAGAGCTGGCTTTCTTAACAATGCCCTGATATCCTTTTGTTCTCTTATCCTTCTGAGGTAAGCCCTGGACAGAATCCTGGCACTTCATTGGCACCCCCTTCTCTCCTTCATCCCCCGCCTTCATACCCTATCTGTAACAAAACCCCATTGTCTATTCATTTATGTGTCATTACATTTCTTCTCCATCTGTATTACCAATAGTTTAGCACTGGTCCTCGTACCTGAACCACAGGAACAAGTGACTGCTTTTCTAATGTTCCTTTCAGAGGACAATCTGCTATTCTAATTGAGCTCCATTCTGTTCTATTGTTCAGATTGACATCCCCATGGGAGTGTTCCTTGAGTTCTCTCTCTCTTTCTCACATTCTGTATTCAATCTGTCAGCAAATCCTGTTGGCTGTCTTTAGAATACGTCCAAAATTTGCCCACTTATCATCTCCACTGCTGTTACCCTGGTCCAAGCCAGCAAGAGCTTCTGACTGATCTTCCTCACTTGATTTACCCTTGTTCCCATTCAGCCTACTCTCAACACAGCATCCACAGCGATCCTATCAAAACATTAAAGTCAGATCGGACTTAAAGTGAAATTCCTTGCCATGGCCCACAAGGCCCCAGGCGCCCTAGCCATTGCCATCTATCTAACTTGATTTCCCCCTCCTCTCCTCTGCTCCAGCGACCCGGACCTTCTTTACCTCCAAGCTGCTAGGAGCATGGCAACCTGTAGCGACCTTGCACTTGCTTTCTGCCTGGAAGACCAGAGAGCGCCATTACCAATCCCCTCATTGGTCACCGCCCGGCAGTCTCCTCTGGTCATTCCATCACTCTAAAATCCCAAGCCCTCTTTTTTCTTGTTTTGTTTTCACCTTAGCACTTACCACTCTGTAACACTATTTGTTTCTTATTTTCCTTCTTTATTGTCTCTCTTCGCCAAGAGAGTAAGGCATATTGTCTGTTTCCTTGAGTGCTACACCTCAAGCACCGAGACCAGTGCCTGGCATACTGGGCGCTCAGTGTTCGATGGCTCAGGAATGAATGGCGAGCTCTGTACCAAGGCAGCACAACAGCGTGCAAAGACAGAGACATCGTTGACCATTTGGATCTTGAACTTTGATGCTCAGTCTTCAGAATTCTAAGATTGTCATATTTCACTCCAAGAGGAGGCATGTGGCTATCCAGTATAATAACGATAGTTAATGGTTAAATAAAATTTGCTAACATCAAATTTATCTTAAATAAGAGGTAGTAGAAACTCCATTTTTTTCCCCCTCTCCGTTTTGTCCTTTATCAGAGAGACACACTCCTTATATTTGTTTAATTTGTATTGGCCAGATCCATGTTTTCAACAAAAAGAGACATCCATCCCTCACCGGTATGGCTCAGTGGATAGAGCGTCGGCCTGCGGACTCAAGGGTCCCAGGTTCAATTCCGGTCAAGGGCATGTACCTTGGTTGTGGGCACATCCCCAGTAGGGGGTGTGCAGGAGGCAGCTGATTGATGTTTCTAACTCTCTCCCTTCCTCTCTGTAAAAAATCAATAAAATATTTTTTTAACAAAAGAGATATCTAAATTTGGGGGGGGGCCGGCACTAGTCTGGGGGTTGTGACTCTAATTCTATTCGCATTCTGCGTTATGAGGGACCTGAATTTACCAAGAAACTCCAAAAGGGCGTCTGCACTCCAGGATGATGACGGGGGCGCGTTCTGGAGAAGGGGGGTTTGGGGGGGGGGCGTCACCGGCTCCCTCCAAGTCCTGAGGGAAAAATCTGTGGGAAGACGGGGCTCCGCGGCGTGAGCTCGCGACCTCCGCGCTCAGCCTGGGCGGCGGCGTCCTCCTCCTTTCCCGGCCTCGGGACCTGCCTCTCGCTGAGGCGTCGCGAAGGCGGCCGCGGCCGTAGGGCAGCCCGTTAGCTCCGAGCAGGCGGACGTCCCGCAGCCCGAGCCGCGCCCCAGCCAGAGTGGGGGCGGGGCGGCCGCGGCGGCCGCGCAGCGTCGGGTTTCCCAGAATTCCCAGCGGCCGCGGGGAAAGTTTACGGGACGTAGGCGGCGGCGGCGGCGGCGGTAGCGGTAGCGGTTATTCGGCGGTCCGCGGTGGACCATGGCCCTGGCCCGGCGTCGCTGGCCTCTCCTCAAGGAGTCCTCGGGCAGCGTCGCGGGGCAGGCAGACTTCCGGGAAGGAACTGACCAGCGACTGAGCGGCGGCTGGCGCGCTTAGCGCCCCGAACATGCGGCAGTCCCTGCGGGCGACCCCGGGCTGCGGAGAGGCGGCGGCGGCGGCGGCTCCGGAGGGAAGGAGGCGGCGGCGCCGGCGGAGGCGGCGGCGGGGACGGCCGGCACCCGGGGCGGTGTAGGGCCTCGTCGACCAGGATGCTGTCCCGAAAGAAAACCAAGAACGAAGTGTCCAAGGCTGCCGAGGTGCAGGGCAAGTACGTGAAGAAGGAGACGTCGCCCCTGCTGCGGAGTGAGTGTCGAGCCGGGCGCACCCCTACCTGTCCCGGGCGGCCGCGCCTCCCCGCGCCTTTTCATCCCCATTGATCTCTGTGAAGTAGTTTTGTGTGTGTGTTTTTACTTTTCAATACGCCTGAAGTGTTTGTTATTTGAAACCGATGAAGACTAAGAAACTTAAATGAGTTTTCCCTCCTCCCCGCGCCCCCCTAAAAATAACAGCAAACTTCCCGGTTCCCTATAGCAGGGTGTTGTTTTACTGGAAAAAAGAGGTTCCTGGGGAAATACTTAAATTCCTGAATCCCTGATGCTATAGGAGTCAAAGTAAGTGGACGGGAACCCCTTTTTTTCTCTCCTAGACACGTCGTGAGGTGCCTTGTGTTTGTAAACATTGCGGGTGTCACTCGCCCGTGCTGGACGCTGTGCGAACTCGGGCTGGCATTCCTGAGCTCTGCTGCTGATGCTGAGCCGGGAGCGGAAAGCTGACCGTGGCTATGGTAGCCGCTACCCAACGCCTCATCAATCTGAGATCTCAGAGTAGAGGAACCACTATCATGTGTATTTGGCTTATTAATGAGAATTGCTTCCAATAAAAATAAAAAAAACCCAAGGGCCCCTGAAAAGACAAAAATACTCAAAATGATGTGTCATTTTAGGAGAAATTAGGAAAAGTGTGTTTTTTTTAAGTACTTTTTTTTTTTTTTTACTGACTTCAGAGAGGAAGAGAGAGGGAGAGAGATAGAAACATCAATGATGAGAGTCATTGATTGGCTGCCTCCTGCATGCCCCACACTGGGGATTGAACCAGCAACCTGGGCCTGTGCCCTTGCCCGGAATTGGACCTGGGACCCTTCAGTCCGCAGGCTGATGCTCTGTCCACTGAGCCAAACCAGCTAGGCCCTTAGGGCAAAGTGGTGTTTTGTTTTTTTTTTACTTTAATAGGATGTATTCCTACCCTCCCCGCTCTCCCCCCCCCCCCCCAATACCTTTTTTGTTGTTCAGTTTAAGTATTTGGTTTTCCAGCTGAATCTTTTAAAACTTTATTTCTATCTTTTGAATTTTTAATACTTGCTATGTGTTCAGATCATTTGTGAGGTAAGGAGCTAATATTTTTGGTGCTCATACTGCATGCTGGCTGTGTAAGTTTCTTGGAAGCTTGTGGTAACCTTGTGACTTAACCATTACCTCATATTATAATTGGGAAAGCTGTTCATAGAGATTCCTAGTATTTGCCCAATATCACACAGAAAGGGGTGGGGAGCATGTTTTCCCACTATAATTACATCATCAACCTTCTAGATTTAACCTTGTATTTGCAGTACTTTCTTATAGAACAACAAAATAGATTTAAACGGGTCCACCAGTAACCAGAAACTTGATTTTTAAACCTTTTTTTTTGTTGTTAATCCTCATCCGAGGGTATTTTTTTCATTGATTTTTAGAAAGAGTGGAAGGGAGGGGGAGAGACAGAGAAACTAGATGTGAGAGAGACAGGAGAGACACATCAATTGTTTGACTCCCACACACAGCGGGAGGGGCTGGGGGTTGAGCCTGCAACCGAGATACCTTGCCCTTGACCAGAATCGAACTCTCGAGCTTTCAGTCCGTGGGTCGACTAACCACTGAGCCAAACCAGCCAGGGCTTAAACCTTTTTTTAACAGTTCATTTTTCAGTTACACGTTCTCCCACATTTTTGGCAAAGTTTATGATAACTTGCAGTGTGCTGCCAATAGTTTATTAAACGTTACTTGAAATCATGAAATACGTTTGTCATACCTTTAAGCAAATAATTTAATATAATATTTTTTTTTGTTTCAAGTGTTGAGACTTGTTTATTTAGGTATTAATTTCTGTCTAGAGTTTGATTCTGAAACTTATTGAGTGCCCTCTAATATTTACTCAATGAACTAATAAAAGTCTCCAGATCCAATGTTCTTCATGTTATAAGGGTATTTTGCTTTCTAACCATTAATGTCTTAACTATTTAAGTTCTGTATTCTGAAGTACTGTATCCTAAAAGCCATTGTTCTATTCTCTTCTGTTTCGAGTTGTAGTTACGTGTTTTAAAGGAGCCATAATTTCAGGCTTGGCTTTTTTTGTACTAATTCAACATTGTATACATACCTCTATGAAATGAAATATTTCTATTTTTAAATTTTCATAGCTAAATTTTTGGCTTTCCCTTTTGCCATAACACTTTATTACTTTTACGTAATTCCAGGAATAGGAAGACCAAGTTAATAATTTTAAAATATTTTCAAAGGATTCTACCTTTATATGTTTGGGAATAGCAATATGTTCAATTTTTTAAAAGAAAACAGATTACTAATTTTACACACTTATTCATGAGTATTTCATTAATATGTATTTCATAGTTAAGCTTATTGATACTTCTTTGTAATATGTATGGTAGTATACAGAATATATTTGATTAGTACATTTGTACAAATTACAAATCCTTTCGAGTAGAGAAAGATTAATCGGCCTCAGTTAAAAAAATAATCCTCGCCTTTGTTTTTTTCTGTTTTGTTTTTTTGTTAATCCTCATCTGAGAATATTTTTTGTATTGCTTTTCAGAGAGAGTAGAAGGAAGGGAAGGGGGCGAAGAGAGACACACATCAATGTGAGAGAAACATATTGACTGGCTGCCTCCCCCATGCACCCTGACCTTGTGTGGGGAGAGAACCCCACAACCCAGGTATATGCTCTTGACCTGAAATCAAACCCAAGACCCTTCATTGCATGGGCAGATGCTCTAACTACTGAGCACACTGGCCAGGGCTGTTCATTGATTTTGAGAGAGGAAAGGAGAGAGAAAGGAGTGAGAGAGACATTGTTATGAGATACATCAATTAGTTGCCTCCCATGGCCTCCTGACCAGGAATTGAACCTGCAACCATTTGGTGTATGGGACAACACACAAACCAACTGAGCCACCTGGCTAGGGCAGCCTCAATTTTAAAATGCCCAATAACTTTCTTTTTAAATTGATTGATTTTTAGAGAGTGGAAGGGAGAGAGAAGGAGAGAGACAAACATAGATTTACTTAACTATCTTTTTAAAAAAATTGATTGATTTTTAGAGAGAGAATGGAAGGGAGAGAGAGAGAAACATTGATTTGTTGTATTTGTAGTTCCACTCATTTATGCATACATTGGTTGATTCTTGTATTTGCCCTGACTTGGGATTGAACCCAAAACCTTGGCTATGCTCCAGCCAACTGAGTTATCTGGCCAGGACCCCAAGTCCTATCTTAAATAAAAAATTTAATTGTGGCTGTGGTTGAGTGTCAACCAGTGAACCAGCAGGTCATGGTTCATTTCCAAGTCAGGGCACATGCCCAGGTGGTGAGCTCAATCTCCAGTATGGGGAGTGCAGGAGGCAGCTGATCGGTGATTCTCTCTCATCATTGGTGTTGCTATCTTTCTCCCCCTCACCCTTCCTCTCTGAAATCAATAAAATATATATTTTTAAATTTTAATTGTGTTTTCTTAAGTCCATTGAAATTTTGTATTTTGGGGTGATAGATGCAAATGAGCAACTTTTAAAAAGTGTTACTTATTGAAATGGTCATTTTATTGTTTCATTATAGATCTCATGCCTTCATTCATCCGGCATGGTCCAACAATTCCAAGACGAACTGATATCTGTCTTCCAGATTCAAGCCCGAATGCCTTTCCAGCTTCTGGAGATGGAATAGTTTCAAGGAACCAGAGTTTCCTTAGAACTCCAGTTCAAAGAACACCTCATGAAATAATGAGAAGAGAAAGCAACAGATTATCAGCACCTTCTTATCTTGCCAGGAGTCTAGCAGATGTCCCTAGGGAATATGGCTCTTCGCAGTCATTTTTAACAGAAGTTAATTTTGCTGTTGAAAATGGAGACTCTGGTTCCCGATATTATTATTCAGATAATTATTTTGATGGTCAGCGAAGGCGCCCACTTGGAGATCGTACACATGAAGATTACAGATATTATGAATACAACCACGATCTCTTCCAAAGAATGCCACAGAATCAGGGGAGGCATGCTTCAGGTAATTTAAAATTAGAACTACTACATTAGATTTATTAACACAATTTAAAAGATGCTCTTTTCTGGATTTTCTTGGGAAGTCAAAATATTCCTAAGGAAATACTTACTCATTTTGCCAGTAT